>NC_142505.1:94423888-94731944 GCF_057876585.1 Rhinolophus sinicus | reverse complement strand
AAGAACCATTGGTCTGCATTGCATACCCCTTTGTGCACGATAAACCTAGTCTCCTGGAAAGTTTTCCAAGAGATAAAATGGTTTACCATTGTGCTTTGCAAATTTTAGACAATGACATGCTCCGTGAATATTATTCCAAGATATCAGGTGAGTGACGACCATTGAGACAAACAGAACTGGACTCATAAAAATATTGACACCGAACCCATCACATAACCATTCCAATTACTAGCTTCATCCATTATAAATTAAGGAAACAGGGCTAGATCATCACTCAGGTCCCAATGAACACTAATATTTTATTAATCTCTGTGCCATAAAATGTAATATATTTCAAATTAAGTGCAAATTCTATCCAATCATAACATTTGCCATATGAGATATTATCATTTAAAAATTAAACATAAACTTGAAGGGGAAAAAGAGCTCATGAACATGATCATTAAACTTATTCTTTTATAATTTCTAGAACTGAAATCACCTAATACAACCACCTCACCTCTTCACGTTTCTCCACATTCTCTCCTGATTACTCTTCTAGTAGTTTTTAGAGTGTTACGATGGGCATGTCTAGGGCCCCTGTGAACTTATTTTATTCTGTGGATACCCTCAGGATTCAGCCCAGTCTAAATAGAAAGATATTCTTGTAAAAAAAGAAAACATGTTCACATACCCCGTGGCGGTCCTCAAAGTATGCCAGGCTGGTTTTGGTTAAAACAAAGAAGCGGACTTTAAAGTTCGAGGGAGAAGTTCTTCTCTTTTGTTGGGATTTCTTGATAAGCTGTTCTTCCAGGAGGATAAAGTTGTTCATGATCCAATTCTTGAAAAGTAGTGCACTTTGGGCGTCACTCCTCAGCACAACCAGAGGAAACAGCTTCAGGGCAAGGAATGAGATGGGGCGGCAGTTGATCTTGAGAGAGTTGTTCAAAGGCAACTTGCCTCCAATGTTATCTCTCTATCAGTGTTCAGTCAACATCGCTGAGCTTCTCCTCTGATGTCAAAGGCCATAACCACATCCTTTCGAAATTCACAAAACTAAGAGGCATATGTAAAAAAAAAAAATGCACACACTCTTTGCTGTATGGTTTGGAAGTGATATTTGAAAAACCTTAGACTCCAAATGATATGAAGGATTGGCGTTTAATCTTTATATAGCTCCTGGTTTAGCCCATCCAACAGTGAATTCATGTAGCACAAGGGGCAGGAACCTGGGCTCTGGAGCCAATGGGCATAGTTTGTGTATTAGTTTCCTGTTGCTGCTGTAACAAATGATCACAAGCTCAGTGGCTCACAAATTTATTATTTTACCCTTCTGTAGTTCAGAAGTCCAAAATGGGTCTCACGGGTCTAAAATCAAGATGTCAGCAGAGTTGGGATCCTTTCTGGAGGATCTCTAGGATAGAATCTGTTTCCTTGCCCTTTCCAGCTTCTAGGACCACCTGCATTCCTTGAGTCTTGGCTCTCTTTCTCCATCTTCAAGGCCAATAATAGTAGCAGCCTCTCATCTCTTACAACTGTAAGCTCTTCTTCTGCCTCCATCTTCCATACTTAAGGATCCTTGAGATTACCTTGGGCCTGCCTGGATAATCTAAAATAATCCCCCTATTTTAAAGTCAGTTTATTAGCAAACTTAATTCCATTTTATATCTTAATTCTCCTTTGCCATGTAACCTAACATATTCACAGGTTGCTGGGATTGGGACATGGATATCTGTAGGGGAGCCATTGTTCTATCTACCACAGTTTGAGTTTCGTCTCCACTAACTAACTAGCTGTGAGACTGTAGACAAATTACTCAACAGCTCTGAGCCTCATTTTTCTCATCTGTGAAAGGGAATAACAGTGCCCCTACATAAGGCACTGTAGGGCTGCTCTCTGGCTTCCTTGCCAGTTTCATCTTACACTTCTGATGCGTTCTCCAGCCCTCATACATGCTCCTTGTGCCGCTTCGAACACCTGTTCATTTTGCCTGAAAACATCTCTCCCCTGCTTTGCCTGCTTTAACTTTAAATTATACTGCAAGACTCAGCCTACATGTCACTTCCTCAGGGAAGCCTTCCTGGCTTTCCTGAGTCAAATCCACCAGTAATATATAGATGGCACCTTATACCTTTCTCTTCATATCCCTTATGACAGTTGTAGTTGTAAATTTTGGAGGGTAATTTTTGGATTAATGTTTGTCTCCCCCACTAGTCTAGAAATTCCAGAATGGCCAGGACTATGTGTGATTTTACTCATCATTGTTTACTCAGCAACCATCACAGTTCCTAGCACATAGAAAAGATGTTTAAGAAAAATGTGGTGAGTGAATAATCACCAAACTGGGTTGCACAATTGAAACAGACAATGGCCATAAAACATGTGAGAGGAACATATCGAAGTTTATTATTTTTAAAAATTTAAATGGAAGCCCATAGAAGCTTCTTCATATGATATATAGTAAGACTAAGTGGAAAAGCAGAAAATAAGTAAATCCTCCAGAATGGCATAATAAACAAAGCATGCATGGGTTCTGAAGACAGACAAAATTAGGTTGAAATTCCAGCTCTCTTGCTTACTAAGCTATTTCTCTTTGAGTGAGCTACTTACCCTTTCTGATCCTTAGTCTCCCTGTGAGGGTCCTTTTGAGGCCCAAATCCCATATACTCTGTGAATGGTGGGTGCTATGCATCTTGCCTTAGATTTAGCACATAGTTGAAATATAGTATGCAATTCCTACTTCTAGCATGAAATAAATAATCAAGAAATCTCAGTGTAAGCAGAGATAGCATATCCTGGACATGGATAAATAATGAAACAAAATAATCATGACTACTGTATAGGACTGCAATTATCTAAAATTTATTTTTAAATGTAAATTATTAGACGGCAACTTAATTTTGTTTCATATATTGGATGCCCCAGCATAATCAAGATGCTCAGGATCGTGGGGGAGGGGATACTTTAAGTGATTCCCCTTCCCTCATTCTGAGTTGTTAAGACGTGTGGAAATATACTACCTAAAAGAGGAAGGTTTTTTTTGTTTGTTTTTTGTTTGCTGTTCAGAATATGAGCTTGAAACAGTGATTGCTATTTTCTCCAGGTATCTATCTACTCTCTCCTCTTCTTCCAGAGTAACTGACTCCCTGAAGTTTATCTGGCCAGTCAGAATAAAGATTATATTTGTCAGTCATGTAATTGTTTCTAGATAATGGAACATAGCAGGAGTGATGACCACAACTTCCAAGAAATGTCCTTAATGACAATCATCATACCCTTTTCATTCTCTTTTTCCTCCTTTCTGCTGACTAGAATGTAGATGTGATGGTTGGAGATGGAGCAGCTATCTTATATCATGAGGTAGAAATTATATATTGAGGACAATGAGGCATAAGATAGAAAGAGCCTGGAGTCCTAATGACTTTGTATCCTCACGCCAGCTTGGAAGCACTTTTCTTTTTCTTTCTTTCTTTCTTTCTTTTTTTTTTTTTTTTTTAACATAAAGAGAAATAAAATTCTATGTTCTAAGCCCTTTTAATGTTGATGTTGTCACAAACAACAATCCGAATTCTAACCAATACATTATTATATTCTAAACTAGACTGTAAACTCCTTTGAAAAGGGTAGATTTATACCTTGTCTATTCAGGTTGAAAGATATGGACTTCACACAGTGGCCTTATGTGGGAAAGCAGAGTATCATCAGTGGCTATTGTAATGGAGCCTTTTATTTGCCAAGTCTCCATGGAGTGCAATCGTAAGTAATTTTATTCTCTCTCTCATAGCACCTTCAAAACCACTCACCAGGATTAGTCTTTGTCCTGGGATAATTGTAGCCTTAAGGTCCCAAGATTTTCCCTATCACTTTCAGGAAAACATACATAAAGATAAATGATACCTTTGCTTTAGTTTAAAAAGTTCAATTCACAGGAGCCAAATTTAAGAAGCTCCCACTTGTCAAAGATGAAACAATTTAGGCATCAAAAAGAATTATAACTGCAATGAACTGAAGAATAGCCAAAATGTTAAAACCATGAGTTCATAAACTACTTGAAGAAAAATCCCAACCCCTGGTCACTGTTAGAAGATGCTGGAGAACTAATTTATTATTCCAAAAACTGGAAAATAAAGGAAAAGCAGAAAACATCCTTCAGTATTTCCTGAGGAAATTTATCTCAGTTTAGTAATCAAATATTTAATGAGGGAAAATCCTTCTTTAGAGAAGAATTCCAGCTAACAAATGGAGTGATAGCATATCACCACTTTGTAATCCTAATGACATAATGGATCTAGGCAATGATCTCCAATGGCTGCTAAAATCATCATGTGAAAAGCCACTAGGGAAATTTATAATTTATATGTTAGACTGATGACACTGTAACACGTGGCTCAATCTTAACATCACAAAAAGAGAGATACCAGACATTCTGTTTCCTGACATGATGCAGTAGGAAGCATATAAAACCACCCACACAGAAGTTTTGCCAAAAAAAAAAAAAGAAAGAAATCAAACATAAATCTCTAGATTTATATCCAAGTTTGCAGGATTTACAGGAGATAGAGGAACACGACAAATGCATGGCAAAACAGGGGAAAAAGAAACATGACAATTGCATGAATATGCAATTGGGTAAATCCAAAATATACAAAACAAAGACAAATGACATGTGCGTCTATAACAAAAAACCCAGAGGAAGAACCTATAGATTAAGAGACTTTGAGATGTGTTAAGCATGCAATGATTTTGTTTGGCTGTAGATTCCAGCAAATTAATTGTAGCCATTATGAGACAACTGGGAAATCAGAACACTGACTGTATATTTGATGATTAATCTTCGTTATTAATTAATCAATTAAATTGTTAATAATTTTTAAAGGTGTGGTAATGGCACAGTTGTTATGTTAAAGGAGTCTTTATTTTGCACAGAAACACAGTGAGATAATTATTGATGACATAATAAAATGCCTGAGATTTGCTTTATGACAGTCTACTGCAGGGGGAGAAATAGGTAGGGGAGGAGAAGAAAATATTTGGCCATGAGTTGACAATTGAGCTGGGTGATGAGTAAGTGAAGGTACTTGATTCTATTCTCTTTACATTGCTATATGTTTGGAAATTTCCCAAATGAAAAGTTGACAAACAAAAAGGCTCCCTGAGGTGGCTTACAAAACATAGCGAAATTGGAAGCTGAGAGAGGGAAATAGTCACGAGAGTGAGGAGCAGGGCAGATTTTCAGCTCCAAGTGGAGCTAAGGATGGCTGAGCAGGACAGAAACAAGAAGGGAGCAGAAAGAGAGTAGGAGGGAAAGAGAAGTGACACGAGCGGGATCAGCATGTTGAGAAATACAACTATTTAGATCACCTGCATAGATTTTTGTATGTATTCCAACGCATTTTCTTTTTAAACTCAAGGCAGAAGCAAACTGATTTGCATACTAGCCCTCAGGGGAAGAGTCCAGGTGACTAGCCTTTTTCTGACAGCCAGAGGTAAGGTAGAAATCAGGCTGGCTTTCTGAAGTCCTAGGTACCCAAAGCTAACCGCAGCTCATCCCACGCCATCTCGACTTAGCATCATCGACCTAAAAGTACTGTGGATTGTATTTTAGGCCAGGGGATTTACCCAGCAGATACATATTGTATACAGTATGGAAATCTCCCCACCCTCACATCCTGCCTAGCTCACGCTGCCCTCTCTGGCAGCATGTTCATTGAAAAGGCTATTTATAGCTGTCTGCTTGCCTTTGCTTTTCGAAATAATAGGTGGGGAACAAAAGTGATTGACTTGATATACATATCACATTTTGTGTTCATCACACTAACAATTGTCACCCCAATAAACTTTAGTTAAAAAAGTGGTAGACTTGAAATCTTTTCCCATGATAAATATGGAGACTTCAACCATCTATAATCTTGCATGTCTACATATACTGAGAATATCTTATGTAGGGTCTTCACTCTTCACATCTCTTCAATCTTAGACTAATTAAAAATGTACAGAAGACTATCCTCAGCATTGTGGGTTTGTCAGGTTTTTTTTGTTACAAAACAGTTATTGTTGGTGTTAAATATTGTGATAAGTGTTATTAGGTCTACCATTCATTCAACTGCATCATATATTTCATTGCCCTCCTGTTTGTTCTCTGTTTCTTCAGTGTTTCTACTAGACTGTAAGCTTTTTGAAGTTAGGGTCGTGGCTTATACATGCTCCCCTATATTCCTTGTTAAGAAAAATCATCCCAAACTTATAAAATAAAAACCTGTAAAGCAGGCTAACATGCCCTTTCAATGTCATAGTAAAGCATTGTTTAAATGCTTGCCCAAGGGTTACTTAATTATCTAAGAGAAGGAAGTAAGGCAATGGGATTGGATCAATAAATCAAGACTGAAATATTGCTATCTATTATTTTTAACAGCTTTATTGACATACATTTCACATACCATAAAAATTATCCATTAAAAGTGTACAGTTCAGTGGTTTTTAGTATGTTCACAGAGTTGTGTAGCTGTCACCATGTAATTTTAGAACATTTTCAGCACCCTACAAAGGCTATTATTGATTACAATCTCAGACTCTGTGAAGTTCTGTAATAACTTATAGATTTTTTGTTTAGAAGACATGAAAATGATTTCTGTTTAGTAGAAAAGATAACCCCAAAGGTTACGAATTTATTGCCCAGTAGGCATTTAACCAGTTTTGTATCTAACCTGGCAATATTAGTCCAACATTCTTTCTCCAATGCCAATATATAGTTGGAGTCTAGTTCACCTTTGAACCAGCTTTGCCATCCTTCTGGTTCCCTTGTTGATGAGTTAATGAAATCTCTGACATGTTTTCATTCTATATTTGTATGAGAGTCATGTTTACAAATTTCTGAAACATATTTTTGATACCTTGAATGTTCTTAGCATAATGATGGGCGCATAGTAAGTAATCAATAAATATATATTGACTTATTGATCTCCATATTTTTTGTTTGATAAGGGATGTGTCAGACTTTTAAACTTTGAGAGGAAAGAATAAATTTTTGAAAGGTCTTAAAGAAAAATCAGAAAATAAATTTTGAATCATGGTTTGTGGTTTGGTCCTCAAATTCTAAAATTTGGTGCCAGAGAGAGTTACATTTGAACGAAGCTTCCCTCTTTCTACTTCTTTTCTATATCAAGGCTTGGATCAATGAATATTCTAAGAATATAATCTTACTGATATTACATTTTTATAAATCTATATACTGAAAGTATTTTAGTTTTGTGTATGTAGTATATACAATGAAACAAAATCTGCAAAGTATAAAAGGGGATGCCCTGGAAAGTTGACTGTCCATTCCACCATTTCCCTTAGCCAACAAATTGCCCCATGGTTGCTACTGTTACCAGAATCTCATGCAACCTTTTGTACACACACACACACACACACACACACACACACACACAAAGATTTATTGTTAAAAAATGTATGGCATACCATACATGCTATTTTTCAACTTGCTTGTTTACTTACTATTTATTGAAAATTATTCAACATCAGTATACGTGACAGTTGTCTTAATCAGAACATATCCAGTAGCTGATGGCTATTCACTATTTGCACCCCTACCACATAAGTTTGACTCATCATCATGTCTCGCAAGAGCTGCTCAGTCTCTACTTCTGTCCTCTACAACCTCTTTTTATCATGGTGGCCAGAATAATGCTCTGTGTATGTAGGTCAGAAAATTCCCATTTAGGTCAGATCCAAAGACCTCTTAATGTCTTCACAAGGTCCATCCCACATGATCTACTCCCTATCATTACCATGGTTGCTTCTTGGCCTCATTTCCAGACACTTCTCCTCCCTTCACTCTTCTCACTATAGCCCCCTTGGTGTTCCTCCAGTACACCAGGCATACTCCTGCCTCAGGATCTTGTCCCATGCTATTCCCTCTTATTGAGAGGCTACTCCCCCCGACATCTGCATAGCTTCTGAACTTAGGTCTTTGCTCAAAGGTCACTTCCCTCACTGAGCCTTCCTTGACCACCAGCTCTAGCTGCCCATCCCCGCACCCCACTTGCCTACTTTATCTTTGTCTGTAGTGCTTATCAGCATTGGACATACCATCTATTTGACTCACTTATTTTCTAGATACAAGCTCCGTGATAGCAAGGATATTTTTTTGTTTTGTTTTTATTGGGGAATTTTGGGGAACAGTGTGTTTTTCCAGAACCCATCAACCCCAAGTCAAGTAGTTTTTTTCAATCTAATTGTGGAGGGCACAGTTCACTGGCTCATGTGGCAATCGATCCGACGACCTTGGTGTCAGGAGTACTGGCTCTAACCAACTGAGCCAACTGACCACCCCAATATTTGCTTGTTTCTGTCCGTTGCTATATTCTTAGCACCTACAACAAAGTAGGCACTTAATAATATTAATTAAATGAATGGATGAATTTATGCTGTATAGTGCTTGCATATTTGTGTTCTATTTGTGTGACAAAGTCTAGTGTAGTTTCACTGTTTCCACATTTGGGGACTTCCATGTGCTTTTGGTCTCTTGTGACCTTCATGGAGTTGTTTAACCTCTCTGAGCCTTGCTTTCCTCCTCCATGAAACAGGAATAGTAGTTGTACCTTCATGACACAGGGCTGTTGTATAATGTATATTGTAAATTTTTTTTAAATGTAAAGTGGGTAGCACCATGCCTGATTTATAGTAAGTTCTCAATAGTATGGTTGATTTCTCTCATTATTAATCATTCATCACAAATGGACTTATGAGAAGAACGCACGGTCAAGTATAATATAGAAAAATCTCCCCCTTTTTTAAAAACCTAATAGTGTTAACTTTGAATGGTGATCTCCTTACAATAGAATATAAGTCATTTTGTCGTTTTTGGAGAAGTCATGTAATGTCTTCAGAAAAAGCATTTAGCGCTTCAGAGGTAGAGACCTTTATCTTTGCATTTCCATTTTCTGATGGGTCCTGAACATACTACTTGCTCAATACATTTTGTTGCTTTTGTTGGCTAAACAAATGAAAGAAGGAGTCTCAATGGGCATAAGCAAGTTCATGTTTATTGAAGAGCTGCAATGTGCTAGGTATCGCAATAGGCACTGCGGATATAAAAAAAGAACATTTGGGGGTTGAAGTTTATTTCAAAACCCTCACATGGCAATCACTGAGCTTGGGGGATGTATTTTATTTCAGAAGTTGTTTTCTAACCGAGGGAGGGGGAATTTGGTTTCATCACCTTATGCAAAGTGAAAAACAAACTCCAAAAAGACGTCTTTGCCATAATTTCTCTGAAGAGCTTTTCAAAGAAATGAAACATCAGTGGTTTATCAGGTAGACATTAAGAGAGAAGCAGCAAGCATATCAGTATGGGAAACCCTATGGTGATTCAAGACCTCTCTGAATTCCTGTGGTTCCCAGTAAGTCCCCACGCACATTGCTAACCATGAACACTTCTATATTTGGTGCAAAATGAGAATCTAATGGTGAGCCATGCAGCTTGAGGCAGAGAAAAAACCCTGACCTGAGTCCTAAGATCTGGGGTGGAATCCAGCTCTGCATTCTCACCCTGGGCAAGATAATCCTGAGCCTCAGTTCCTCACCATAAAATTACGATTGTAAAACTTAGCCTCCTTCAAATGAGCACATGGATGAGAAAATCCTGCACACCCTGGGAATCACTGTATAAGTGGGACCCTGGTTATGATAGGGAACAGAAGCCCTTTGGACCATTCATTCAACAACTTCTTCCTTCAACTTCTGAGTGCCTGGCAGCACAGTGCTACACCTTATGGACACGGAGAACAATCGTGAGGGGATCCCTCCCCTGTGCAAGCACACAGTCCACCTCCAGAATTTTATCCCCAGGCTGTAATTCAGCAAAAGCAAAACTATATTTGCAGGAAGATGATCATTGTGGGGATATCTGTAACGACAACAACAAAACTGGAAACAACCCAGGTATTTACAAAAGCAGGATGGTTTCCTCAGTTATGCATCCCAACATTCTGATGAGAAAGAATATCCAGCCTACATACACCTACCCCCTGGCAGGCCCAGCCTGTCCCCTTGAAGGTGGTGGTTCGTTTGAGGGGAGAGGCTAGTGACCCTGCCCCAAGGGGGTGGCTGCTTGGAGGCTAGACAAAGGGGTGTGTGATGGTGACAGGTCACAAAGGACTGTAGAGAATAAATGTGGTGGTATGAGGAGATTTAGGCAGAGCCCTGCAGGGAGATGGGTAGTTGCCTTCATTCACTCTCCTCTCTTGGGACTCGATTTGTGGCTGGTGGAGCTGTCTGAAATGAAGAGAACCATGAGCAGTGAATGTCTGTTACCTTACTACACGGCCCACAGCTACCGTTCAATGGGCGTGTTCAATACCTCCATGGGGGAACTGCAGCGACAACTCTACAAGGGAGGAGAGTACGATATTTTCAAGTATGCACCGATGTTTGAGAGTGACTTTATCCAGATCAGCAAGAAAGGAGATGTGATTGACGTACACAACCGTGTCCAAATGGTGACCGTGGGCATCGCATCCACCAGCCCCATCCTCCCACTACCTGACGTCATGCTGCTGGCCCGACCAACTAAAGTCTGTGAAGAGCATGCCAGACACGCCCGGCCCACCAAGGGGAGAGGTCGCAAGCCTGTGAAGACCCTAGAGCTCACCAGGCTGCTTCCCTTGAAATTTGTCAAGATCTCCATCCACGATCATGAGAAACAGCAGCTGCGCCTGAAGCTTGCCACTGGCCGTACCTTTTATCTGCAGCTGTGTCCCTCTTCAGATGCACGAGAAGATCTCTTTTGCTATTGGGAAAAACTTGTTTATCTCCTGAGACCACCGACGGAGAGTTTCAGCAGTACTCCTTCACTCCAACCGAGGGACACATTGGCCATAGAAGATGACAAACGCCTAGTGGTAAGCGTCTACAGAGCCTCAAGAAAATGTGGCAGGGTGCTCTGGGAGAGCAGCTCAAAGCTGGCCCTACAAAGCCTTTTGTGCTCTCTGAAGCTCACCTGGGAAATGCATTCCATTTTTGAAAAGGGTTAGGGCCAAATGAGCTACCATGATAGCACTTACCACCTGGGGATATTCTGAGTGCTTCTCTAAATTGTCCCACAAGGCTGGATTTCAGAGAGACCTTAGGGACCAGCTGCTCTGGTCTCATACCCGGGGTTGTCATCCCTTTTACAGCATCCTGGTTGTCCAATCCCTTCTTGAACACTTACCCCAACTCAGGTAGTCTCACAGGTTGTGGAACACAGTTAACAAGTAGGAAGTCCTGCCTTTGTTCTACTTCCCTGTGACTACCATGTGCTGATTAAGTCAGAGCAACCCACGTGTCTCTGCATGTGTGCAATTTGTTTAGCAGCCACCCAAACATAAAACGTGTGGATCTCTTGACCCACAACCCCCCTTCTTAGAAGCTGTCCTGCAGAGATGTAAGTACAAGTGTGTGAAATAAAAGTGTGTGAGGATGGGGAATGGTATCAGTGCTTTCCCTGGCACAGGGATTGTTCAAGCCAAACCGAATGACTGTTTGACAGGGTATCGTAGAGGGGATCTTGCATCAAATGGGAGCTTTTATTGGATGGTTTCAGAGGTTCTTCTAATTAGGAGCCCTGGAGTTACTCGGCTCCAGGATGAGATTGGAGTAGACAGTGCTGGTCTCACTTTGTCATCCCTGTCTCACCTGTTTCTCCCTCCCTTGGTACAGACCTCAGAGCTCCATGGAGGAGATCAGAATGAGGCGAGGCTTCAGAAGCTTCATGAGGTGTCCAAAGCCACTTCTTCTGCTTATGCTGGGGGAGAGGGAATCCACCATGCCCCCCATGGATTGACTGGTTCGCCTTTAGGCATGAAAACATCAGGGACTGCCGAAGGACCAGCGAGGGGGGCAGCCACAGGCCTGGGAGTAGTAGCGGCAGCAGCAAGTCCCACAGTAGGTGCGGTGAGCCTAGCAGCAACCAAGAGTGCAAGTGCAGGCCAGGTAAGCATAGCCCTGGCAGGAGCCACCAGCAAGGGGCTGGAACAAGGTGGATCCAGCAAGGCCAGTGCAAGTGCTGCCAACATATCCTCAGAGAGTGCCAACATGGTCTTGCCGAGTACTGCCAGCTCATCCTCACAAGGTACTTGCACCATAACAACAGGGTCTGCCAGTGTCTCCCCAGAGAGCAGTGAGAGTGTGGTGTTTGCAGGCGTAGTGACGACCAAAAATGCTGCCGCAGAAAGAGCTGAAGGCCCCGTGGCAGGACCCCTCGTTTCAACCTTGCAGAGTGAAGGTTACATGAGTGAACGAGATGGAAGCCAGAAGGTCTCCCAGGCCACAGCTGAAGCTTGGAAGGGAAAAAGGGAAAAAAGAGTCAAGAAGGACAGAACTTCTACTAGGAAAACGTCCCATCGTCACAAAACAGGAGGGAAGTCCACCCGGAAATCATCCTCTCACCGGTCTTTATCCAGCCATAAACACACAAGAGATGACAAGAAAGAAAAAGGGCAGAGCAATGTGAAGGGCAGAAAACACAGCTCTCATAAGAGTGCCAGCCAAAGCTCCACCGCAAAGGACTCGAGGATAGCTCACAAAGCCGGGAAGAGCAGCAGATCTGCCACCAGTCCAGGAACTGTAAGTAAGAAATCCAGTAAGATTGGCTCCTTCTTCAGGAGCTTCAGAGTCATGCCTGGTTCAAAGGCTGTGGTCACATCACATGACAGGGAGGTGGACTTCGTGGCTAAGACGGTAGAGAAGTGCAACATAGAGGCCAAGGTAGAGAAAGGCCTGGTTGGCGGGGATCTGGGGATCTGCAGTACTGTGACATCTGAGGCAACGGAGACGATCATCTTTGAAACCAAATCCATTTGAATAGGAATCAGGGCAGGAAGCTGCAGTGGAGACCCAGCCTCGTGGAGCTATCACTAGAGAGTCAGTTCCAACTTCCTTTAATAAAAGAACAATACAACTCCAAAAAAAAAAAAAAAAAAAATGCTATCTTCTGTTTGAATTTCTATGTCTTCTAGCCTGGTAGTGACTTCACAGTGGCTTGTGTGATGTGAGCTGTGCTAAAGCCTGAGACCCCCGCCTCCAGGCAAGCAGAACCCCACCTCCCACCCCTGACCAGAGGAGCCAATATGAGTAGCCTGCCTTACCTCAAGCCCTTGGTTTCCCCAGCACTATGGCTGCAAGTCACGGACTGTGGGCTGGGAAGCACCACCGCCCCCACCATGGCCTCACGCCCTTTGTCTTTTTCTCCCCAAAGGTCACTGAGCCTGGACATGTAGTCCAGTCCATATACTAAGTGAAAACAGGACTCACGTCTCCTCAGGGGTTAATCAGGAGAGGAAAGAGGGGATGCAGCAGTATTTGTAGGCAGTCAGAATAGTAAAGTTTATCATCTAGATCAGGAATTGGCAGCCTAAGGGTCCAAACTTGCCCCAGGCTTTGTAAATAAAGTTTTATTGGAACATAGCCACAGCCATTCATTTATATATTGTCTGTCTATGGCTGTTTTCACATTGAAACAACAGATTTGAGTAGTTGCAAGAGAGACTGTATGGCCTGCAAAGTCTAATATATTTACTATCTGGCACTTGACAAAAGGCTTGGCCACCACACATCTGTCTAATCCTAGAAATTCTCCTTTTTCCTTCTTTCTGGATATATACTGTGGAGAAACTCTCACATATGCTTGCTAGGAGACGACTAGAAGAATGTCTATAATAAAACACTTTGTAATAGCAAAACCTTGGAAACAGCCCAAATGTTCATCAAACAGAAGATCTAATAAGTTGTGATATATGCCTACAATGCATACAACACAACAGCAAAAGTGAATAACAGCTCTACATGTTAGCAAGGATGAATCTCACAAAATGTTGACTAATGAAAGCAAGTTAGGAAAATGCAGATGATATTGTTCCATTTGTAGAATAGTTCAAAAACAAGATCAAACAATATGGTTGGGGGTAAATATTTGCTCAAAGTGTAGAGAAAAGCAAAAAAATAAAAATAAAAATAAACACAAAATGAAGACAGTGGATATCTACAGGGTGAAAAGGAGGGAGGGATGATCTGACAGGTACATACAAAGTTTAAACAGAGTGGGGATTCAGTTCTATTAAGCAAAAGGGTGTGTCCATGGTAATTTATTGTTGTATCTTTTTAATGTTAATATCTCTGAAACCACCACGGTTTTAAACTGCTATCAGCCAGGTGGCACTCACTGCATTAGAAATACCTTAACAAACTTATTTCACTTATGTTTTCCTTTGCACAAGAGAGATAGATGACACAATATCTAAGTCTGAAAGATATCTTTCAGTATAAAATAAAAATTCTAAGTGACGTAAATACTCAGAATCCAGGAACATGGAGAAGGTTTAGTGATACTGTAGAATAATCTAAAATGCTGTGTACTAATGAACTCTGTAAACTATGTATCCATGTGGAAGGTAATTCCAAAAACAAAATAAAAAATCATACTCCATTAGAAATGGGATTATAAATTTTAAACATGTCTATTGTAAAAAAAAGAAATTACATTCTCTTTTCAATTAAAAAAAAGTAAATTTCATGAGTGTATGAAAACCAATTAAGTTGTTAAAAATAGATGATAAAAGTTGGATTTGAGAAAAATGATTCGTGTGTGTTTATGTGAACCTGGTGGTGATTGGCTCCACCTTGAAATTCTGTGCTTTTTCTCCTCTGTGACAATATCTACTAGGATAGAAGTTGTTTCCAGTAAAACTTAGGGAGTTTTTCCGGAGAGCAGATGTGTGTAGTAGGGGTGGGGGAGGTGAGAAATGAGGTCCTCTGGGAGGAGTGATGGCTTAGGAATATCAGCAGAAGCCCTTCTCAGTTGTGCTGGTGGGTGGCTGGAAAATCCCACCTTGTGATTTCTGATATACAAAGACCAAGAGATGCTGGAATCAAGGTATCCTTGGAGTTGACTCTTGAAGCAGTGAATATAGGTAGAAGGAAAGAGGCACGTTCTTCAAGACCTGAGAGAGGCTTTGGGGAAGCCTCCTGGGAATGTGAGAGGTTATGGGGCAGAGGAGGGAGAGAAAGGAAAATTCTTTCCAAAGACTTTGACTCAGAACCCCAACTTTAAGCTATGCTAGAGGCTGAATTTGCGTAGCTACAAATGGCTTAATCTCATGATTTGGTAGATCATGCCTTTATCTTTTGTCCTGTGAGTCTTGTTCTATGCACTCCCACTCTCACTCCTCCCCTCCCCCTAAAGGCTTCTTTAGCATGAACCTAGTTTGTCCACCACACAGGGCGTTAGCTGAACAGACCCACAATTTACACAAATGCCACTGAAGTTAAGTGGAGGTGGGGACTTGCCCACCACAACGAGCTCTGCCAGGCACTTTCTCTGTATTTCCTTTTCTATCTTGACAGTTCATCAAGAGATGAATGCATAAATACCTACGTATTTCAAAGCAACAGGCCTCTTCCTCTGGAGGGAGATATCAATTCGGGCATCAAGTCAATATACCCTATCAGATAAGGGCCAATATTTTTGACAGCACTGTCATCATCCTGGTAGCAATTCTGCTGCTGCCAGGTGCACTGAGGCAAAGGATGGTTGATTTTACTAACCAGTGTCCCAAACTTCAAGTCTGGCGTGCACACATACATACAAAAGATGAAAAAGGGATCTTTTGCTGACAGCAAAATAAGGTCATCCATGGGGTTGTTGTGATCGAGTGGAGTCTTTCAGACAGAAGAGAGATGTACTATGGTGGGGAGAAGCAAGATGCCTCAGAATATTGAAGGCAGTGTCATGGCCGGCAGGGCAAGAGAGATGAGAGAGGTGCTAGAGAACACAGCAGGGGACTGCCATGCAAGGCTTTGAGGTCTGTGTAAAGGATTTTGATTTCTGACCTTCAAGTAATGAAAAACCACTGAGATGTCTTAAATAGGGGAGTCACTTGGTCAAACTTTCACTTTGTAAAGGGCACTGTGGTTACTATGAAGAGAAATATTTAGGGAGGGGGTTGTTACTATGTGACCTTACGTCACTTCCTGTCTTTTGCCATAGAATCTATAGAATAAGGAGATTGGAGAGAATGTTTTGAAAGACACCTTTCTATTTGAAATACCCATGTGGGGTGGACATTCCTTCAGTGAGGGACTCGTGGCCCGGGCTGCTAGGAGTACCACGCAGGAGCAGTTGGGAGAGAGTGTGGAAACTACCTCAGCTTCAGAGAACTCCCTCCCTCCTCCCAGAGCACACAAAGACTGATTGCTGTGGAGAGTGAAGGTCTGGCCATCTTAGCCCAGTGCAGACCACCTGTCAAGGGCCATTCTAGTTCAAGAGCTCCCGGTGGGGCCTGCCTCACAGCTTGACTTCCTCCTCTCTCCATTCCTGCTTCCTTCCCTTTTACAGATCCTGGTCTGAAGGCCACTCCTTAATAAACATCCTTCTCACAAAACTCCATCTCAAAATCTGTTTTCTGGGGAACACAGTTTGCAACACTGTTGTGAGTGTGATGTGCTGTGGCCACTTCCCCTGACTCCACTAACCTTGTGAAAAGAGTTGGTGACAGCCAGGAAGGCTAATGTGCACTGTATAGGGTTTTGAATTCAAGTCATTTAAAAGTGAATTACAGGGGCGGTCAGTTGGCTCAGTTGGTTAGAGTGCAGTGCTCATAACCCCATGTTCGCCGGTTCAATTCCCACATGGGCCAGTGAGCTGTGCCCTCTACAACTATATTGAAAACGACGACTTGACTTGGAGCTGATGGGTCCTAGAAAAACCCCAATAAAAAAATAATAACAATAATTAAAAAAAAATAACCGTGAAGAACATTTCCTTATTGCAAAATTGTGTCTGTTTTAGAAAGTTTAGAACATGTAGATATGAAAACAAAGGAAACAAATATCCCATTGATTGCCTTGATAATTCACTGCTGACTTAAAAATGGATTGGTTAGACTTATGCTACCAGAAAGATGGAGTACACATAGTTTTCCCTATTCCTCTCACTTGTACAACTAAAGACCTAGGCTATTGTATGTAACACAAACATTAAAAGACTCTGAAAGGTGGAGAGAAGACGAGCGACCAGCCAGGGACCACAGTAAATGAAGAACAACGTGGTGGTGAGTTCCTTGGGTTTTTCTTTTTGTCTCATGCATCCCAGACTTGGAAGAGAAGAAGCTGGCAATCCTGAAAAAAAAGTCCCAACAAAAAACGTACCTCTCTGGTCAAAAGACCAGAAAAGGAACAGCAAAAAAAAGATAGAAAGCTTTTAGACAATAACTCTTCCACTCTAGCCAAACGCCACAGAGGAAGCAGTGCTGCCAACCCCCCACTTAAGCAACTGGTAACATGGGTAGATGATTCAAAAACAGGCATGATAGTGACGTAGCTACTTTTTCTCTGGTGAAATTCCACGTAATCATGTCAATGTGGACTTGAATTACAGTAACAGCTACAACAAGTAATTCAAAAGGCGTATCTGCCTTTTTGTAGGATTCTAAATCCATTTTAAGTTCTTCCGCCTGCAAGAGATAACTGGCCCTCAGTGGAACCTCACATGTGGGACACAAATCTTTGTTATAAAAGTAAATGTAAACTGGGGATAGTTCCCAAATGCCAGGGTTACTGCTGTCCCCTGCTGCTAAGGAAAGGCATAACAGGCACAAGAAATTGCGGGCACCTTCCACTCCCATCTGCTGCGCACACAGGTCTGGGTTGTCAAGATTGTTATTAGTGAAAAGGTCATTAGTAGCCATGAGACAACGACAACAGCAAAAACAGTGATTAGGAATTGAAACTGTACAGGAGGGAACAATACATTTGTGCTGATTCTCACCCAAAGTCCATTGTTTAGACAATATATGTGAGCTGATAAAAATTATATGATAGGAAGAAGCAGGAGTTGGAGACGAAGAATTTAGTTTGCTAGTTTCCATTTCTTCTGCCTGAGCTGATCAACAAGAGGAGATACAAAGCAATTGACTAAAAAGAGCTCAGAGATATTATTTATGAACCCGTACACTAATGACAGAGGTAGTAAGACCAACAAAAATCAGAATCCAAATAAATGGTGCTGGAATAATTGGACTCCCACATGAAAAAAAGGAATCTCCACTCATACAATATATGAAAATTAACTCAAAAAGGATCATAGGCCTGATCATAAAACTTAAAATTAGAAAACTTCTAGAGGAAAGCACAGGGAAAATTTTTTGTGACCTTGGGTTAGACAAAGATTTCTTGGCTAGGACACAAAAAGGTATGAACCATAAAAGAAAATGATTGGTAAATTGGACTCTATCAAAACTAAAAACTTCTGCTCTTTGAAAGACACTGTTAAGAAAATGAAATAATTAGCTACAAATTGGGAGACAATATTTACAAAAATACATATCTGATAAAGGACATATACTGTGTGTGTGTGTGTGTGTGTGTGTGTGTGTGTGTGTGTGTGTGTACATATGCTCTTAATAATAAGAAATAGTAAGAAACTTAATAGTAAGAAAACAAACAAGCCAATTTAAAAAGTGGGCAAAAGATTTGGACAGTTCACCAAAGAAAAGATACATATGGCAAATAAGTCCACAAAAGATACTCAACACTAAGGTAATGCAAATTAAAACAACTACACAGCTAGTAAATCCCAACAAGTAAAAATAAAATGGAAAATACCAAGTGCACGTGAGGATTCACAGCAACTGCAATTCTCTTAGTTTGTTGGTAGAAATAAAAAAGATACGGTCTCTTTGGAAAACTGCCTCATCCTTTGTTATAGTTAAATCTATAACTATTACAAGGCTCAGCTAACATATACTGTTAAGTTCAGTTAAACATATAACTATTCCATTCCTAAGTAGTTGCTCAAAAGAAATGAAAGATGTGTATGGATATTTATAGGACTGAAAAGAGCCCAAATGTCCATCAACCAGTGAATGAATAAATGAGTTATTCTACCTCCATACAATGGACTACCCCTCACCTGTAGAAAGCAGAAAACAAAACAAAACAAAACAAAAAACTATTGATATACAAGTATGCAGCAACATTGATGGACCTCAAAAGTTTTATGCTAAGTGAAAGAAGCCAGACACGAAAGTCTACATACAGTCTGATTCCATTTATATGACATTCTGGAAAAGGCAAGACCATGTGAACAGCAGTCAGATCAATGGTTACCAGGGGCTGGGATTGAACGGAGGAGAATGAATACAAAGGGGGCACAAAAGGAATTGCTTAGAGTGATGGAAATATTCTATATCTTAATTCTGGTGGTGATGGTTACGTTATATGGCAGTACACATTCATCATAATTCATAGAACCATACACCTGAAATTAATTTTACTGCTTGTAAATTATACCTCAAGCCTAACCTTAAAAATCTCAACAGGGTGGAGGAAAAGTGTGACTATTTCTGCTTACCACTTAGGCTCAAATGATACATATGATTTTTTAAAAAAATAATGTGCCAAGTTCCTGAAACAGGCAAGATGCCAGTTACCACGTACCCCTGCCTGTTTCTGTCCCCTCATTTCCTCTCACTCTCCCTTTGCTCAGTTACAGAGCACAGTCTCCCTTCCTGTCTCTCTAACTCAGGAAGATCACGGCAGCCTCTGGCTTTTTGCTTGAGTCTCTGCTGTCTCCAAGATCTTTGCACAGTTGACTCCTTATCACTCTTTCCTTAGCTCCAAAGTCACCTTATGGGAGAGGCTACCCTGATCACGTGCTATAAAGTAGCGATGCTCATCCGATGTAACTATCACTTTGTTTTGTATCCCCCCCACCCCCATAACCCTTATAACTACGAAATTCTTATTTGTCTGCATGTTATCTGTGTTTCTGCATTAGAATGCAAGGCTTTTGTCTGTCTTTTTTATCTTCTAGAACAGTTCCTGGCACAGTAGACACACAATAAAAATTTGTTTGTTATATGAATGTATTCCTTATTAAGCTATACAAGACACCTTTAAGAAATAAACTTTCCATTGAGATTCTGGACATATAACCACATAAATAAATGTTACTACATGTCATATTTTCACCAGCCCTTCTCATTACGAATTTCATACCATCATTCATTTGTAGTTTATTATATAGAACACTGGACTGAGAGTCAAGAGTCCTAGATTCTAGCATTGATCCTGCCACTAACTACCTGTAAGACACTGTACCTCTGGGTCCAATAATTCCATTTCTAGAAATCTATCTCTAGAGGAAAAAAAATGGACATGTGCGCAAACATGTATGCACCAAGATGCTCACCCAGTGTATTAATAATCATAAAAATTGGGAGGGAGATTAACTTCACAAAATGGTGATTTGACTAACTATACTGTGATTTGTCCATTAATGTCACTGTGAACTTATTTGAAAACGATTATATGCATTTTGTTACTTATTCAATAAATGTCATTGACCACTTGCCATTTTCAGGCACTGTTCTAGGCGCTGAGCATGTAGCAGCAAATGAAGCAAAGTCCCTATGCTCATGAACTCAGTGTTTTGAAGGGGAAGAAAGTTTGATGGGGAAGGAGATATGATTGGAGAAGTCGGCAGGGACTAGATTCTGTAGGGCCTTACATAGGCCATGTTGAGAACATTAGATTTTATTGTAAACATGATAGAAAACCATGAAGAGTTTTGAACAGAGGACTGGTCAGATCTATCTTATATTTTAAGACAGTGTGGTAAGTAGGCTAAGGGAGGACAAAAGTGGAAGCAAGGAAGCCATTTAGGAAGCTATTTCAGAAGTCTAAGGGAGATAATGGTGACATGGACAGGACCATAGCAATGGGGATGGTGAAAATGAGTTATACTGTATTGGGGACTTTTACTTATTTCTAAATAGAACTAATACAGAAGGCCGTTATGGTAGTTTTGAAAGAGTATAGGAGAAAGAGTAAAAGACGAATCTTTAGATTTGAGCTTTTGCAATTGAGTGAAGTGAAATTGAGTAAATATGTGGAATACTATCGGATAAGGGGATCTGACTGCAAAGGAGAGGGTGTTGCCTGGGCCTGCATATCCCCTGGATGTTATCACCTGGATGATATCCCACTAAAAAGTGAAAACTGAGTCCTGGGTCAATTCAAATGATCAAATATGCCCCATGTTGCTGAGAGTGGAGTAAAATGAGAACTAAGAATGACCATTGGAGGTCACAGGTGTAGGTCACATTGATCTCTGGTGGGGAGAGATGCCTGATTAGGGTATGCTCAAAAGTGAATGGATTTCTTCAACAAATAAATTGATATGGGAGGAAAACTGAGGTGAGGGCAGGAAACTACAGATTAAAACATAATTAAAAGACATATTAGCCAGTCACAAAGGGGAGGATTTTATTGGATCCTGAGGCAATTGGTGTCCAAATGCTGACTTGATTTTGATGCTATTCAGCAACTATGTATTTTAAAGCAAGTTCTGTGGTTATATGAAAAAAAAAAAAAGAGTCCTTATCTTTTAGTGATGCTTGTGGAAATAAAATAACATCTATAAATAGATAAGTGTTGAAGTTGGGTGATGAGTACGCTGTTCTCTCTACTTTTTTGTGTGAACCCTGAGAAAGAAAATATCTGCCAAGAAGGACTCGTCATAGTTAACCGGGAACAAATTCATAACCAGAATCTAGCAGCCATTGCTGACAGAAGCCCCTCAGGTACTTTGCACCTCAGGGGAAAACCACAGTGTCTTGTACTGTGTTCCTGCCTGTGAGTCAATCCTTACAAAGGAGTTCCTGGTATAGTCTTTCCACCAATGGGCTGAAACCTGCCCAGTCCAATGGGAATTGCACAGCTATAGTCTCATTTGCAACTTTACTGACCAATCAGAGCTGGTCCATAACAACCAATAGTAACGTGTAATTCTGACCAATCAGGACAGTGCTATTTGAACCAATCAAATTCTATAGATTTTGATTCTTCATTTGCATAGAAATGGACCAATCAGGGACTAGAGCGGGAACTTTATACTATAAAGTGGCTTCTCTTCTGTGTTTGTTTGGGGATGGGGTGGGGTGCACTTTAGGTTTCCTATGGAGATGTGTTTCCCACTTTTGCAAACTGTTTACCTGAACAGTTTCTCTTTTTACTGCACCCTAGACTGAGGACTCCTGTTGGCATTAAATTGGTGGCAGTGACCTTTTGCTGGCATTTGGAACTCTCCATAGAAGTTTTTAAGAAATAAAATAAAAAAATCTTATTTTAAAGCGGTAACATTGAGAACTTCTACCAGAATAACAAACTTACTTTTTATGTGCAACATGCTCTTGTAAGATTCCCATGAATTTAGAAATTTGTGACACTTCTAATGAAAATAACCTCCAAAAGAAACCTTTAAGTCTGTTTATTTTTTTTTTTTAATTTGCTAATTTGTTGCCCGGAAATATAGACATCTCTGAATTCCTAAACAAAAATAAAAGTGAATGGTGAAGAAACGGAAATTGAAAATATATTATTGATTCCCAATCACGGTCACAAATACTTCCAGATATATATATATATATATATATATACACACACACACACACACACACACACACACACACACACACATAGATCACATAGAAGCCAATCTCATCTTAAAATATTTTTGACAGTGGGGTTAATTAGAATTGACATAGTTTTTAAAAATATCTGCTCATCTGTATTTTCTAACTTTTATGTAAGACATATAGATGCCTCGTTTAATTTCAAGCGTTAAAAAAAAAGAAAAGAGAAACGGAGCTACCACCTGCGACTTCTACTGATAGAAGAAAGTACAGAGAGGACCTACCTACCCTACTTTAAACCCCGCCGGCGACTACGCCCCCCAACGGGACTGAGCGGGAACGAGGCGCCAGAGTAGGCGCATGCGTAATAGCGAGCCAGTGGTCTGAGGCGGGACTAGAGCCCCGGTTAAAGGACAGCTCTTTCAGTCAATAAAGAACGAGCGTCAGTGAGTTTTTCCTGGAAGAGGACGCCGGAAGTAGAATTTCGGCTGCGGTGGCGAAGGACGCTACCAGAGTAAACAAACCCGGAGCTGAGGTGAGTGGGCGGCGACGGTTTGGGGCTCCGTTCCGCGTGTATTTCTCCTTCCGGACCCCGAGACTTTGGGCGGATTGGGAATGGGGGAGGCCTGGCGCGGAGTGAGTTCGCTCGCCTTCCTCTCCCGCGTCCCCGCTGAGAGCGCGGCCTCCCCGCCGCTCGAGGACAGCCCGGCGGGCTCGGCGCTTCCTCCGTGTGGGAGGCCGAGCCGGACCGGAGGTTGGGAGACGTGGGTTCTAGTCCCGCGCCGCCGGTTTGCTAAGCTGTGTGGCCTTGGCGAGGGATTCGGTCTCTCCGGCCTTTGTAACAGGAGGACATTCCTCTCTTTCCTCTTCAGGGAACACTCCAGAAATCTCTGAATTGATAAGGGCCGGGGAAGGGAGGTAGACCCCAAGGCTAATCGTCAAAAGGATCCTCTGGAGAGGTTTTAAAAATTACTTCGTAGCAGCCCCATTCACTGCAGACAAAGTGCAGCAGATGACGGGGGGTGGGCCCCTGGAATGCCTTTCTTTTTTTGTTAAGCCCCCCAGAAAGGAACAAACTAGAGGGTGGCTCTGGAGTCTGATCACCGGCTATGATACCTGGTATTATTTTTACCAAAGACCTCTAGCGCCTTTGAGTAGTTCAGTCTAGAGAAGTAATCGAGAAATAAACGTAATTTCTGTAACATATCAAGTTCCTTTTGTACAGTTAGAAGCTTCACAGTTTACTGATTTCAAAGAACTTGTGCTGTGCAGCTAAAAGGACCAGAGGTAAGAATTCGGGCTGTGTACCGTTTACTAACCTTGTGATCTGGTGCAAACGTTTCCCCTCATGGAGACTTGGCATCCTTCTCTCTCGTGAAAATGATAACAGTGCTTAATTCAAAATTGTTCCGAAGATTAAGAGAACATAAAACAATGGTACCTGGCATGTAGTTGGTCTTTGGAAAATGGCAACTTAAATACTAGAGGAAGGCACATGGTGCTGGGAAGCACAAAACAGGACTCGCCACCTAAAAAGGCTTGAGTGGGGTGACACCTGGGCTGTCTGAAATGCACGTTGAAGTGCCACGTCAATGCTAATTCTCTGACTTGGTCATTCATGTCCTTAAAAGAGAACGTTATAGTTGGGGGATATGCACTGCAGCATTTGAGGGTAAAGAGATGAGAGACCAATAGGCCGAATAAGCAAAATGTTAACGTGGAGAATCGGGGTGAAAAACACAGATGTTCTTTGTGATGTTCATATAGAGTGTTTCTGTAAGTCTGCATTTCTGTTAGAAAGTTTAAAAAAGTTGATTGTAACGGTTTGCAACTGTCATAAGTTTGTAAATAAATGAAACAGTACACAGTGTTTGTAAATAAACCCCCACCCCATGCACCTTACTTTCACTCCTTTTTCCTTAATGGCTGTATTGTATTATATGGACATCTTTTATCCAGCCTTCATATAGATAAAACCACGGATTAATTCCAACTTTTCCTTCTCTTTTCAAACAGTGCTACATTAAACATCTTTATACAAAATTTTTTGTGTGTGTACTTGTCCCAATATTTTTATAAGATAAATACCTAAAAATAGAATTGTTGGTTCAAAGAATATCATCATTCAAATTTTTGGTACTGCCAAATTAAATTCCAAATATGTAGTTGTTTCCTTTTCTATCAATTGTGTATGAGAATTTCCCATATTCTCTTGGGTGGTACTGGCCTACCACCTACAAGTGTCATGTGGTAGTCCTTATGGCGGCTTCTATGAGAGCTAACGTGAGTGGATGCTCTCCATCCCAGAAGGCTTCTCTGACAGGCCAGGATGGCTAAAAGCCTGCTTATAAAATAAGGGTAGCCACTCTGAAGAAACTGAGAGGTAGGAGAGTTGTGACCTCTGTTAGAATCCAGGACCTGCCACGTAGAAGGTGTTCTTATATTTGCTGAATGATGGAATATTAGAAATCTTGATAGTCTGTTAGATGAAAACTATCCTTTTAAAAATTTGCTTTTAAAAGTACGTTAGCCTGAATAGTTTCCCACCTTTATTTAGCATTTGCCTTGTCCTTTTTGCCTATTTTCTTTGTTTAATGTAGATTTAAAACAAAACTCATTCAGTGGATCTTTGTAAGTACCTAGCACCTTCTAGGCATTGTTTGAGATGCTGGAGGTGAATTGTGAACAAGATAGGCAATTCCTGAAGTCATAGTACTTTCCTTCTAGTGGGGATGGAGTCAGAAAACATGTTTTTAAAAAATCAAAATAAAATTTCTAATATTTGGTCTTTGTTAGTTTGCAAGCATTCTTCTCCCAGAAAAATGGGATTACCTTTTATTTTTGCTTATGATATATTTTCCTATATGGAATTTTTAGATTGATTTATTTTTATTAAATTTATTGGGGTGTCATTGGTAATTAATAACATTACATAAGTTTCAGATGTACATTTTCATAATACAACATCTGTATATTCTATTGTGTGCCCACCACCCAAAGTCTAGTCTCCTTCCGTCACCATATATTTGACCCTTTATCCTCCCCCCAACCGTCTTTCCCTTTGATAACCACCATTCTTTTGTCTGTTAGATTTATTTTTGGTAGGTAGATCTATTGGCCTTAAAACTTAATTATTTCCTTGATAACTTGTAAGCAACACTAGGATGGAGGCAGTGTTTTTTGTTTATCCTTGAAAGGTAGTTAGTGTAGTGTTTGAGATCTTTAGGCTCTGGATCCTTCCTCTAGTATTTACTCTATGACTTCCCACAAGTGGTTCATCCTTTTTGAGCCACAGTTTTCTCATCTCTGAAATGGAAAGAGCACCTTTCTTTTCTCAGATTTCTCACAACCATGAGAAAAGTATTTAGAGCAGTGTCTATACATAGTATGTACTCAAATATTACCTGTCGTCATAATCATCTATGGATACTCATTGTCATATCAAACAATAAATATATGAAGGAATGTGTACACATTAAAGATGTTTGTACCTACTTCCAAATTCCCATTGATTTGGAGCCGTATTGAAATGGGTGGAGCTGCTCAACAATATTTATGAAGCTCCTGTGTATAAGGTTGTGAACACAGTGAGAACTGTGGTTGTCAAAAATTCTGTCTCTAGTCACCCAGTGTGACAGGTTTGTTTTGTACAGGTACTCTAAATCTTTGGTCTATTTCTGTAGGTTATTGATCTTCCACAATGGGTGAGCCACAGCAAGTGAGTGCCCTTCCACCACCTCCAATGCAGTACATCAAGGAGTATACAGATGAAAATATTCAGGAGGGCCTAGCCCCCAAGCCTCCACCTCCAATAAAAGACAGTTACATGATGTTTGGCAACCAGTTCCAATGTGATGATCTTATCATCCGCCCTTTAGAAAGTCAGGGCATCGAACGGCTTCATCCTATGCAGTTTGATCACAAGAAAGAACTGAGAAAACTCAATATGTCTATCCTAATTAATTTCTTAGACCTCTTAGATATATTGATAAGGAGCCCTGGGAGTATAAAACGAGAAGAGAAGCTAGAAGATCTTAAGCTGCTTTTTGTACATGTGCATCATCTCATAAATGAATACCGACCCCACCAAGCAAGAGAGACCTTGAGAGTCATGATGGAGGTGCAGAAACGTCAACGCCTTGAAACAGCTGAGCGGTTTCAAAAGCATCTGGAACGAGTCATTGAGATGATTCAAAATTGCTTAGCTTCTTTGCCTGATGATTTGCCCCATTCAGAAGCAGGGATGAGAGTAAAAACTGAACCCATGGACGCTGATGATAGCAACAATTGTACTGGACAGAATGAACAACAAAGAGAAAATTCAGGTCATCGAAGAGACCAGATTATAGAGAAAGATGCTGCCTTGTGTGTTCTAATTGATGAAATGAATGAAAGACCGTGAAGGATGTTTCTTCTTTTTCTTTTTTTCCTTTCAGTAAATAGCATCATATATTAGTTAATTTGCTCTTGAAGAGTCTAAAAGAGAGATGAGTAGGAATTATGTAAACGGCTTCACTTTCCAACTTTATCAATTAGGAGATGTCACAGACAGTAGTTTCACTTTGTGGCAAGCATAGGCAAATGAGTATGATGACATTCAGAGGCATCAGCTGAAAAAGCACAGTGCTGCTGTGGGGTGGACCATTCCTGTTTTTGGAGTTGCAGTAACTGTTGAAGATAATCCTCAATAATAGCAAGATTTCATCCTCAAAAAGTTGATTTGTCATTTGTTTTAAGAATGATAGGTAAATAAAGGATACCAAGCTGTATAAATGTGAAATTATGAAATCTTTGATTTTACTTAAAAATTTGCTTAATTTCTAAAGTATTATAACATGTTTAAAGAGAGGGACCCATAGAGTTAAAAAACAGCAATTTTATTTTTCCTCTTGACTGTTTCTGTAAATACACTGTCTTAGCCTCTTGTCCCTGTCCTGGATGGGTCCCATGACTTTTTTCAGTCACTCAGGTAAAAGTCCTTTGATCACATTTAGGTGCAAACGTACATTTTAGTAATTAAAATGTCTATGTAATTAGCTATACATTTCCTTTAAAGTTAAACTCAGACTTGCTTAAGGCTGGAAGCTGCGAAAGGAAGGGAAGGTGGTTTGGTGGCAGAGACTGATAGATGTTCACTGGAGATTGATTCTTGTTCCCTTGAGATATGTTGCTGAGCTAAGGCTGCCCTGCCAGGGACTACATTTCTCCAATCCCTTTGCATCTATGTAATGCCATGTGACTAAGTTCTTAGTGGAATATGGGGTTAAAAATGCAGGCCTGCCCCATAAAAATTTCGTAGATGATCTCCATTCTCTTCTCGTCTGCTGGCTTGATGGTCACACCAGGATAACGTTGGAGGCCACTGGTAGATGGTAAAGGTTCACTCAGTTTGGGCCCTTGAATGACTGAGGACTAGGCCCTCCTTTCATTAACTCCATGCCCTCCCCAGCTGATTTGACTTTATGTAAGCAAGAAGTCACCTTGTTTTGATCACTGAGATGTTATTTCCGTGTTCTCTCTCCTGCCTTCCAACCTGTCTTCCACCAAAGTCTTGGTGGAGTGTCTGCCTTGTATATGAGGTTCTCTGCTGGCCTTTGGCTTATTGTAGGCCAGTGGTTTTCAAAGCATCCTGGACCAGCAGCATTAGCATCACTTGAGGACTTACTAGAAATGCAAATTCTCAGGCCTCACCCCAGACTGACCAAATCAAACTCGAGGGGTGGTGCCCAACAATAAGCTGTGATTTAACAAGCCCTCAGATGATTCTGATGCACTTCCTAAAGATTTAAGAATCACTGATAAAGGTAATGCTTTTTCCCAGATGTCCACTTTTGATTCTTCCCCCAGTCCCTAGTTTCCAGTATACCATCCTTAAGGGATATGCTCTGTTAAGACCCCCAGCCCTAGAGCTGTTTAAAGTGGCCACAGGTCAATTCTATACGTGAAAGACTCATCCTTTTCTTTAGAAATTCCAGTTAGACTCTTAAATAGGCAGCTATTTGGCCTGACCTTTTTTTTCTCGTGTGTGTTTGGTGTAAATCTTGGCTCCAGAGATTCCAGAGGACCCAAACCAGTCTCTTAAGCTTAAGTTGAAGGGGGGGGATCCCCCTCATCTTGTGGGAGAACAAGCTGGACATTGCATAACACTTGAGCACCTCTCCAAAGAAACCTGTTTACTTTGACCTCAGCCCTTTTATAACCTTGAGGGTGTTGAGCTAAGAGGTACCAAACCAATTTTGGGCTGCTTTGCAAATCCTTGCAGGGAAAAATAATTGAATCACATAATGTTACAAGATTCACAACAGCATTTGTGTATAAATTTGTATTGGGGAGAGGATTAAGGGATGAAAATTCCACTAGGAATCTTAAATTCTGACTTTGAGAGGATCTGAACTTGTAGATCTTTTAAATCAGTTTTGATGTGAACTCCTGCTATTACAGTGGGATGAAGGAACAGTGGTCTGACAGTTACAAGTTTAAAAGTGTATATAAAGTCAGCCTTTCAATCTTGTGAGGGTTAAACTACTTCTCTGTACCCTGGTTATAATGAATATTCCTGGTTGATTCCTCAAAGTAAAATATGTATCTGGTGGAAGAATAGCCTGGTTAACCTCATGAAATGACCAATCCAGGCCCCAGACCACAGAGCTTCTGATTTCGTTGTTCTGAAGTGGGGCCCTGGCATGGGTTTTAAGAATCTCTAGATGACTTTACTGGGCAGTGGGTTAAAGGAGTATATTTGCATTAGTCAGTACTCTCTACTTGAACTAGTTAGTGTCAGCAAAAAGATGAATTTGTTGTTACTGTGTTGTTACATAATTGCAGGATAAGTTGAACATCCAAACTATGAAGAGGAGTGGGAGGGTCTCCAGGGCAACTGGGGCACAAATGCTATCCAGTCCCCCTCTGTCTCGCCTGTCTTCTCTCTGTTAGCTTTATTCTCTTGATAACCCAACTTTTATCATGGTGTGGGTGGAAAACATGGTTGGTAATAGTTCACAAGTATTTAAGTCTTTCTACACCACTATCTGGAACTTGTCTCAAATTAAAAAAAAAAAAAAAAAGTGGAAGTCTAATAAACCAGCCTAGGGGTGGCATTCCTGATTCCATCTCGGCCAGTCAGCTGGGTCCTGCATCCTGTAAAATATCTCTATGGGGGAAGTAGTCCACCTCTCAGGAAAGGAGGTGCTGAGCTGATCGTACTGTAGATACCTACTACAAATTAAGCTCATGTAAACTATTGAGAGAAATAGCAAAAATAAACATTGTACTAATTATAGTTACAATAATTAGTGAGAGAGGTTAGTCTCCCCCATTCATTCATTTACTCATTGTATTCAGTTAGTGAATATTGTCCTCCCTATGCCTGATAACTGGTTTAGTTCTTGGGTGTTTGGAGAGTGAGGAAGAAACTGGAAGAAAGATGAACAAGAAAACAAATGAGTTAATTTCTGAAGGTGTTAAGTTTGTGCCTTAACCATCCATCCATTACAACACTCAGAAGAGTCTTGTTTCCGATTATATTCCTATTGCCTGTTCAAAATGCCTTGTCCACTTCATCTTCTCTTTTCAACCTAGTTTACATATTCACATTTGTTCAGGGCTTTGGAAGGAAACTTCAATTGTGCTGTGTAATATTTCAGAGAAAAGGCCTGTGCTGTGTCCTGACGTCACTGAAAACAGCAAGTACATGTGTCTCATGAGGAAATAAAAAGTTGGCATGATTTGGATGAGAAAGGCTCTTACGGCCGCAACATAGGTTGGAGCTAGAGAAGCAGCAGATGGAGGGTAGACTACAGGGTTTAAAAGGCTAAGGGAAGGAGTTTGTTTCATCCTAAATCTGATGGTAAATCAATAGCAAACACATAGAGGGCTTTGTTAACACTGTTCTAATCACTACATACAGAAAGTCATTTTATCTGTATAATAACCCAAGAAATCGGTATGATTTTTCTACCCATATTTCAGGTGAGGAAGCAGAGGCTCAGAGATGTTATATAATTTACCCAAAGTCACCAAGCTTGTGAGTGGCAGAGCTAGGATTGAAAAATTCTAGTTTCAGGGGCAACCGGATTGGAACCCCCTCTCGTTCCAAGAGCTGCGACTCTACTTATACTAAACTATCTTCTTTTACAACTCAAAAAAAAAAAAAAAAGAAAAATTCTAGTTTCAAAGCCAAAGCACTCAACTTCCATAGTTTACCACCGCTCTACTTCATCTTATAGTTAATAAGTCATAGGAATAAGTAGTGGAGTCAAGAGTGGAATCCCGTTTTGACCCTATAAAGTCCATACCCTTAGACACTACATGATACTGGACTGAGGGAGGAACAATTTGTAGGTGGAAATTATGAACTCCTTTGAGCATATTAAGGCATTTGTGCCTTAGACTTCTGTGGATACCTCAAGGAGATGCTGTGCTTACAGCTCTAATCTTCCTGAAAACCCCTCTTGTGTAGCTATTATCCCCACTTTATGAAATTGAGGGTCAGTTTTGTGGTTTTATGGCTACAAAACACTTAGCACAATTTCTGGTACTTAGTAAACTATCAAAGATCAACTATTCTTCGTGCTAAGTCTTGCTTTTGGCATTTAGAATCAACGATTGAAGAATTGGTTTCAAATTGCAGTGTAATGAGTCTAACAGTAAGTGGCACTCTTACCTCAAGTTCAGTAGCTGCTGTCAGGTGGCGGAGGAGGGGAAAAAGATGGGGAAACTCAAGAGGTTTTCTTTATGATCCAGAGCTTCTTATTCAAGAAGTAAAACTTACTGCCTGTCCCTGTCCGTGGCCTACAAAATCTTATCTCGTGGAGAGAACATGGCGTGAATTTTTCAAAATAATCAGTTTATGTTGTGACTAAGAGTCTTTGATCAGAGCCTTTCTCCCAGGGCTGCCTGGACAAGACCTGGGGAAAACCTCAGGCATTATTGGTTACTACTGAGTTAAGACTGTAAGATGCTGCTCAGATTTGCTTAACACATGACCAAGCTCTGTGAAGCTGCTGGTTCCCTCCCCCCCACTCTAGGTTTAGAATAAGGGAAGGCATTCAAATCTGGTGGGGGAGGTGTGGCTGGCCAGGAATGCATACCGTGTTCCCCCCAAAATACCTAGCTGGACAATCAGCTCTAATGCATCTTTTGGGGCAAAAATTAATATAAGACCCGGTCTTATTTTTCTATAAGACAAGGTATAATATAATGAATGTAATAAAATAATATAGTACTGGCTCTTATTTTACTATAAAACCGGGTATAATACTGGGTCTTACATTAATTTTTGCTCCAAAAGACTCATTAGAGCTGATTGTCTCGCTAGGTCTTATTTTCGGGGAAACACGGTAGAATCAGAACTACAGGAAAGATGCCTTTTGGATCTTTGCTGATTTTCACAACCATTCATTCAACAAATAAGAGGATTTATGAATACTGTGCAGCCCATTAAGAGCCATTAGGAATGAGAATACTGATGGGGAGTGATTCTAGATACAGTAAAAGCAAGTTGCTGGGTATAGCCAGAGCCCATATTTGTCTATGCATAGTCAAATTGGAAAAATACATAAAAACCATTTATGGATGAGAAAATTGAAGCTCAAATGTAACTTGGCACACCAAAGACATTTTAGCTACTTAATGGCAGAATTAAAACAGGTTTAAAAGAAAAAAGAAGGAAAAGAGCCAGGCATGGTGGAATTTGGGCTCCACTGTTTTCTAACTGCACAGGCTTGGTGGAATCTGAATTTCCTTAACTCTGGTAATTATAGTACCCATCTCATAAGGTTGATACCATCTAATGTTGAGAATTAAAGACAAGAGCCATTTTAATTCTTTCTAAAACTCGTTTGCCCCCAAGCAACATACTCAGAGCTCAGGCTTGCTAATGACCTGTGTGGAAGCTTGTGATCTGGAAGGGTGGAGGGGGTGCCTGTGAGGCTTAAGTAGTGCATGAGCCTGGGGCGTGAATAACTGCTGCCTGTAAAGGAGAGATAAAGAACAAAAGGAAGGCACAAACAATAGCAGAAATAAAAAGAAAGGGGCATTACTATAGATTACATGGACAGTAAGTAATAATATGAGAATATTGTGGATAACTTGAGGCCAATAAATTGGAAAACTTAGACAAAATGGACAAATTCTTATAAAATAACCAATAGTGGCTTAAAAGTAGGGAACCTGAATAGCTTTCTAATGATTAAAAAAAAACAAGAACCAGTAAAATCTCACAAAGAAACTTCAAGTTCAAATAGCTTTTGCTGGCAAGTTCTACCAAAGGTTGCCAGGAAAAAAAAAATCTAATACAGACTATTTCAAAACACAGAAAAAGAAGAAACATTGTCCAACTCTTTTATGAGACTAGCATAAAACAATATTAGCACCAGTAATACATAAAAACGAAAGGTAGTGTTTTATGGCCAGTCCACGTTCATGTTAGGAATGTAAAATAGAAAATTAACGTCACAGTAAGAGATTAAAGGAAAAAAAATCAGTCATCTCAACAGGCGCACAAAAGGCATTTTATAAAATTAGAATATTTAGGAATAGAATAGAACTTCCTTAATCTAATAAATGGTAGCTCCATAAAACCTGCAGCATGTGTTATACCCAAGGTGGAAAGCTAAAACCTTTCCTTTAAGAGCTGGAACGAAATAAGGATGCCTGTTATCAAAACGTCTATTAAATATGCACTAGAATTCCTAACTAGCATGTTAAAATTAAAAATGTATTGAAAAGGAAGTATTGAAACTGTGATTATTTGCAGGACGTGATTGTCTACATGGAAAATTCAACATAATCTATAAATAATTGATTAACAAGACAGTTCACTGGTTGGATAAAAAAAATGAACATTCAAAATTAAAGTGCAGTTCAGAATACCAGCAACAAACAGAAAATAAAGATTTTACTGTAATATACTATGTAAGATAGCATCAATAATATGCAGTACCCAGCGAAAAAAATTCAAGGAATAAGTTGAAGAGTTCTATGGAGGAAATTTTAAACTTTTATTAAGAGATATTAAAGAAAATATAAATATAGGAGCGATAAAACATTTATGGATTGGAACACACAATACTGTAAAGAGGTCAAATTTATTCCACATTGATCTGTGGATTCAGTGGAAACCCATCAAATTTTCACCAGGTATTTTTTTTTTTTTTTTTTTAATTTGATAAGGTGATTCTAAAATGTATAAGAGTTACAGAGGACTCAGATAGCTAAGATGCTTTTGACAAAAGGACTAAGGGGAGGATTTGCTATTGATAGCAACATTTATAATAAAGCCACTTTGGGGGAAGGAGAAACTTTACTCTTCCAGGTTCTTTTGGCTGGTCTACTCAAATAGACATGAGACAGATTACGAGAAAATGACCAAATTTAATTATACATGTGGGGGACCCACATACGTGAGCACTTCAGTGAGAGGAAGGGAAAATGAGGAATAAATAACATGAGCTAAGGATGCGGTCAGATGCCTGGGGCTTCAGAGGGGAGGAAGGTCATTCATAGGACAGGAGGACAAGACCAGGTATTCAGTAATTAGGTGTTTGCCCTGCCCTAGGATAGGTCATAAAAATTTTTTTGGGGGGTAATAACTCTTATTATGGGCAAGGCCACTAATTTAAATTCTTTAAGGGAGAGGTAAAAGTTTCTCTTGAGCCCTGAGGGTCTTGATAGCCCAAATCTAAATGGTTCATAAACAAAAGGAAAGTGCTTATTTAACCTTGTAAGTAATGAGGGAAATGCAGAGTAAAGCCACAGTGAGATGCCATTATATTTTTACTGGTTTGGAGATACATATACAAAGGGTGCCAAAAAAATGTACATGCATTTTAAGAAAGGAAAACTGTTAAAATTGTAATACTCAATATGTACCAATAACAAAAGATGAATACAAGTCAAGTCACACTTGACTTCTGCAATGACAAGAGGTGCTCAAAGTGGTTACCATCAGCCTCCAGACACTTCTGATTACTGCGAACTACTGCTTGAGCAACGGTGACCAAAGTGTCCACTTGTATACATTTTATTGGCACCTGTGTGTGTGTGTGTGTGTGTGTGTGTGTATATTCTGGCAATATCAAGTGTTGGTGAGGATGTGAAATAAGAGAAATTCTTACGTACTGCTGGTAGATGTCTTGGAAAACAGACATTGTCTAATGAGGCTCAAAATGTATATTCCTTCTGACCCAGTAATTACACTCTCAGAAATATACTGCGAGAAGTGCCTGTATGTTTTTGTTTGGGGTCTTGAGTGAGTGCTTTGTAAGTATTCTTAAACTATAAATTTTAAGTTTATGCAATGTTCTGTACATTTGTTATATTTTCCATTAAACAATAGCTTAACCTTAAAGCCACATTGTGACGCAATCATATACCCATCACATTGGAAAAATTTAGAAAGTCTGACCAGGCTGATATTGGCAACGACATGGAAGAGTTCTGGCCGCCAGTGAGATCTTAAGCTGGAATAAGCACATTGGAAGACTGCTCAACATTCTCTCATAAGAACGTTGAAGTGGAAAAATGAGACTATGGTTCAGGGACACAGGAGAAAAATAGGGAAATGATATGAAATAAGAAAGAGCTCACCAGGATTGAGGAGGAGTATGTCCCTTGAACTGAGGGGTATTGATTAGCTTTACTCTGAACCTGGAGGGAAAGAAGAGGTGCCACATGGAGCACATGCTTAGATGGGTGAGCCCTCCCACGGCTCCCCACCAGCGTGGCCTCTGGGATCAGGAGCTGCATTTTCAAGATGAGACTGCAGATAGGAGTTCCCACAGTGACTCATACACAGCTTAACAGAATTTTCTCCCTGGTAGACTGCCTTTCATTCTCTTCAGTTTAGTCACTGGGAAGCTCACTGAGCTCTTAAACGTGAACTTTTTCACCCTCCTCCCCATTTCCTGTACTCTGAAGAGGTTTGATTATGTGGGTAGGAGCCATGTTACCTTCCCTTAGAAGTTAACTTGCTGCGTAAATATTGTGATGTCTCAGAATTCTGACTTGCCCTGGCCGGCCACCGTTTTTTGTGCTGTGGTACAAAGAGCCCTGGAGAGGGCTCTAAGCTCGCTCTTGCTCTGGTTTGAGTGTAACCTCATGCTTAATCTTTCTGGAATTTCATCCATAGTTGCTAAATATAAAAACTCTCTACAAACACCAGAGTTCTTTATCATCTTCCCAGCATTGTGAAGAGCCTGTCCTTGTAAGTTAAAAAAGCACTGTACTAGTAAAATGCCATTTTTGTAAGAAAAACAATGACACATATTTGGAGGGGCAGGTTTTCTTTCCCCATCTGCCTGCCCCATCCCTTTCTGGGAGGGAGTCTGTAATGGTCATTTGTTTTTGCTGCCCAGTATCTAGTTCTCCCCCTGAAACGCACTGCACTTTTCTTTGGGGAAACCACCTTCTCTTGCTTTCAGAACATGAATTTTGGGGCTGTGACCCAATTAGTCCTTTTTGACCCTGTGGATACAGAATGTTCGGGAATTAGTCTGTGACCCAATGTGGGCCTTTGAGAAACTGTGAATCGCTGAGCCTGTGTGGGAGCAGTTAAGAGATGTTTTTGGCATGTGGATATGTGCTCTGCAGGAGACAGGAGAGAGACACTGTAGCATCTGAGGAAGGAACCAACACTGGACACAGCCAAAAACGAGGTCCCCGGTGACCTCACGAGTGCCACTGAATTGTGCCTGAGGCTGGATTTTATCGTCAGTCAAAAAATTCACTTTATAATTTAAGCTAGTTTGAATTGGGTTTTCTGTCATCTGCAACATAAAGTCTTTGGTGAGAAGAATTTGTTGGCATAAGAACACACTAAAATCATGCTATGAAAGATGGTCAGTAGTAAGGGAGAAATTTATTTGTCTTGTAAATGTGTCATTCTGAAGACCTGAAAGCCCTAGGGTTTCCACCAGGCGTGCCCAGGATCTCTGGGCTAAAGTAGCCCTCTCAGGCGGGGATCTGGTGTGTGTGTGTGTGCTGGGGGGGAGTCGGTGGCAGCAATGTGGAAAGCACTTGATGCAAATGAGAACACAGACCCCCAAAATAAAAATAAAATAAAAATAAAAAGACTTCCATCTGAAGTGGAGTCTACGAACTGACGGGAGATTTAATGGGGAGTATAAAGAAATGTTTCGTACCTTCTGGATCCCATTGTGTTCATGAGCTTCACAGTTGTCCATGAGTGAGTGTCTCTGGTGATATACCCACGAGATGTACTGACATTAACATATTTGTATATATGGAGAGGTATCCAGAAAAATACCTGAAAGGAGATCCATTATGTTGATAGTGGGTATTTCATGGTACTGGGATTATGGACTTTATTTTATTTATTTATTTTATTCTTATTTTATTTTCAATGATTTTCTACAGTGAATATGACATATACTTTTAAAACAGGTTTTTCAAGTACAGATACACAAATTTACATGTACTGTTAAAGGGAAGTCACATGGCAGGCCGCAATCTGGAAGTCAGAAGATCTAGCTCAAAATTCCTTAATGTTAACCTCTTACCCTTAAGATTCAACTGTAGTGTTTCCCTTTGCAAAGTTTTGGAACAAAGCGTACATGGAAACTAAGTGAGATACTGAGATTTAAATAAGAGGGTTTTTGATTCAAAAAGTACATATAGGATTCCCACCTTTCGTGGGCATTGTGGTAACCTCCCCAACGCAATCCACTGCTGCTCCCCCATTGTATAGGGTACTTTCTAATTGGACTGAAGTTTTCCAGATAATCCCCTACATCACTCTCCCTTTTTTTCCCCATCTCCTGACCTGGGTAAAATTCTCTAACTTCGTTTTATGAATTTTGTCAAGTGGTCCTTTAGTTATCTCTTATTTTGTAATTCTAATTACATACAATTCTAATGTTTCCATTTGGTGCTTGGAGGCTATGAGTCAGATTTTCTGCCACTTTTTCTGCTGCCACTAACTTAATCTCTACAGTACTATCTCATGCAGTGGTTTTTATGCACGTCCCTCTACATACTTACAGCCAACACTCAACAACTGCCCCTTAAGAAAATTCATGATGCAACTTTTTAAACACAATTTAGAAACGAATTAATTCGAATACAAGACTTTACAAAAAACACATCCAAGGGCTCCTTTAAAAAACAAACTTCTGTTGCACATAATTAAAGAATCATAGGCCTTGAGTCTTTTATGATCATCTTTACAAATCAACTGAGACATAAAGTGTCCATTTCAAGGGGATAATAACCTAATTTTATTTTTACTCAATGTTTTATTGAATGAAATGTATATATTTAACTGTAAGAAAGAGTGATAAAATTCTTTATGAGCTGAAATGGAGAGATCTTCAGAATATAATATTAAGTTAAAAAAGAAAGGTGCAAGCTGATCAATCTTAGCATCTCTAAATGTGGGGTAACCAGACAATTGTGATGGAGTCTGAAGTATTCTGGCCAAAAAGTCAAACCTAAATTTAACCAAACCTTTAGTGCTAAGTTTCATTTATAGGAAATGAAAGAAAAGAGGAATAATTTAAATGACACCACAGGGAAGCAGACAACTGTAGTACAAGTGGCTTGTACAATCAGTCAGTGTGGGGGGAGGGGGAGGAAGAAAGACTGTCTTCGATTAAAAGGCAGTTAGTTAAGAGACATAACAACCAAATGCACTGTAGGAACCTAATTGGGTCTGGATTCAAACAAACCTATTGTAAGAGACCATTTTTTAGATAAGCAGGGGAATTTGATTACGAACAAGAAGATTAGCTGCAATTGGATCATACAAGATAAAGATACAAGGATGGTCCTTGTAAGGTTTGCATTTTTTTTTTTTTTTTTTTTTAAGGCCCGAAAGTCGCTGCAGGCCAGAGAGCATTTCTAGAACTCTTCCTGATATCCAGAAGGAGCTTCTTAGAAAAGGGAAGATGAACGTGGTCCTGTCAGGGGCAGGCTGTCAGCAGAGAGTCCCAAGCAAATGCCCAGTGGAAGAGGCCTGGCCAGAATCTTAGCGGAATTTTTGTTCTTTATTCAGCAGCTTTACTGAGAGATAATTCACACACCATGTATTGTTGCTAGGTATGATCCCTAACCCCATGGTTAATCCACTCTACCTTACACTTGAATATGGGCATTTGCTGGTTGTTATTAGTTACGCGGGCAGACATATTAAAGGAAAATGTGAAATTAATGAAACATAGTTTATAGTGGAAAAAACTGGAGCTTAGGGAACCTCATTCTCATTTGAAATCACCAATCATGCATTTGGGCAAATCAATCTTCTCAGGTCTCAGTTTCCCTATCTATAAAATGAAGAAGTTGACTCATAGCTCCATGAAAATGCGCACATCGAACAAGCTCGAGATTTATATTAAATGCGTTTAATGGTATAAAAGTGGGTGACAAGGAAATTCGGGAAGGAAAGACAGAGGAAGCCCATGGATGTTCAGAAACTATTCAGTCTGTGAGCTCACTTCCCTTTTTGTAAAAACCCCTTGACTTAAGTCTCCAGACAATAGTCACTGAGGCTGTTTGGGTCTGAGATGTTACCACAGTGATGGAGAGTGTGGCCGTAATTCATCACTTTCTGACAATTTATGCTTGAAGCCCCTGGGGTGGGAGGAGAGGGGACATCCTGTATAGATGAGAGGAAATAGAATATTGAGGTCACCTCAGTCCCACCCCTAGTGGGGAAAAGAAGCACTGCTGATAGGGTCGTGTCTTCCTAAGTGGAAGAGTTTGAAAATTCAAATCGAGATCAGAATATTATCTGATGACAGAAGTGAAATCCATCAAGGTTACATGACAGGCATTTTGTGTTAGACCAAACTAAGAATTAGGCTCAAGATTGGAGTAGAAAGGGCCCATAAATGTGAGGATAAGGAGCATGCCATTCATTGTGGTATTCTCCAGGTCCTAGTCCAGTGCCTGACACATAGTAGGTGCTTCAGAAGCAGTGGTCACACAACTGACTAATTGACTGACTTTCTGAGTGAATGCATATGTTTCTAACTTGTGTTCCCTGATAACTAGCTGGACCCACACATGGGCTATTTTAAGAAGAGGACTATTTCATCAGCAGTATCAGGCTTTCTTCACCAGCTGAGAGATGCTTTTCTTGACTGAGTAACATTTCTTCCTCTGAGTATTGCTTCCTTTTTGTTGATACTGACAGGATAAATATCAGAGCCCTGACAGGATGTGTGTGGTGTAGCATGACAGAGAACTGGGGTTTCCTTTGATGTGATTGTAGACTTGGTAGTGTTAATAAAAGAACGATGAGTAGTCAGATGCTGTGGTGTGCTGGGCTGGCACTCCGGGAAGTAGTCACCACTCATGTGATTGCGGAGTAGACACGCAGTTGAGGGAAGTACCCAGTTCCACTGGCGACTTGAACGGCACCTACCCAGAGCCGTTCTTTTGAGTTTTCTTCTGCAGAACCCATGTTGTCACATCTTTCCTTTGACTGTGTCCTGCTGTGGCTGCTACTACTTACAAGTAAGTCTGGGCATGGGCTTTTGCAATTGGATAACGCAAGATAAAGATGCAAGGATAATTGTCATAGTGTTTGCAACTTGAGAAAGTTTGGAAGCAACTGGGTATGAACTGGGTAGTGGACAAAAATGAATAAATTGTATTATACCCATGAGGCAAACAGTGAAACCAACTAATGATATGAAATGTCTCTAAGTCATAATATTAATTGAAGAAAAGCAAGGAGTAGAATAGTCAATGTGTGTGTGTGTGTGTGTGTGTGTGTGTGTGTGTGTGTGTGTGTATGTTGCAGGGAATTTACAAATGCTTCTTAATGTATGGAGTCTGGGACGGGGAGCTGGGAAATGGGAAAGAGCACAGAGGGAGTAGACTTTTCATGCACATTTTATACTGTATGACTCTTAGTACACACACAAACACACACACACTCGTATATATAGTATTTATTTAAAGGCAATTAATTTTAAACCTAAAAATAGCTATACATTAGCTTCTTATTCAGACAAGGATTTTTATTCACTGTGTACCTGGTGCTGAAAAAACGAGAGAGCAAGAGAATTGTGTTAGAATGACTGATCTTCGCTGACGAACAGACAGCTCGCCCAAATGGCGGAGCTGTTTTCCTGGCTGACAATGACGGTCTATTTCCATCTGCCCTGCACCCTGGTGTTCACAGAACTGGGCCACAATTCTCTCCTAGAGCACTGGTTCTCAACGTGAGGTTCCAGGCCACCCACGTCAGCAATTCCTGGGGACTTGTTAGAAATACAAATGTTAGGCCCCAGCACCGACTGCTGAATTCAGGCACTGTGGTAGTGGAGCCCAGCCACTGGGCTTTAGCAAGGCTTCCAGTCACCCTGGTGCCCTCAGGTCTGCGAGTCACTGCCATAGCGAACTGTCCTCCCGTCGGGACAGCAGCAGTGCTTTCTTCTTTATTCTACAGGGCATTACTTGCAGTTTTGTGAAGTGGCCAATCTCACTCATTGCCTCGTCTTGCTCTCCCTTTCTCTTTATTCAGGGTCTTTGGAAGGGTCATACGTAGTTGAAGTGGGTCAGAATGCTTATCTGCCCTGCACCTACACTCCAACCAGCTCTGAGAACCTGGTGCCAGTGTGCTGGGGCAGGGGTTCCTGTCCTCTGTCAAAATGTCTAAGTCTGGTGCTCAGAACTAATGGAAGGGACGTGGACTACCAGAAAGCCAGCAGATACCAGCTAAAGGGGAATATCCACAGAGGAGACGTGTCCTTGACCATACAGAATGTGACGTCAGCTGACAGTGGGACCTACTGCTGCCGCATTGAGTTCCCAGGCCTACTGAACGATAAAAAATTAGACCTGACATTGGACGTCAAAGAGGGTGAGTGGACCTTTGCATGCTTTCTTTATGAATAAGATTCACCTGCAGATCATATTAGATCTCCTGATTGGTCTCACCTCATCGCTTCCCAGTGACAACCCTGGGGATGGGCCCCTAAGACTTACGGGCCCACCAGCAATGCCTTGCCATGTGGAATTCCTCTGTCCATATTGAAACTCATGGATGGGCTCTATGACAGGAGAGGAAAGGCCTAGGTCAGTGGTTTGAGACGCTGACTGTTCAGTAGACTAACTTGGGGAGCTTTTTCACACCTACAGATGCTGGGCTCCACCCACGAGCCAGAGAAACCAGCGTCTCTGGAGGTAGAGACTGAGCACTGGGATTTTACAAGCTCGTTCTCAGGTGATTCCCTGCCACACACAGGCTGGATTGAGACCCACTGGATTATACGTGTGGGAGTGCATGTACTTATGTGTTTTCAGGTGTAGAGAGCACGTACTTTGTGGCTGATGGAGCTGTGTTCAACTCCAGCTCTGTCCCTCACTGGCTGGGTAATCTTGGGCAAGTTATGTAAACTCCGTGACCCTCTCCTCTGTAAAATATGATAGTACCCACCACATAGGCTATTGAATGGATTTTAGGAGATGTTTTATGAAAAGCATTTCGTGCGGCCATTTGTGTGACTGTTAGGTCTCTTCTCAATTGCGCTGCAGCAATGATGACTGTAAGGAACGCAGCTCAGAAAATGTGTAACAAACATTTTAAGAGTGTGCGGTACTCTCCGCGAAGGTGTCCAGGTTTGAAAGTTGAACATGTGTTTCTCTTTACTTGTTGTGTTTCCTATTTTTTCTGCTGACCCTTTGATTCCCTGAATCAAGCTCTGTGCTCTCAGAGAAGCCTCATCCTTACTTTGGTTTCTGACATTAGCCAGGGTCACCCCTGCTTGGACTCCATGGAGCAACTTCACTCCAGCTGTTCCACGACTACTCACCACCGAGGGACATGGCTCAGGTAATTATACATGGGGAGTAGGGGGAAGCCTTTAGGTGCTTCCTGAGTTCAGAAAATACTAAATATGGGAAAAAGGAGAAAGTTCACGAGTGGAGGCATGAGTGGTTCTGTGCACCTGTGATAGTATTTGGGGGGAGGGGGTGGTGGAGATAAACCTGTGCTGGGGAAATGAGCCCTGGGTTAAGATTTGGGTTAGTCAAAATTTAGCCCAGGGCCAATATCCTTCACTTCTCTGAGTTTCAGCTTCCAGTTCTGTTCAGATTTTTGAATTTCATGACCCAGTAAAATTCCTGACCCACCCCAAAGAAATTTCAATCTACATATTTTGCCAAGTAAGGAAAGCAAAATTCCGAATATTGCCATCATTGCAAAAATAAGACAGTCTTTTAAATTAAGTAAATTTAATCTAATGAAAAACTCTTTACATTGTTCTTATTATATTATGAGTTATTCCTGGACTGGTGACATTTTGTCTTGAATTGGCCCCAGTCCATGTTTGGGGTTGGAGTATGTGATTTCTAGGATCCCATCCAACTGGAATGAAGCCCAGCAACATCCTCAGAATTTGGTCTCAGTAAGAGCAGCTAAATTCTTTAAGTAATTCAGCAAGGACTGTTCCATCCTTCTCTGGAAGAGAAGACAGGGTCAGCAAAGCAGACCTCAGGTCACATTGGTCAGAAAGGTTAATCTTCAATATTTCCTCTCGGAGTCCTGGTCTCTCCTAAACTCTCAGGAGCTCAGTTTTTTTATTCAGTAAAATGAAGTTAATAGTAGGTAAATCCCATTTCCTAATCTCATAAATCCCCAAAGTCCCAGTTTATGAGATTTAAATACGAAAATGTGACCAAAGTTCTTAGCCCAGTGTCTGATCATTGTCTATACTGAATACACGTTAGTTCCTCGCTGTTAATGTTATTGGTGAGATCCAGAGGCAGGATGAGACTGTGGGTAAGAGCTTCAGTGACGTGGAGAATGGGTCCTAACGTCAGCTCTCATACTTCCTTTGTGAACTCAGCAAAGTTGCTCCAAGTCTGTGAGGCTCCATTTCCTCACCTCTCCAACCAGGTAACTCCTGTGCCTACTTCAGAGGATTGTTGTAAAGACTGAAGGTGATATTGTATGTAAAGTACTCAGCACAGTTCCTGGCCCACAGAAAGCACTCAAAAATCAGCTTTTATGGTTATTAACTTCAGCCCCCTAAAGGTTTAATCTTTGGTGTTTCTTTAGTGATGGTTAACCAACATCATTTATGTAATTAGGCAGGAAATGAAATACGGTGGGAACAGACGATCCGCCGCATTGTGGGCCAGTCAAGTAATACCAGCTATTTATTGTATGCTATTATTGTGTTTTTTAAAATCCTACAACCATATGCCTAGAAGGGACTTCAGGGGTCGTTTCGTACCGTTTTCCCATCCTGTGCGCCAGTGTTCTTTGTAACATCACCTCCACGTGGGCGTTCCCTCTGTGCCCACATACCTTCCTTGATGGGGGTTCACTTCCTCACGAGGCAGTGCATTTCCTTAGAGTAGTCTAGACCGTAAATAGAAGTCTCCTTCCTTTTAGTTTTTGCTTGTTTCTTCCTTCCCTCTAGGCAATAAAAATGGGGCCCTCTCTTGCATCAGGAAACATAGGCACAGTACCTACCATCTCTGAGCTTTTCAAAAGCCTGAGAAAATATTTAAACAAAGAAAAAAAAAAAGGCAACATCTTCAAAAATAGGAAAACAAATTGAAAAATTCAAATGAATGATACTTAATGGCATGTCTATAATCAGTAGCATCACGTGAATTAGTTACCCTCACGTCCACTCATATGTTGTTATATACACCTTTTCTTTAATGTGGAGTGTGGGTATATTTTATATGTTTGCTGTAAAGCAGAGTAGAGCCTTAACAAGGGTTCCAAGGATCCTGGAAGATCCTAAATCCACCTCAAAAACACAACAAATGCAATCTCTCTTCTACCCAAAGGAGGTAGAAATTGGTGATGAGTAAGTCCTCATCTCTAGAAGACTTTGAATCTCAGGGTTGCTAATTAATAGCTGTGTGACCTTGGGCAAAGTGTCTCTTTGAGACTCAGTTTCTTCATCTGGAAAATGGGAAAATAATAGTACCTACCTATTGTGGTGAGGATTAAATGAGATTTTGCATGTAAAGTGCTAAGCACCTTGTCTGGCGCATAATACATGCTAGCTGATAACTATTAAACTTATGTACTTTTCAGACTGTCACAGCCCACCCCCCACTGCTGCCTCCAACCTAGCCAAGGCTTGGGTTCACTAGAAAAAAACATTACAATTTTCTCCAATTCTGCCACACATCTTGCTTGATGACTATGTGAAAATAAGCCATGATGACCTAAAAGGACTCTATTTTATTAATCATTTTCACTGTAAAATGAAGTAAAAGCAAAAAAGGAGAAGTCAGACAGTTTTACCATTTAGGCCAAGAAAAATAATTACAGGGAAACAGAAACTGGATTTACAGCAGAAAACCTTGTGTGTCGTTAAGGTTCATGTTTACTTAGGAGTTCCACCAATGTGGTTTTTATACTTTAAATTCCTTTTGGACAATAAAAACAAAGGTAAGTGGAAGATAATCTCTTTTCTTTCTGCTTTTCGTTTTTTTTTTTTAATACTTCTAGGCTAAGACTATGCTCATATAATATTAAAATCAGAGTTTGTTAAACCAGAGGTTCTAAAGGATTTAGATTTTTTAGATACCCCGCTCCCACCAGAAAGTGACCGTGACACTTAAGAAGCTTCAGAGCCTCTGACTCAGCCAGAAAAATGAGTAGGCATACTTCGTTTTCCCAAAGCTGAGAACCTATTGATATTTAGGGTGCAGAGCCTATGAAAGTCAGGGTCCATGGCCCTCTTTTTCTCTGCTCTGTCCCCCGTGCCTGACAGAGTAGAGGTGCAGTACATGTGCCTTGAATAGATAGGCAGATGAAAAACTAAATGAGCAAAAAGGAAAGCAGGTGATCTGGCCGCTGGGCCATGCGATGCATTTAGTAGTGACATGCTGATGTGAAGGTGGTTGAAGGCAGCAGGTAAGAGTGTATGCTTCTATTTACTTCCCCAGGTAGGGAAGCAACCTAGGTATCCACTGATAGATGAATGGATCCAGATGTATGTACAGTGGAATATTACTCAGCCATAAAGAAGACTGTTATCTTGCCATTTGTGACAACATGGGTGGACCTAGAAGGTATTATGCTAAGTGAAATAAGTCAGACAGAAGAAGACAAATACCCTGTGGTTTCACTTATACAAGGAATCTGAAAAAAACAAAATAAATGAACAACCAAAGGAAAATCAGACTCATAGCACTAGAGATCAAACCTATGGTTGGGGAGGTTGGTAGGTGAAAAAGGGAAGGGAAAACATAATAGTTTTGTGATGTTTCCACAGATTACTGGTGACAGATGATTACTAGACTTAGTGTGGTGATCACAGTGTAAGGCATATAAATGTTGAATCAGTATATTGTACACCTGAAACTAATATAATATTTTATACCAACTATACTTAAATACACTGGTACTCGGTCTTTTAACGTAATCCGTTCTGGAAGACCTTTTGAGTTCTGAAACGTTCGAAAAACCGAGACACGGTTTTCCCACAGAAAGTAATGCAAAATGGATTAATCTATTCCAGCCCTTTAAAATCAACCCCTAAAATGGCAAATTTAGCATGAATTTTACTGTCTAATGATACCACAGTTCCATAAAATTTATGGCGTTCGTAAACCGAAATGTTCGTCAACGGCGATGTTTGAAATGTACCACTGTGCAAAGAAAGGGTGTATGATTAAAGCCATGCAGACCTAAGTTGGAAGACCGTTTCTATCATTCACTAAGCTGTGTGACCTTAGTTAAGTCACTTAACTTCCTAATTCTCATCTTCTTCATCTGTGTCATGGGGCTAATTGTCCCTATTTTAGGATAGTTGTTTTGAATGTTAAATAAAGTATCTCAAGAATTTAGCATAATACCTGCTCATGGTAAATGTAGCTATAGTAATTTTTATTTTCATTTTTAGGCAATCAAATATGCTGCCTCCCTCTTATTGAGAAAAGGCCAAATGTTTTCCAGAAAATTAACTGTTGTTATCTGTTGAAATCTGAATTAGAATGCCTGCCTGAGTGTTATCAGTGTTGTTGGAATTTTGCAGACCCCATTAGGGCCCTGTGGGCACAACAAACTACATATTTAACCTAGATCTTCCTGGCAGGAATCTCCATTTCATAGAACATAAGTAGCTGGGTTCATTACGTGGGTGAAAAAATGTGGTCATCCTAAAGTTGATTTGTAAGTGTTCAGTAAATTTTGTTGGTCTCCCAATTATTGTGAAAAATAAGGAGTAGCATTAATTTCAAATAGGATTATAGGCATCTTTATGATTTTTTTTTTTAAATTCAGATAAACGAAAATATTTTTAACTGTTCTGTTGGGTATTCTTCCTCTTTGTGGCAGAGACACAGACGCTGGGCACCCTCCATGATAAAACTCTAACAGTAAGTTCCTTTTTTTGTGTGTGAGCTAACACTGTTTAACTCAGAGAAAAGAAAGTTTGACTTTAGCCTTCCCTCCTACCCACTCTTTCCTTGGGGGAAAGAATGCCTTAATTTCCCTTAGCTTTGGATTCCCTGACTGTAACATATTGATGATGACAGTTCTAACTGCATAGATGTGTTGTTAGGATAGAATGTGGTGACACATGTAAAGTTTCTGGCACATAGTAAGTGCTGGAAAACCAAAAAGAAGAAGCATTAGCATTTTGTCCCTCTTCTCAAAGTTCACAACTGTATACCACGGTGGAGAATTCAAAGACCCTCCATCTTCCTAGAATATGTTTCTTCTTGCTTCCATTGCAACCCAGTTGAGAAAGATTTTCGAGTTGTTGTTTCAATGTGTTTATTTATGTATGACAAGACACCAGTCAGGAATATTCTAAGTCAGGAATTTATGTATCTGACTATAAATGAAGCAATATTGCAATTAACCACAATTTTAGAGTACAGGGGAAAACCACTAGAAAGCAAACCTATGATGATGACCTTAAAAATTATTTGAGGACTTATCCAGGGGTCCTCATTCATTTGACTTATTTTCCTACTTGTGTGTTCACAATCAAGGCAGGCTCAGCATTTTGTATTTCTCCCTCCCCTATTTGCAGTCAAGAACTGCCTTTTAAGTACCTCTGTGCACCTGTGTGCTAGATTCTTAATACTTTACATACAATGCTCCTGCAGTAAATGTGTATTGAATAAATGGAAGATTTAATTTCTTTGACTTCTTTGTTTTAAAAGTGTTTACTATTATTTTTAAAGGGGGAACATGGACTGAAATTTTAGACAGAGGACTTTCTTGGACTCTGTTATCAAAAACCAAATTAATTAGAGCAATAGCTGTAATAGTATTATTGATTAAGCATTTACCAGGCCCTATGTCAAACATTTTATATGCATATATACTTTTTTTTCTCCCCCCCAACATTTTATATTTTTTTGTCACTTAATTTTCCCAATAATTCTACAAGATGACTTGGCTCTTGGTGACAGAGCTGGGATTTGAACCCAGGACTGTCTGGCTGCAAAGCCCTGACTCTTAAGTCACTGTATTTCTGTGAAAATAGGGGCTTCACTGCAAGACACCGAATTTAGACCACTCTGAAATTCCCTGGGAACGCCAGGGGATCTTGAATGAATAAGAGTCTACTCTAAAGCCCATTTTTGTTTGTGAGAGAGTGCAATCCATTTACTAAGAGCGCCTTCTGTACCCACAGCACAGGTCACATTTCATTCCCTTATTAATACCAAAAATTAAGCTACCATATTTTGTCATGTATAACGCACTCCTGTGTATAATGTGCACCAATGTTTTTGGCCCAAACTTTCAAAAAATTTTTTGTTTTAATTTTTTAATTCAAAATTTTATTTGTTAACATTTAGGTACTTGTTTTTTGTATTATAAAGGAATTTTAGCATTTATTTTTTAACATATTATGGTACAAGAAATTTTATATAACAAACAATTACAAAACACAAGAACAGATACAAGGTACAAGAAATTTTATGTATCGGTAAGAAATTTACAATATTTACACATCATAGAAAGCCAAGAACTCTTGGTTGCAAGTGTGTCGTGAGTTCAACAAAACCGATTATCATATTCCAGGGTATTATTTTGCATATGGATATCGTTATTGATTTCTAGAGTTATACTTTTAACTCATAAGCACAAGTAAAATAATTAAAAACATTTATATAGATATGGAATTAGTACTACCCATGGATAATGTGCATCCTTATTTTTCCCTCACAAATTTGGGCAAAAAAGTGCTCATTTTAATAAACGGCAAAGTATGGTACTCACTTCCTTTTTTTATATTGTTTCTTTTAAAAAATCTTTTTTGTTTTTTGTTATTTTTATTTTTATTGATTTATTTATTTCTGTTAAGCTATTCACTTTCTTTGGGTGGTTTGAGGTTTGTCTAGAAGGGAAAAGATCAAGGCTGGTTTCAAGGCCCCTGTATACCTGCGATGCTGTAAAACAGATGGTCCAAAGCACAAGTCATGAGAATGGCTGAGCACACGACCAATTTCTGGCCATATGCTACAATTCTGTTTGTGTTTCCATAGCAAATACCCACATTGGGTAACGAGTTACAAGACGCTGATGCGACCACCAGAATGAGCATCTATATCGGAGCAGGGATCTCTGCCGGGCTGACTCTGGTTCTTATATTTGGTGCTTTAATTCTCAAATGTAAGTCATTTGGTGTTGCTTTTCTCTCCCTCTGATAAAAAAACTGTTAATACAGGAACCAACATAAACCTAGACAGACATATAAGTTTCTATTTATACCCAAAGCTGATTAGACTTAAACTCTTTAGTCCTTCCAAACCCTAACAATAATAATAGCTAATTTTTATTCAACAGTTACCATGTAACAGGCAGGCTTTGCACTGAATGTTTTACATGCATTTTATCACAATCTCCATTTCATAAGGTAGGTAGGATTATTATCCCATTTTACAGTAGAGGAGAGTAGAGTGTGGAGAGAGTAAGCCACTTTCTCACGGTTTCAGAATCAACAAGTGGCAAGGATGGAAGTGAAATTCAGGGAGGTTGATTGATTCCAGTATCTGTTCCCTTTCATTAAGAAAATTAACCTTTTTAATTCATGAATATGTCTAGGTTTATTAGGATGCAAAAAAAAAAAAGAAAAGAAAAGAATTTCCTTCTTGAATTTTTCTGTCTTCTTTGTTTCTAAGGCATAGGTCTTTAGAGAGGGGTATCAAGTTCTTGTAACATTGGATCATGGCCAGGATGGCAGCATTAGTATTTCCCTCCATCATGGCACTCAATACACACATTTTTACGTTACTTATCTTTATTTTAAAAAATATTATTAAAGGATGATTTATATGCAGTGAACTTCATATTTGAAGTATGTTCAACTTGGTGAGTTTCAGTAGATGATTACACCCAGGAAATTATGACCACACTCAAGACCCAAATACTTCTATCAGTCCAAAAGCCTCACATGCTTTTATAATTGTAATGTATTCTCTTCTCTGTGAGGGCAGAAGCCAAGGCCTTGTACCCTAGGGCTTAGTGCATTCCAGCAGCCTTTCTTACTAGTACACAAATGTGGATTGTGTTTCGGGTGACCAGCTGTCCTAGATTTGCCCGGGACTGAAGGGGGTCTTCCAGGGCTAAAAGTGGAACAGTCCAGGGAAAACCGGGATACATTGGTCACCCTAACTGTGTGGCTAGAAGCTGCCAAGTGTTGTATGTGCATTTAATCCTTACAACAGCTCTACTGGAAAGGTATTGATATTATTCTGACTGACCGAGTGGACAACAAGCATGTCAAAAGGTTAAGTAACATGCCCAAATTCACACACTTAATTGACAGATATAGGCTTTGAAACCACGGCTGTCCGGCTCCTCTCTCTTATGTTATTCTGCCATTATTGCTAAATGGATTGTGTAGAAAAAGAAACCACACCATCTACACTTACCAGGGTTTGCCAAGAGGTAGCAGTGGAGTTTATGACTTGATCACATGAGTATGAAATCTATGGGTTGATAAGGAGCAATGGTAACACTTATTAGCATTTTGAGTTCTGCCAGCTCTGGATATTAGGAACCATTCTAGTATGTGTAGAGGGGTTTGAAGGGAAGGTAATGAGGAGTGGGAAAAAGCTGACCTTTTGTACACACATATATACATATTACTCCAAAATAATGCCTACTTAGATCGGATGGGGAAGTCCTATTTGATTTGAAATCGTTTGTTTGGCAGTTGCAAGAGAAAATCTTGTAACCAAGGTGACAGGATTTCAAGTCATGACAGCAAAGCCATAAATTGGCCATCAGAGATGCCCATATTCTGAGGTCTTTCTAGTGCACTCTCTGAGATGAGCATTATACTTCACTGCCACTCAAATCTCCCTTGTTTCTCACTCAGCTGATGAAATATCAAAGGGCTGTTCCATCCCCTTTGCCTTAACCAAGACTTCATTCCTCCTTTTCTCCGTTTCTCTGGAATTATCTAGCTCATCCTTTCTATTTATACTATTTTCATTCACATAAAAATATTCTCGTTTGTATTCCTCTCTGGCTACTCCCGTTTCCCTGCTCTTCTTAAGAGCCATATTTCTCAGAAGAGTTGTTCCTACTTCTCACCCCCCTGCGTTCTTCAACCCACCGTCTAGTTTCTACCCCTGAAGCACCATGGAAGTACTTTTAGTCATGCTCACCAATGACCTCCATTTTGCTAAATCCAATAGACACCTCTGTCTTCACTGGAGTCACGCTTTCAGCAGTGTTTAAGTAAGTTGATTTTCAGTCATTCTAGAAAGTTTTCCTTCCTTGGCTTCTGAAACGCCACTCTCCTACTTCATTAACCATTCCCTTTCAGTCATTTTTGTCATTTCTTCTTCTGCTTAACTCTTAGATGTTGGGATTCCTTAGGCCTTGCCCCTTCCATCTCTCTACAGCTCTGGGTGATGACCTATATTTGCACAGCCTTAAATGTCATCCTTAATATCTCTCTGCAGCGCTCAGAGTGTCTGTCCAATTGGAATCTCCACTTAAGTGTCTCCCACATCTAACATGTCCAGGGGAGCTCTAGAGGCCATATTACTTTCCCAGAATGCAACCTCTCCCTCCCTGGTTTTCCCCATCATAGTGTTTCACTACCATTCATCTGGTTGCTTAAGCCAAAAGCCAGAAGCCACCCTTGAAACCTTTCTTTGCTCACTGCTAACACAATCCAAGTTCAATTCCTGCAGTCTTTCTCCAAAATGTGTCTAAAATCCATTCATTATTCTGCATCTCTCTTGGTCACCACCTTACTCTGAGGTACCATCTCACTTTTTTATATCTCATTATGATCCACATTTCACACAGCAGACTGAGTGATCTTAAAACCCACTCAGATCATATTTCTGTCCTTTGTTATTTCTTACATCTCTTAGAATAAAATCTGGTCCCTTGATTATGACTTAAGAGTTCCTATAGGATCTAGCCCTAGGCCACCTCTCAGACCTTATCTTGGCTCATTCTTTTATTTCAGCCATGTTTTCAGTTTCAGACACCCACCATGATCTGTATCAGGGGTTCTCTCTGTCTGGAATGCTCTGTCTGGCTCTTCACTTCACTGACTCATTCTCTCCTTTCAGAGCTGACCTTAAAGTTCACCTCTGCTGGGAGTTCTTTTCAAAACACCTTCTCTATTAATTCTTGTTTATTTTTATCACATCACAATGAGAAATTATTGTTGTTACTATTGCTATTTTTTAAAAATGTCATCCTCACTAGAACACAAGTTCCACAAGTCAGGGCTCATAATTCACCTTTGTATCCTCGGTGCTTAGCATAACTACCAGACACATAGAAGGTATTGCATAGATTTGTTACATGTGACAAACACACTTTTCTTTCTTTCTAGCATAGTTCATGATATAAACCAAGACACACACTGGTAGTTTGATTTAATACAATCTAAGGGGAGATGAATTTCCCTAAACAATCCTTGCCTCCAGTCAGCCCATTTATTTCTTATCTCATTTACTTATGAAAGCAAGTTTAATTGACTTTCCTTCCCCCTTTTACCTAGGGTATTCTCATAGCAAAGAGAAGTTACAGAATTCAAGGTAAGAGTAAGTGGTGGGGTAGGGGAAGTGGGAACCTCGGAGGCCCTGCTCTAACAGGGCTTTGATCTCTGCTCTTAGAAGTCTTGCTCTGGGACTTTGGGATCTAAACTTCAACTTCCTTTTGGCTTTAGACCTAGATTTGTGAATTGCAAACACACTGCTCTGTTTACTCCCTGGTCCCTCTAGCTTCTTTAGTCCTAAAGTTAAGGTATAAAATTTATCTCCCCATTGATAGGAAATGCTGTTTTATTTCTATATTAATGGAATTTTTCTGACCCTTCAGTTGATTAACTTTTCTCTCCATCGAGGCTCTGGTCTGGGTATTGGGTTCCAGAAGTGAACAAGACACCCAGAACCTACTCTCAGTGATTTTTACAGTCCAATCACAGGTTCTTCCCTCTAATAACCAATTAGAATCACTTACACAATCTGTTGTCAACCCCAGAGCAAATAAGCTCGAATCTTTAGGGATAAGGTGTAAAAGCAGAGATATTTTTCTAAAAGCTTTCCAAGTGATTCTACTGTGCAAACGGTTGAGAACTGCCTGTCTGTTACAGTGCAGCCTTAGTCTCCATTCGTGACTGTATTCACATACTTCAGTGCGTACACGTGCACATGCCGCGATTCCTAATACACATAGGCTATGAAACGTGTACTAGATTGTAGTGGCATTTGGTACATTGGGAGGAGAATGCAGTATATTCCAAGGAAAAAATGACTCTGTCCATTGAACACTGTCTGAACCACTAATAGTATTAGACTAACTATAGGCAGTATATTTATGAAGACAAAGTGGTCTGCAGTAAGGAAGTCAAAAACGGTCAAATAACATATTAATTATCTGTGGTTTTAGATTATCTGTGTTAGTATTCTTTCTTACAGCTGAAATCTGAAATGTGATGACATTCATAGGTAACATTTACATGCCTCAATTCATTATTTGTGACATTGTTTGGTTAATGTTCATCTCTACCTCTAAAGGTCAGCTTCATAGAAAATACAAAACTTGTCTGCCACGTACTACCTGTATCCCCTAGCCCAGCACCTGGTAATTATTAGGCACTTAATAAGCATTTGGTTACTTAATGAACAAATACTCCTTACAACAGCCCAGTGGGATAGCTTATTATTCCCATTTTTACAGATGAGGACCCTGAGACACAAAGTTTACTAATATGTGGCCACTGTGGGATCTCTGTGTTTTGTTCACTGCTGTATCTCTTGCAGTATAGAGTGACACACTAAATATTTTTTGAGTAAATGAATGAAAAAATAAAACCCAACATACCCAAGATCAGATGGCTTGTAAGTGACAGAGAGAATTGAACCTCAAATCTGATTGGATACATAATACATTCATTTTTTTCTTTTTTCTTCTTTTTTTTTTTTTTTTGAAATTGTTCCAGCCCACCGAAGAATTGAAATAATAGCACAAGAAACAATGGAACCCGTTACCTAAACACGAGATATAACATGTTGATATGTTTGCTTTATCTGTTTCTCTATTTATTCACACAATTTCTTTCAGAACCATTTTAATTATGTCAGACATCTTGACACTTCACCTAAACACTTCTGTCTGTACTTCCGCAGAATAAGGATATTCTATTCTCTTAGAAAACGCAATGCCATTTTCATACTTAAGAAAATTAAGATTCATTGAAATTTCCTCAGTGTTCCTCCAATTATTTTGTTGTATTTTATGTTTTTCCCCCTAGTCTGGACCCAGCCAAGCATGACACACTGCCCTTGGTTGCTGTCTCTTCAGCAAAGTCTATTCTCTTTATTCTGTGTTGCCCAGGAAAGGTTTAATTCAACCACACCATTTTATTTCCACAGCCTCATCACTTTGGCTAACCGCCCTGCCTCAGGGTTAGCAAATATCGTAGATGGGTGGCACTCAGAGGGAAACATCTATACCATTGAGGAGAACGTATACGAAATGGAGGATCCGTCTGAGTATTACTGCCCCGTCCTCAGTGGGCCGCCATCCTGACAACCTCTGGGGTCACCCTGCTGTGCCGTCAGACCCAACTTCATTCTTGAGCTTGCATTGTCTCCTTTGAAAAGTATCAAATGTGTCAGCCGATTCACTTGAAGTTCCTGTCACGGCCACTGAGCACTGTTTTTCCATTTTCTGAAGACAAATAGCTCACAGAGGGGTTGAACCGTGACCTGCACTGTCCTCAGGTCCCAGCATTATCTCTGCATTCCAACCCTGAAGTTACTCAACTCAGAGACTGCTAGTCGGGGCATTAGAACTCAAATGGGCTTTTGTGTAAAGTAGGAATTCTTCATATGGGGTCTCTGGAATTCCAGGAAATTCAGTCACATGATGTGTCCACGAAGGTCCTGGAAATGTACGGGAAATTAGGTGTTGATACATGTGCATGTCTTTTTTGGTACAGAAAATGTAAAGGGGCCACTGATTTTGAAAGAGCTCTGTGAGCAATAAAAGGTTAAGAAACTACTGGAGTAGGAGTAGGTGGTGTTGAAGGTTCCCTTTGCATCTCAGGGTTTAAGCTGCTTAGAATGTTGACTCTCCAACATTAAGTGCCACTGCACAGCTGTCCTTTGCCAGTTAGGAAGATGGCCCAGTAAGACTGTCGTGTGACAGAAGCTACTGGAGAAAAAGGAAGCACACTTGGTGTACGGTGCCAAGTTTTGCTTATGCTCGGAAAAGGAAAAATCTGTGACCAACTTCTCTATTCATGGAGAGAACTGAACCTATGTTTTTCACAGAAGAAGAAGCAGCACCTGGGACCCAGATTTCATTTCCTGGTGGAAAGAAGGCAAAGGGCTCCAACAATCTGTATTCATCAACATCAGATCCCTTGATGGAAAGACAATGGTCCCTAAGATTGAATTTCAAGATTGTGGAGACTAGGTCCGCCTTACTTATTTGTTGCCTCCCTAATGCTGGGACTGCTCTGACACATAATAGAAATTTACTAAATATCTTTGGAGTGAGAACAGTAAATAAGCAGTGTTCCCTTACAGCTGCCAAACCGTTTATTCCCCGCGCTCTTCCCAGGATTTCACAAGGGAGTGCCTCAGCAAACTGAGGCCTGATGGAAAGATATTGGAAAAGCTCCTTTGAGGGGAAGTCTCAGCGAACTGAGACCCCATGGAATTATATCGGTCCCTCCCCTTCAATGGATTCCTTGGATGTGTGTGTGTGTGTGAGAAGGCAAAGTACAAGCTGGAACATAATGGGAACTTTCGGAGAGACAGCCAGCAGGCTACTAACACACAGATCTTGAGATTAACAATCTTTTACCTCTTTAGAAGTTTACCAATAAAAACAACACGTTGGCCCGATTTGGAGTTCAGTCCCTGAGGCTGATCCCCTTGGCCTGCGCTCTATTCTAACTTTGGCTACTGTCTTTTCTTAACCCTGCGCCGCCCTTCTCCCTCCCCACTACCCATGTTATGCTGGATGTGACAAAGCAGAATGGTAGCTTCTTGGAAAGCCCTTTTCATTGCAGAGCTCAGAGCTCTGTAACCTCACTTCTTAGAGAACTCGCAAGTACCCCAGCTCCCGTATGTGCTCATCCGTAGGCCAAGTGGCCTTCGCTTCTCAGCATCGTGTCCCACCCCAGGCCCTTGGAAGTCTGTTCCCCTGTCGCCTGGTTGCCCCTTTCTGCTGAGCCCTCCTCAGCGCATAAGGATTCCATCTACCATATGGAACCGTCACTGCCCGCAAACCACCCTCCCTAGCTGATGACAAGAGTGCTGCAGTGCTGCACGTAAGGAGATGCTGGTCAGCAGATGCAGGCGGCCTGTTTGTGTGTTTCTCGAAGTCTTTCTGGCAGTCTGAATTGTGGTGTATGTTGTGTGAATTGTGGTGTTTGGGCTGCATGTAGACGGTTTCGGGAAGCACTGGCTTTCTACAGGGAGATACGCTATGTAAGGGAGATCATTCTGTAAATTCATAGGCAGTGGCTCTCATACAGGCTGAAACGTTAATCACAAAAAATTCAAAGTTTTGAAGTTCTAGAGAGAAAGGACTTCAGAACACATTTGGTTGGACCAGATCAATGGCTCCCCTCCCATAGAGATTCTTATCCTACAAAACTCTTTAAACAAGGGCATGTGTACAAGGATTATCGTTGCAATGACGTTCTCAAGAGACTTTTCCATCGGTAGGGGAATAGTTGGTTATTGTGGTATGTCAACACATTGGCGCAGTTCAAAAGAGTCAGGTGATTTTGTCATTGAGCTGTTTTGCTAATTCAGCATGTATTCATTAAGTGCTCACTGTGTGCCAGGTACTCTGATGCTGAGACCATAGAAAGAGACCAAATGGACACATCCCTGATCCCACAGAACTTCTAGTTGATCTGATTGTAGGAGGGCTCATGCCATCCATTCATTCAGTGAACACTTATTGGCACCTACTTGGCAGGCACTGTTCTAGTCCCATAGGAAGATAGCAGTGAAAGAAGCAGACACAACCCCTACTCTCACAGAGCTTCAGTTACTTAGCAAAGGAAAATGCTATCCTGCTAAGTAAAGAAAAAAACAGTTCTAGAATGATGCAATTTTTTTCTTTTGCTTAAGCATACTCTCAGAGAATATACCCAAATTGGTATGGTTACCCCACGGGGGCAAGTGGTCAAGAGACACACTTTCACTTTTTCCTCTTAACATGTTTCTGTAATTGTTTGATGATTTCCATTTTTTTTTTTTGTAGTAAAAAGATTAAATTTAAGCATTATAACAATGTTTTCCTTTCTGCCCTCCTCATTATAGAAAGAAATGAACATTGGACAGGTAAGTTCAAGGTCAAGGCCGCCAGTAGAGCATGCCAGCAAGCCAAGACTGAAACTCATGTTTTCAGAGTAGGATCCATCATTCTACATCAGTTACTTGGAATGGGGAAGATGGCAAAGGAATGGGGAAAAGCTACTACAAATACCCTGGATGTGACAAATGATAATTAAAGAGAGTGCAATACATTGAATATGTGGTTTGTTCATAGAATTGCCTTAGGATTATTTTTTCCCCCAGAGGTTTGTCTGTGAGACCCACAGTCTGTGTAAAGAGGGGGCCACTTGACTTTTTAGACTGAAAAAGTAAGATCTTACTATGTTTTATCTGTCTATTACTTCTTGTAGGTTTGGAATTCCAGAAGCAGAAATTCCAAGCAGTTCCTTATTTTATTGCACTTTGCTTTATTGTGCCTCAAAGGTGTTGAGTTTTCTGTTTGTTTTTTACAAATTGAAGGCTGGACTCTCCAACAGCAAAAAGATTCCAACTCGGTCTATTTGGTGGCCTGGAACTGAACCTGCATTATCTCCAAGGTATACCTGTAATTGATTTGGGGGCACCCACTTGTGCTTACTGCCATTTAAATGTTAATTTTATTCTCATTTAAATTTAAATTGAAAAAATTAAAGTAAGTGTGATTGATTTGTCTCCAGATTTCTGTCAAGAAAGTCTGGATCCTTCTGGAGATAAGTAGAGATACCTACAGCTGTAATTTTTAAGATTTTCCATCAATCATTTCTTGGACACAGTTGGCAAGTGGGGAAAAGGAGAGGGACAGGTGGACCATTTGGTTGAAAGTTTCTCAATCTTAAGGAGGGCTCAGACTTTGGCTGATTTTCACTGGAAACCTGTGCAAAGGAGCAGTAGGAGTCAGAAATGGTAATTTCAGGCTTCTAGAGCCTCTGTTATGTTTTTCTCAATCACGCTGACTGAGAAAGTCATTCCAAATGACTCATTTACTCATAGCAGTGAGTTTCTTTTCTGAATTCTTGTTCAAATTCCTTTTGCTTGTGGTGTGATTCTCTTTTCCCAGAGAAAGCAGTGACATTTTTTTAAAAGTCATTTAAGCTATTCATGTGTGGTGGTGGTGATGGGATATTGGTTTGTATATGCACATTATTTTAGTATAGTTGTTTTGTAGTATGTCACCTTTGGAAAATATCTTATTATAGCTTTATAGTCTATACTAGCTTCATGATATGAAACAAGGTGATATGCTAGCTTTTGTAATTTCTACATGTTTTAATTTCTACTTTTTCATTCATTTTAAATCTAGTTCGTGTAAAATAGAAATATTTTACACTCCAATGCAATGTTTATTTTCTTTTGGTCGGCTCTGAAACATCCATATATCCATATATCCATATATATATATATATATATATATATATATATATATATATATATATATATATATATATCATACCTGTTTTTAATTTTATTGTCCACAGTGTTACCTGCCATTACTGCTCAATTTTGTGCTTAACTTTGTTCTTGTTCAGAAAACACTTAAGTAAAAACTAACAACTGTATAAATGTAAGTGAAGGTTTTTCTCCACAGTTGTGTTATGTAATACTCATGTTATAAATGTCTTGATGCATTTCTTCATCCCAAAGTTTGCCACTAGATCTTAGAAAAAAATCTCTTGACCTTTCTAAGGACTAAATCTTAGCGTTGGAGTAAGAATCCAGCAAAATCTGCCCACAGCCCGGACCTCAGTGAAGTCCTCAGAGGAGCTGTACTTTCTTGGTTCTCTCCAGCCACCAACCCTCCAAGTCCAACAAAAATGTCTACTATAGAAGCAGCAGCCAAATAGTTTCTCATCACCATGGGAGATAATAGTTATCTGACTTGATGGAATTTCAGATAAAAACTAAGCAGTATGACATTTCGCTATCCCAGCTATTTTATTTCAAGCAAATGTGCTTATGAGGGACACTTTGGTGGGCCACCTATTTGGAGTCATGTGCCTTACAGTGTGTTGAGGTTCGCGTAAGAATCTCCAAGCAGAAGACACACGACTCGTTTGTATCCTCAATGTTGTTCTTCTAATGTTTTATTTTGAAATTATTATTTCAAAATAAATTATTTTATTTTGAAAATTTTTTTGGATATTATTTGAGATTTACAGACTATTGCAACAATGGTACAGGGAGTTCCTGTATTCACCAGTTTTCTGTAATGTTAACAGCTGACATAACCAGGGTACATTTGTCAAAAGTAAGACATTAACGTTGGCATGATACTATTTTCTAAACTATAGACTTTGCTTAGATTCCTACTATTGTGTTTTTAAAATTTTTAATTAAATGCTTTTTGGAAAATTATAGTAGAGTTTTGGTTAAAGGTGAAAGTCCCCATTCTTTGTCCTCATGAAACCTGTTCCCCAGTCCCCCTCCCCAGCAATAATCAGGTTATTGCATTCTCTTTCTGGACCAGCACTGTCCAGTAAAATTACAGTGGGAGCTATATAGGTAATTTAAAATTTTCTACTAGCCACATTCAAAAAAGTAAAGAGGAAACAGGTAAAATTAATTTTAAGAATATATTTTATTTAACTCAGTCCATCTAAAGTATTATTATTTAATGTAGAAAAATATAAATAACATTAATGAGTTTAATTTTTTCCCCTCATTTCAAGTCTTCACAATTCAGTATTTTACATTTACAGCACATCTCAATTCTGACTAGTTACATTTTAACTGCTCAGTAGCCAAATGTGGCTGGTGGCTACAGTATTAGCACAGTTCTGGATCATTCTCTCTTCTCTCTCTCATACATACATATTGGAACTTACTTTCCCCCACTATTTATAGAAGGCCTTGGTCCACGTCAGAATACGTGGGACAACAGCCTTTATTTAGATAGCTATGTAGTATTAAGTAGAACAAATGTGTATAATCTATTAAATCACTTCTGCATGCACAGAAACTTAGTTTAGTTTTGTTTTTTCTATTTCAAATAAGGCTGCAAGGACCACAAATACATACATGTGTATATATATATATATATATATGTATGTGCATTTGTGTGTATATATATATATGTATACATATGTATGCATTTGTGTATACTTCTAACATATATACCGTGTTTCTCCGAAAATAAGACCTACCCAGATAGTCAGCTCCAATGTGTCTTTTGGAGTAAAAATTAATATAAGACCTGGTCTTATTTTACTATAATATAAGACCCAGTCTCATATAATATAATATAATATAATATAATATAATATAATATAATATAATATAATATAATACAATACAATACAATATAATACCGGGTCTTATATTAATTTTTGCTCCAAAAGATGCATTAGAGCTGATTGTCTGGCTAGGTCTTATTTTCTGGGAAACACAGTAGTTCTAGATATGGAATTGCTATGTCAAAAGATATGATCATGAAGTATTATGGCTATCGAACAATAATTTATTTTAAAACAAATATGCCAGTGTATTGCTAAATGTGTATTATTTTTCTCAAGGCAGTCATTTTATAAACTATTCCAGTAATGTTCCTTTCACTCAAAATAATTTTCTTTTGTTTTTTGAAATTTGACTTCAGAACCAGTTTAAGCTGAAATACCTAGTCCAAATTACTTTCATACCCCTTATTCCTTTGTAATCAGTTATTCTTTATTCACTTATTCATTTCCTCCCTCCCTCCCTCCCTCCCTCCTTTCTTCATTCCTTCCATTCACCACCCATCCACCCATCCACTCGTCCATCCATCCATCCATCCATCCATCCATCCATCCATCCATCCATCCAAGAGACAGCTTCTTAATTTGCATCCCCCTACTCCACTTTTGCTCTCCTAATAGTTCATTCTCCTCATGTAGAAGCCTAAGGATTTTCGTTTTCTTTTTTAAAATCATCAACCAGACTCAATTACTCTGTTACTCAAACTCTTTCAACAGCTTCCCATGGGACTCTATTTCTGCCGACCTCATCAACCTCTCCTTATTCTCTCTGCCATACTGGTCTCAGACTGTCTGCTTCTAGAACAGATCATGTTTTTTCCTGGTTTTAGTGCCATTTCAATGGAGTTGTTTTCCTGTTTGGAATACTTGTCTCAGACTGTTTGCAGAGCTGCCTCTTTCTCATTGTTGAATTTCTAGCTTAAATGTCATCTAAGAACTTTCCCCAACCACCCTCTTTAAAGTACCAACCTGCCCATGTCTACTCCAGTTTATTTCCTGCACAGTTTATTCCAATCTGAAATTCTCTACTTTATTTACATTTTTGTGATTTGTCTCCCTGGACCCTCAACTAGAAAGTAAACTATCATTCATCTGATATCCCAGGGGGCCTGGTACAATAATTCACTCATAGTAGGTGTTAAACAAGCTTTTGTAGAGTGATTGAATCAATGAGTATATGCCTGCTATAATGCAAACTCAAGCCATGAGAAAGGCGCCACAGATAGAAGATTCGTGTTTTTCCTTCAAGGAAGTCAGAGTCTATCGGGGCAACCTGATATCCAAGCAAATGAATACAATAAAAGGCAGTAAGCATTAACAGACCTGAATACTAGATTATGAGTGATACAGAAAAGCATTTTTTGGCAATTTCTTCTTTTTTTTTTTTTCTTTTTCCTGGAATTGCCAATCCTTGTCTTTATCACTTCCGTAATTTATGTCTATAAAATTTCAAATGACTCATAGAATAAGGATGGTCTGGCACACAGCAGGAGCTCAATAAATATTAACTGGATGAATGCATGAAGTGATACAGGTGACAGATTCTAACAGCAGACACCTACATAAATATGTAGTGACCTGATTTGTGTTTTCTACTTTGTAGAAAAACATGCTTTGCAGCATAAGTGCTGATACATTAATTTATGCATTATTTTATAATCTTCCATCTTTCTAGATGCTTGGTGATATCTGAATGTAGCTTCAGTCGATGTACGTTGCTTTCTTTTCCCTCTATTTGAGATAAAGAAAAAGATAATTGTTGTTAGGCTACGAAAAATATGTTACGTAAATGTAAAAGAATTCCACTTTTATAAGAACATAGTTTGGGGGTTTGCTTGGTGTTTTTTTTTTGGTGTTTTCCTTTAGTTAAAACATTTTACATGCATTATATAAGCAGTACATTGGTACATTCCTGTTGTAAAATAGTCAAATGATTTACGAATGGCCTTAAACTGAAAGACCCCCTTGTCTCAGCTTGCTTTCCTATTAGAGAAGACACTGAACAGTCCGATGGGTATCCACACATGATTTTCCATATAGATTCATATGCACATGTGTACTATGTTGTTATTTTGTTACAGCGTTTTTGCAAAAATAGCTTCCTATGGAATACATTTGTGTGAATTTTTTTCACTGAATATTTCTTGAAAACAGTCCCATGTGAGTGTCCCGATAAAATGTTGGCATTCTTTGTCAATGTATATTGTTAACAAGCAGAGGGTTTCGTTAACATTGTTTAACGTCCCATTGCCTACCACCGACACAGTGCCCTGTCAAGGCTTTAGACAGAGCTCAGCATTCATTCTGAATAATTGCTACTAGCACAGACATTTCAACTTGGTGCGCAGGTCCTGCAGAGGTCCTGGTTTGGGAGAGTTGGGTTCCTTTAGAAAACTACCCTAACCCTATCTGGTGAAAGCACAATGCTATTGGTCTCTTTGACACACCCAACTTTCCTATAATGGATGTGGAGGAAATGTCTTACAATCATGTGATAAGGCAACAAGGCACAGTGGTTACAAGTGAAAGTTTTAATCCAAAAGCAAACCTGTGTTGTCATCAATGTTTTTAAGTAGACAACACCCATTGTTTTGGTCTTAGGGGGAAAAAGGCACCATCATATCGTAATTTCTTAGGGAAACATTCTGCTGTGAAAAAGTAGTGCCCATTAGCTGTGTGAGCAAGAGCTCAGCTCACATCCAGTTTTCTGCTATCCTTGACATACACAAGCTCAAAACTCTGAGTGTCAATGACATGCTGTTAACATCTGAACGGTGTACAATTTATATGGGGACACAGGGTGGCTCTACTTCATTCTTATTAAAGGTGGCAGCTTATTTTCCTAAACTTTCCAGGGCAGAGACTGTAGGTTTGTTTTTTCTTTGCATCGAATGTTCCATTGTTTAGCACGGGGTTCAGTGAATACTTGGTGAAATAATGACTGTTGAGTGACAAATACAGTTGAGTAAGAGGAGGCAAACCCAGCTCTCACTTCTGTGTCTGCCCCAGAGGGTATGTTCTATGGATTCCATCATCTGTTCCTCTTTTTGTCCCCAGTTTATGCATTTTTAAGTTGAGGAGGTGGCCCCAGGTAGTATAAGGCCCCTTCATGTATAAACAGTATCAAAATCTACATGACATTTCAGGCCTGGAGTCTGACCTGAAATCAAGATCTGTGCTGAATCTTTGAAAACCAGCCTAGCAGAGAACAAACACTGTCCCAGCCCACTAATATCTCCTGGTAATCTATTTAAGTTAGTAAGTGGATAAAATTCAGCAAGAAGATTGGCAGACTGGAGAAGACTGACTTTCAAAGCTATTTCGCAAGATTCTTATGTAAAGGTGTGGCAAAGAGATAAAGAATGGAATTCTGGAAAAAAGTTGTCTTTACCCATAAAAACCTTTGGGGAAAAGATCTTTTAAAACCACCAGGAGAGCTGAAAGTCTCGTTACTCACCCGTAAGTAGGGTCCTCTGAAAATTTATGCCGAAGAACCAGAACTTTGTTGCATGAACTTTCTGAGTATTATATGGTATATTCGGGTAATGATGATTGAGCCAAGAGAAATTAGGGAAAATTCAGGGAGGGGTGGAGTCAAGGTGGCTGAGTAGGTAAATCCTGAACTTGCCTCCTCCCAGGAACACATCGGAATTATAAATCCATTATAGGGAAACCGTCACTGAGAACCACCTGAAAACCAGCTGGACAGAATTCCTATAACGAAGGACGTAAAGAAGACGCCACGTGGAGACAGGTAAGAGAGGCAGAGACGCGGTCTGGGCAGGTTCCATGCCTGTGGTGCGGTGGTTAATGAATGGGGGGGATAGCTTGCCTACAGAGGGCTCTCTTAGGGAGCCTCTGGGGTCTGAGCCCCACTGGGCTCCCCAGTGTGGGGCACCTGTGCTGGGAAGGGGAGTCCCCATAACATCTGGCTATGAACACCTATGGGGATTATGTCTGAGATGGATGAAGGCTTGTGGGAGACCAAGACTCTGTATTTAGAGGGTTTGGCACTAACTTACTGCCAGCACAGAGGCGGTAGTTCGAGAAGTGCAGGGATTTGTGGGAACTCAGGACAGAAGCTCTGATGGGTGCTATTGTTCTTTTATTGGGCTCTCTTCCCATCTGGCTGGCCCTGAGCTGGCAGGCACAAAATCTGTCCCTCTCCGTGAATCTAGCTACCACCGTCCTCCCTGCTGTGGCATTTCCCTGAGCCCCTGCTCCTCCTGCTAGAGCCTCTTCCCAGAATTCCAGACGTTCACAGGGGCCTTGGGGCCCATGTAGTCCATCCCAAATGCCCTGAAGCTCTACAGGAGTAGAGCTTCTGGCTCTCCCCGCAATCTCTGTCGAATGCCCTCACGTTCAGCGCAAGCAGCAAACTGGGTGTTCATCAACAGATGAATGAATAAAGGTCATGTGGGACATACATGCAATGGAATATTACTCAGCCATAAAAAGAATGAAATCTTGCTGTTTATGAGCAGCATGAGTGGGCCTAGAGGGTATCGTACTGAGTATAGTAAGTCAGACAGAGCAAGACAAATATCATACGTTTTCAGTTATTTGTGAAATTAAGAAAAAATAAATGAATGAATGAAACCAAACAGAAACTAACTCACAGAAAACAAACTGATGGTTGCCTGATTAGGGTGGGGAGGGGTCGGGTGAAAAAAGGTGAAGGGAATTAAGAAGTACTAACTGTCAGTTATGCAAACAGTCATGGGAATATAAAGTACAGCATAAGGAATATAGTCAATAATGTAATAATTCTGTGTAGTGCCAGTGGGTACTAGACAATCGTGGTGAGCACTTTGTAAGGGATGAAAATGTCTAATCACTATGTTGTATACCTCAAACTAATATCATATTATATATGAACTACAATTTAAAAAGGAAATTAGGGAAAATTCACATAAATTAGAATTCTTTGGATTTCTTGGGAAATAGGTTCTCATATAAACGGAATTGTGGACTTAAACGTCTGAGTTGTTTAGGTTTTTTCCTGGGCAACGTCAATGAGAGGAAAAATGTGCTGTTAGAGGAGTCCCTATATATTAGGCTTAGTTGAAAGCTGTGTAACCAGAGTCAACACATGCCTTTGCTGAGCCTCTCTTCATCTGTCAAATGGGTATTAAATGATGTTATGAAAAAGGGAAACTTTGTGTCTAAAGCATAACTATATTCGCAGTTTTGCTCATTGACTTGTGATTTGTGAAGTAAAATTATTTGTAAATTATAAATAATAACTAGTTGTGTAAAATGTAGTGTTTGTGAAGGGAGGAGCCTAGCAGTAGCTTCTTTCTGACTTTTGCAAGTTTGATAGTACCGTAGTCTCTTCTGTGTTAGAGACTGTGGAGCTTGGAGTTTTGTGAGGCTTAGGGTGGGAGGGTGTGATCCGCTGGGAAAGGTAGGCAGCTGTTAGAGTTGGGATTTTGGCATTGGGAAGCCCTTGCATGCTTTTCAGGAGGGGGAGATACTTGATTGGATTATTTAGAAATACCCAAGATGGTTTCTAAAGATGCGCTGCTAGGTGTGGACTCCCCTACGCCTCCCTCATTGCCTGCAGCTGCAGGGAGCTAGAGGCTAACATCAGACTCCTGGGCTGTTCTCACTGTCATGACACCACTTCCAGTGCCACGTTAGTGCCGCCAGACACTTCTGCATCCGTCCCTAGTCCATGTGCTCTCACCCTTGTGCCATCCGGCCATGTCTAGTGGGATCCCCTAATTTGGAGCAGGATTCATCGCTCCATTGCTCTACAATTGTCTCTTCTCTCAAGTCAATTTTCCTCCTCTCAGTCATCATCAGATCTTATAATAATGCTGTTATTTTTAGCATTTTCACAAATCTTCCTATTGACGCTGCTCTCTGACTCCCTTCCCCCCGCCCCGACCCCACCTTTTTTTATTTTGCCGCAAATCTCATTGAAAGAGTTCCCTGTCTCCAATTGTCTCCTGGTTTTCCCTTTCCTGTAAACTGTATTCTGAGGTAGACATAGGGAATGTGAACAATCACTCAATGACCCTTTACCCAAACCGCTTTTGTCAAGGTCATTAATGATCGCCAGCCTGCTCGGCCCTGTAGACACATCTCTTCCTTTGCACTGGCAATATTTAATTCACGACCACTGCCTCTTCCTGATGCATCTGCTTCCCTGGGCTCCCAGGATCCCATTTATTTTCCTTTTCCCATTCCTCCCTGGTCTGCGTCTGTTGTGTGTTGGTGCCTCTTGCACCGCAGCGCTTTGTGGAGGGCCCAGGCCCAGTCCTCACACGGCCATGCCTTGTGCATCCCCTCAGGTTCATGACGTGAGACACCATTTCTGTGCCAATGACTTCCCGATATGTACCTTCAGGCAGACCTATCTCCTGAACTCCAACAGTCTGCACTTGGGTGTCTGAGACATTTGAGACTCAACAAGTTCGAACTCCAGAGGATTTCCTCCCAAACCCGTGTTACATGTAGCTTCCCTACCTAAGTCTGTGGAAGCTCCTGTCCTTTCTGTTGCTCAGGCCCAAACCTCTTGGAGTCCATCTTTAGGCTGCTACTCCTCACCCCCTGCAGGAAATCCTGTGGGCTCTACTTTCTACACATCCAGAGCCTGAGGTCTAGAGGGTCACTGACCATCTCCACTGCCGTCCTTTGCTGTGTCCTGATTCCTGCAGTAGTCCCCCACGGGTCTTGGTGGCTCGTCTACCCAGCAGCCACCATGTTCCTTCTCATAGGTAAGCCTGCTGCTGTCACCTGTGTGTGCCTGCGGTGGCGCTCCTTTTCATGTGCAGCAAGCAGCGGGAAAGTCACGTGTGGGGCCTGAGCCTCCTCCCTCACCTGGGAGGTAGCCTTCAAGGTGGCACAAAGCTGATCTAAAGTAGCGATTCGTGGAGGCTGTATAGCTCCAATTAAACAAATCCATTGAGCTGTTCGGGAGCCTTTAGGACACAGTGGAGGCTTTGATGGGTGGTGGGCATGTCTGAAATTTGATCTGATGGAAACATCTCAGTTATGTAACATCTCACAGCCTTGGATGTTGGTCCTTGACTTGGTCTTACTCATCATTTTCTCACTTAAAACACCCTCTGGCCCTTCCCCCATTCTTCCACTCTGAGCTTCACATGTCACCTTTTTTAGAGATTTCCTCCTATTTCCCATCCCCTAACCCCTCAGTCATTGAAGATCTGTCCCCATGCCTTTGTGCTTCCATTGGTTTATTCGATCCGTGTATACTGGGTCCTTTACAACCTTTCAGGGGTAGGACAGAGAACAACAGGGAGGAGCTCTGCCTTAAAGGCTTTATGGTCCAGTGGTGAGTGCCGTGCAACAATAGCCATGGGGCCTATTTAAATGTAAGTGAATTAAAATTAAATTAAATGAACAATTTAAATTCCTCAGTTATACTAGCCACATTTCAAGTGCTCACCCAACAGCCACATGGAATAAATCCATCATCACAGAAAATTCTATTGGGTAACACTGTACTAGAGGGAACAGAAATGGACGAGACTCATACTCACACACAAATACACAGAAACACACCTCACAGGAAACCAGGTAACAAATGCAGAATAGAGAACTGAAATAGAGTGACAAAGGGTGACTGGTTGGCTTCTTTAGATAGAGGGACCAAAGGAATGTATGAGGCGACATTTAAGCAGGAATCAGAATGAAAAGCAGAAATCCGAATATGGTGGGTGAAGGAATCGGGAAGTAGGCAGAGAACACTTCTAGGGAAAGGTCCTAAAGTAGGGATCCATTTGAAAGAACCCCAGGTGGCTGCAGCCCTGTGGCAGGGGAGAGAGTGGTAGAGAAATCTGAGAGGGAGGCAGAGGCCAGATCACTGGGGCTTTGTAAATCTGGTTTAGGAATTAGGATTTTCTTTTTCTTTTTCTGAAAGAGCCATGGGAAGGTTGTAAGTGGGGGAGTGACAGGCTCTGATCATATGTTTACCATTTATGTCAGTCTGCCCAAGTTTGTTAGTTAGTTGCTTACCTACCGGTGTCTCTGCCCTGTCTCACAATCCTGGAATTTTCATCCTTAGTATATTTAGTCATATCCAGCTAGCCTCAATATAATGTTAATAATTGAATGAATTCAATTGAATTAAATGAGAAAATCCTTATCACTGACTTACTGGGCTTTGGCTCAGTCTCAGATTATAACCAAGCTAGTCATAAAATCTTTGGGCTCCCATATAAATAAGGCATTAACTTCTGTGTGAGGCATTTCAGAATTTGTCCCCCCACTTTTGGTGGGGGTTGAGGTGGGGTCAGTAATGTCCCCTCCAAGTATATGAAGACAAGAATAAGAGGAAAACAGGTATCCAGGAATGTGTCTATTTCTGGGTAGAACTCTCGTTACTCAGTTGGAATCAAGTGGGCAGCATCTAAAGCTAGAAAAGTTATTAAAGTACATATGGTCTGACCCTTTTATTTTATGGAAGATTAAATTTCAGCAAGTAGGAAGAGTCAAATTTCAGCAAATTTCAGCGGAGGCTCAGTGGCAGGAGGGAGCTTGTATTCAGGAAGTTGGAATAAAATCTAAGGCAGGGGACTCCTCTAACCAAGGCCAACTTCAGACAGTGAAGTCCCCCTCCCCGGGCAGGACTGGGGCAGGCTGGTCGGAGAGGGCAAACTCGAAGGAGATGGGGTGGTACAGGCCTTATATTGCCATCTGATTTTATTTCACAAGAAGCTGAAAAGCTGAGTTCTCAGGTGGGCTCTCTGGGTTTTTCAGTTTTGGCCATTAATTAAGAAATGAATTGTAAACACTTCTGCAGGGCAAACATAGTCTTCGGGCTTCCAGTTTGTAGCATTAGCTTTAGTTTTCTCCCAAGAGTAGAGGCTGCTGGAGTCAGGGACTCACATCTTTGGGCAGCCCAGGAGCCATTGCCACAGTCTGCCAGGTCGTCGTCCACTTCTCCATGAAGCCTGTCGTGACTTCACAAAGGCTCGAAATGGAGGACCCTGCCTCCCTGGGAGGAAGTGACTGCATCATTAGACCAGAAGGGGAATTAATGATGTTCTAGGCAGGCTTCCATATGTTTGTGTGGTTTAATGTTTCAGAGCAAAAGTCAGAAGGCCTCCTGTGTAACCTTTCCAAGCCTCAGCTTCCTCTTCCATGAATGGTGTTAATCGCAGCACCCGCCTAAGGGGTTCTGTGAGGATAAAACATATGAGTATTTCCTCTTCTGTACCTCTCTTACATCAGAGAGCACAACTTTCCCCTGCGTGACTTTTTGGTTTACACAGCGTTGCCAGGCTACAAGTGTAATTCTCATAGGAGGAGCTCTCCCAAGTCATGTCCCTACTAACTATTTGTCTTTCTGACCTTATACTTCTGCTGTGCCTGTGGTATGCAGTTACAGTGGGAGGGGGGCCACCTATGCCATTATCGTACTGAATGTTGTGTTTTTATAACAGACAAACCTGCTAATATTTCTTCTTCGTTAGTACATATGAAAAGTCAAGTAAATGTCTTATGTGATGTGGTCCCCAGCCTAGGAGACCTATGAATCCACTGGTTTGGGTCCTGGGGGATGATGGAAAAAAATTGTTGCTAATACTTGGACTCCTTTTCTTTTTTTGTCCTTTCTTTCTTTCTTTCTTTCTTTCTTTCTTTCTTATCAGTTTCAGGTGCACAAGACAAAGCAATACTTAGATGTTTATCATTTATATCCCTCACACTGTGTGAACCCCCCTCCCCCCATCCACTATCCCTCTGACATTGCACAGAGCCATTACATTTCCACTGTCTCTATTCCTAATGCTGTACTCTGCTTCCTATAAGTATATACATACATATATATATATAAAATTATAGTTGACATTCATTATTGTTCAGCTTCAGCTTCAGGTGTACAGTGCAGTGATCAGGCATCTACATCATCCCTGAGGTGGTCTCCCAAATGGGACAAGTGTCCATCAGATACCCTACAAAATCTTTACAACATAATTGATTACATTCCCCAAATTAATTTTCAAGCCCCCATGACCATCTTGTGGTTACCGACTGTTTTCTAATCCCCTCACCTTCCCCCTTATCCCCACCCCCCCACCCATCTAGCAACCCTCAGTTTTTCCTCTATGTCTCCAAAACTGTTTCTGATTAGTTCATTCACTTATTCTTTTCTTTAGATTCCACATATAAGTGAGATCATATGGTATTTGTCTTTCTCTGTCTGACTTATTTCATTTAACATAATGTTCTCTAGGTCCATCCGTGTTGTTGCAAATGGTAAGACTTCTTTCTTCTTTATGGCTGCGTAATACTCCATTGTATAAATGTACCACAGTTTCTTAATCCAGTCGTCTACTGATGGGCATTTCGGTTGTTTCCATGTCTTGGCTATTGTGTATAGTGCTGCAATAAACATAGGAGTGCATAAAGATTTTTGAATTGGAGTTTTGGATTTCTCCGGATAGATACCTAGAAGTGGAATTGCTGGATCATAAGGTAGTTCCATTTTCAGATTTTTGAGATACCTCCATATTGTTTTCCATAGTGGCTGCTCCAATCTGCAATCCCACCAACCGTGCACAAGCATTCCCTTTTCTCCACATCTGCACCAGCACTTGTTGTTTGTTGATTTATTGACGATAGCCATTTTGACTGGGGTGAGGCGGTATCTCATTGTGGTTTTTATTTGCATTTCTCTAGTGGTTAGTGAGGTTGAGCATTTCTTCATATGTCTGTTGCCATCTGTATGTCCATTTTAGAAAAATGTCTCTTCATGTCCTCTGCCCATTTTTTAATTGGGTTGTTTGTTTTTTTGGAGTTGAGTTGAGTGAGTTTTTTATAAATTTGTGATATTAACCCCTTATCAGATATATCATGGGCAAATATCTTTTCCCATTCAGTAGGATCCCTTTTTGTTTTATTGATGGTTTCCTTTGCTGTGAAAAACCTTTAGTTTGATGTAATCCCACATGTTTATTTTTTCTCTTACTTCCCTCGCGCGAGGGGCTATATCAGTAAAAATCTTACTCCGGGTAATGTCTGTGAAGTTTCTTCCGATATTTTCTTCTAGGAATTTTATGGTTTCAGATCTTACATTTAAGTTGTACTCCTTTTACTTTGTTCCTTTTCTTGTGTGTCTGTACTGTTGTTGAGAGCTGTGTCTCAATTTGGTCAATTGGCAACTCAGTGAGCTACCTTCCTGCTACTGAAGCTCCTTGCTGACCATGCAGGGCACACTGAGGAAGAGGGGGAACATGAGGTTGTAAGAGCTTGTCATGAGGGGTGCAGTGTGGATGAGACACGGTTCTGTGACGTTACCGCTGTCTGTCCCACGAGCTGGACCCAGGCCAGAATGGAGGTTGCTTCCCACACCCCCGCTTTGGAGGCTGTCGGATCGTAACTGGTGCTGATTTTGACGTTAATCAGTTCAGTACCCCTGCCCTGCCTCCTGCCATGAGCCAGTTCTGGGAACAGGCAGTTGTCCTGACTTAGTCAAGCATGTAATTTCCAATACGTGGTAGCGTTCACTAACTACTATCCGTGACTCTTCCCACCCCTTGTTCTATATAATTCTTTGGCACCTGTCAAGCAGTGTGGGGATCTGTTTGTCTGCAGTCACCCAAGAGGAGCCTTGCATGTAAGTTTTGCTTAATAAACCTGTTCGTTGCCAGTCCGGAGTGGCCTGCTTTCCTTGTCAGTCTCTCTCCTGCCCTCCTCTTATGGATGTAGATTTTCAGTTTTGGGGCCTTTCCCTGGGTCTGTGTGTATGAACACCAAGTGTGGTCCAGACTCTGTTTCCCGACACATTCTCCTAACATCGGTCAGTAATGTAGTGTGAGATATTCCTTCCCATAGCATGACGGTGAGGCCCAGTGATTCACATTCTGGCTTAATTCCTGCTAATAGAGAGCTTGGCCATACAACTGAGCTCGGGGACTAACCACTGTGGCTGCAGGGCAGGAAGTACCTTGCACTCACCAAAGGCCAGTGGACTGTCACCCCCGAGGCCAAGAGTAAGTGTGCTTCTATCATTGAAAGCCTGGCCTTTGCTCTGGGCTTCCCCCCACTGAGCTGCCTCTGGTTTCCTTCCTGTCTGCTCCCCCATCAGCTGTGTGAGCGTCAGGACTCAGTTGGACTCTGTGTGGGAAAGAAGCTGGGAAGAGGGGCTGCTTCCTAGGAGGCTTTGCCTGCCTGTTGGAGCCCTCCACCACCCTGAGCTAAGGGAGGCCTGAGCCCATGCGTGGTCTCTCATCCCCAGCAGGGCAGGCTCATGTGATTCCCCCAGTCGGGAAGGAAAAACTGTGATCTGAGAATGAATTCAGACCTGCTCCCATCCCATGTGTTGCAGGGCACATCAAGCAGTGTGTTTTCTCTTCCCTTTAGGCTGCTGCCATCATGCGTCCTTGGGGAGCTGTCACAGGCCTACTACTACTGTGGACAGGTGAGTGGACAGGTGGGCTGGGAGGTGGAAGCACTGCGTATGGGGCAGTACAGGGGGTGTGGGTGTGGGGGAGAAAAATGGATGCTCTTGGGCTTTGTTGGCAGGTCCTGAATGTGTCAGCTGGTGAGCCAAGAAGCAGGCTGAAATCTTACTCCAAAGAAATTGCTTAAATGCTATGAATCACCAAATCGATGGCTAAGTGCACGAGGCATAAAGCATCACACTTTGTCATATGCTGCCATTTGTGTTGAAACTAAAAAGGGGGTGGGTAAAGAGCTGGGCGTGCATGGGCTTCTCAGGTGTATGTAAGAAATAGTAACAGTGTTGTCATGGGGTGGGAGGGGGATGGAGAGAAGAAATGGGGATAAGAGGCAAAAGAGACCAGTCTTTTATTGTGCAGCTTTGTTGTTTTTTCTAAAACATGTGCAATGATTTCTTTTAAAAATAAGTTATTTTAATTCAAAACATTCTATGAGATAGGGGAAATTTTAGGAATAGACACTTCCTAAATTTTAAAAAAACACAATAATCGCTAGAGGTGGGATTATGGGGGGAATTCACTTCTATTATACTTTCATAACTTACTTTTTATAATTAGCATATTATCTTTGTAATCCAAAAATGCTGTTAGACAAAATTAAATAGTAGAATCCAGTGTGAAAATAGAGTCTTGTTTTAGGTAACAATGAGCATATTATTTGCAGAGCATTTCAGAAACTCACAGCCCCGTCCTCAATAGATTAGTTGGTGAATCTCAGATTTTATTTAATGACCTGAGTGCACTTGGCAATATAGGATTTTTATGCCATGCCCCCAGGCCTGAGTTTTTGTTTTAAGTGGCATAATTTAGTGCTTGATGGAATATTCTCCAATTCTCTTGTTTCACGAGGGGAAGTGGGACTTGCTCAAGTGCTGGCTGTCATCATTCACTCATGAGAAGGGACACCTGCTTGCGTGTTTTTGGACAAACCCTAAGGTGCATGAATGAGACTTAGCTCCTGGAATTATTGGACACTCACTTTCTAAAAACTGATCTCTGAATAGTTTATTCGATTTCTTTCAGCCAACAATACTTTAACAAAACATTAGCTCTGCTTATTTTTATGAGATGACTTCATTTGCCATAGCAATTTTTAAGATTGCAATAAAAGTGAAAAATTAAAACTTTAAATGCAATGGAATTTTTTCAAAGGTATTTCAACTGAGAATGATTAGATCCAGGGGAGGGCAAAAGCCATGTGTATGTTTTACCTACTCAATATGCAGACACCTGTCAAACAAAGAATGAAATACACGCTTATGTATTACTGTGGTGTCATTTGCTCAAACGTTTTGGAAAGAAATTTGAGAAAAAGAGACGGAAAGTATTTCTGCCCTTTATCCCGATTATTTATCTTTTAGAAATCTATCCCATTAGGAAACAATCCTAAATACAGAAAAGAAGTTTAAATTGTGATTTATATAAAAAAAACAGAAATGTTGATAAGGAGGATATTAACATAGAAAAATGCTTCTTATAAAATTTTAAAATTCAAGTTACAAAGCGGTATGATTATAACCGAAATAAACTGTATGAAAAGGCAAAAGTGAAAATAAATGTAAAATTAAAATGTTGAGGCACCATGCTCTGTTTTGTCTTTATTGCAGATGCTGTGGTGTCCCTGTCCCAGGTACGAGTGAGTGGAGTGGTGGGTCAGCCCGTTACACTGCCCTGCACATACTCCACAGCTGGCGGTGTCACAACCATGTGCTGGGGCCAAGGGCCATGTCCATGGTATCTGTGCTCAAATCAGCTCATCAAGACTGATGGACACCGTGTCGTCTTTCAGAGGAACAAGCGTTATGAGCTCAACGGACCCATTTCTAAAGGGAATGTGTCTTTAACCATAATGAATGCGACCCAGGCCGACAGTGGCACGTTTTGTTGCCGTGTGGAGCTCCCAGGATGGTTTAATGATTTGAAAGTCAACATATTATTGGAGATGAAGCCAGGTGAGTTTGTCTTTTGTCTTCCTTTGATCACTTCAGGTGGGTGAACGGAGATATTTACTGTTTAGTAGTGATTTTGTCTTCCTTTAACAGTGAAAGAGGAGGTTCCTACAATCTTGTTTATTTGTATAGAATGAAGTGTTGTTTTTAACACTGTAGATTAGAGGAGTTTCCCAGTCAGCAAACTAGCTCTTAAAGTTATGCTTCAAAAATGATAGTTGGTTCATTGAAAAAGCATTTGCTGCTCCATTGTGGAATATAATGAACATATTCATCAAGCTGAATTTATTTTATTCAGCTTAAACAACTGCCCCTTTTCTCTGAGATGATATGTTAGAAGTTTTATTAAATGACCTGTCTTAACAATTTAAAACTAATATGAATTTTTAACATAGGAAGTAGGCAATTTATATATAAGATATGATCCAGTAGATACATCACCAACTTGAACAACTGTCAACTCAGTCTTATTGCATATACTTTGTGTAAGCCTAGGTTGTTCCACCCCACACTCTGCTCTACTTTGGACTTTTTGAAGCATATCTCACCTCATATCCAACACTGCTTATTTGAACATTAAAATGGCCCTTATTGCAGTAGGAAACATTTGCATCCCAATAACTGTTCACCATTTGCTTTTGAGATTTTCATGAAATCCAGAAATCTGGGAAGTTTACATTTCTTTACTCTTAATGTGAACATCCTAACAGTCTTACCATTTGATAAAAGAAGTAGGTTCTTGAGCATTTCCTGGTGTCTGGCCCTCTTCTTAAATCTCTTTCCATTTAGATCTCAGATTGACAGTAGAATCCACTACCTGTGTCCTCAAGAAGCTAGGTCTGTGTGTGTGTGTGTGTGTGTGTGTGTGTGTGTGTGTGTGTTTTAAGTGATACTGTATTTTTCAATTTTGGAACTTAGCTCTTTTATGTAAGCAAGTAAGATAAGGTCAATCCAGATGGAGAAAACAGTTGACACTGGGGAACTATATCAGGGAGGCAATTCAGGGAAGCCCAAAGAAGCTGGGGAGATAGAGTTCTGTAGACAGAGGTAAGGAGGCAGTATGTGAATTAATTTTTATTTCATCTTTTTGGAGCTGTAAATTATTTTGATGGGGCTGAATTAAAACAAAATGATATAGAAAGGAATCAGTATGTGATTTTTATAGTGTTTACCAATCCTTTAATAGGCAGGTATTTACAGGCTACTGCTCCATGCAGTGGGAAGTATGTTGTGGAGGAAATCAGGAGTTCTATGGAAAGGACCTCACAGGGTGATTTGATCATAGATTCCTAACTGGGCAGGTCACAGTGGATAGTCACACCCCAGGCCTACAACTTCTTTACTAAAAGGTTTCTCTTTGCCTTAAGCCAGCCCTGTCCATTGTATCTGTGCATGTAGGTGAACACACCTTTGAAATGCTCCCTTTCAAGCCCTTCCTTCTAACACCTGACCAAACTTTCAGACCCCTCAAAAGAACACAGAATCTTAACTACACCCATAATCCAATCCCATTTGCTTCTTCCCATCTTCATGTACTTCTCCTTAAATTCCCTACTCAATCTCAAATGCATAAAAAGAAACTGCAAACTGTTATTCTCCAAATCTTTTATCTCAGTCTGTTGACATCTTGCTTTCATGAGTATCCTCAGTATCCTTAGAGCAAATACATTTTTATATAAATTCTCTACAGGTTTATAACTTCTTACACTGATAACTAAGCCAAAATGACTCTTTTTAATAACCCGTTCTTTGCATAAGTTTTCTTGCATTTTCACAGGCTGAATTTACTCTTCACCTTCTTTTAGAGCTTTTCCTCACCAGCATCTTCCCTTACAATTTCCTGGCAACTTCCAGAGAAAATATTTTACACTGAAGAAAAGTTCATTAGACCATCTGATAAGGTTTCCTCCTCTTGGTCCTTACTTTGATCAGAATTTTTGAAGACTTGTTTTTTCCTATAGATAGATTTAAAATTGGAAGTAGGAGGTTATATTGCACTCATTAAAGACTCTGACTACACCCTATATAGAGGTCAGCAAATTATAGCCCAGGGACCAGGTTAGATAGTCAAACAAACCCACCACATGTTTTTTAAATAAAGTTTTATTGGAGCAGTCATGCCCATTCATTATACTCTCTCGTCTCTGGCTGTTTTCACACTGACAGAGTTGAGTGACTGCCACTGAGACCATAAAGCCCCCATAGCCTAAAAAATTTACTGCTGGCCTTTTACAGAAAGTTCACCGGCCTCTGCTTTAGACTAATGCCCTGCATGTAATAGACACTCACAAATATTTGTTGAAAAAGTTTCATCTTCTTCAAGGCAAAATGGGCTCGATTCCAAATTGAGTTGGAGCTCTCAGAAACAGGAGCTTTCAAACCAATTATCTCCTATCCAAGGGTTTATTTTTTTTTCATATTTAGTAGAGTAGAGATTTAAGGAAACTTCTTGCAGGAGAAAAAGTTGCCTGGTGAGGAAAAAAGGACTCATTGTTGAATTAGTCCTCCGTTGATCGGCTTTTGTGTCAGGCACTGGGTTTGGGCTTAATTCCAGTTTCAGCTCTCTCTCTAGGTAGCTCTGCCACCTTCCGTAAGTTGTTTGGAATCCTACACCACCTCTGATTAGGGAAAGAGTCAAAGTTATTACCTTTGCTCTAGTCGACTTCTAGCCCAGTGGATATATTGTCAGGGTGAACTAGCATATGTTAGTGGGTGTAAGTTCATCCTCAGTTAGGTTGGAGTTTCCATGGGAAGGTACCCTGAGGACTGACTGAACTGAATGCTATTTATTTGGTAAACATTTTTTACCTGGAACCTGTTGTTTAAGCCTTAGTCATTCACCACTGAGAGGACTAAGACAGGTCCAGGCTTTAGGCATTTTCTGTACCTCATGGTTGTTTATGAAGACATACAAAGCTGACAGGCATGGCTGGTCTTTTCAAATTGCTTCAGAGCAAATCCTTTTTACCTCTGAACCTCTGGAATAAATACATTGTAATGCAACTTTTCCCTGGGCAAGTCTGTTTTCCGCCCTCTCCTGTCAAATAATAGTTGCCCAATGATGAGAACTCTGGGTTCAGGTGATATTAGTGCCCAGTTCTGCCTGGGGTGGGTCTCTCATTGGTTGAGTTGACGTACAGGCCCAGCACACAGCTCTTATTTCCTGCCGCTTGATTCATCCTTGCTTTCCTGTTGATTTCTAGCTCCACCTAAGGTCACCAGTGTTCCAACATCACATCAGGTCTCTACCTCTGCTCCTACAACGCCAGCATCCACGCAGAAACTCCAGACAGGTAAAGTCATGTGTTTCTGAGCTCAGAGGCCTTCTAATGAGAGGATGTAGACCGCCCAGGGCATTGTGTTAAGGCGGAAGTACAATCTGGGGTAAGGGTTCTTCCCTGGGCTCCCTACATCGCATCACAGGATCTGTGAATCCCTGTCCCCTATTACCTGCACCATTTGTACCTGTAAGCATTTCAGAATGATGGGACCCATAGTTTTTTAAAATGGGATTCTCAAATGTATTCATTATTAGCCAACCAACCCCAGACCACTGTTCTTTAACAGCTTATGCGAATGGTGTGAATTTAGCCCATTGAGCACAGGTTAATGAGGAAACTATAGGGAATGCCAGAGAACAGGGTTCAGGTTCATGAGATTCTGTCCTCATGAGGCGCTCTGACTAGGAGATTCTTTAGTCCACTCTGCAGTTGGGCCCTCCCCTCCAGGGTAAGATTTCAGTGAGATTAGTATTTACTCTATCTCCTATGTAGGAATCATGTTCAGTCATTTACAATAATTATATCACTTAATTCTTATGACAACCCTATACATTGCAGGTATGATTCAATCCTATTTTATAGTTGTGGGTACTGTCAAGTAGTTACATCACCAACTTTAACAATTGTCAACTCCATCTGAGATTAGTCTTCACCTTCTGTTAGAGCTTTTCCTCACCAGTATGTTCCCCTATAGGCTGCTTCCTGGAGAAAATATTATGTACTAAAGAAGACAACTTCATTAGACAATCTGATAAGGCTTCCTCCTCTTTACTGTTCCCTATGATCCTTTGATCAGATTTTCACATGCTTGCTTTTTCCTCCATATTAGTTTTAAAACTGGAGGAAAGGATTGGACTGTACTCCTCCTAAAAGCCTCTGACTATACCTTTCATCAGGGTCAGCAGACTATACCCCATTGCCAGATGAGATTAAGAATAGGGCCACCACCAGTGTTATAAATAAAGTTTTATTGGAACAGCTATACCCATTCATTATTCTATCATGTCTGAGATGGCTTTCACACTGACAGAGTTGAGTAACTGCCTGAGACTGTAGTGCCCCCATAGCCTAAAATGCTTATTATCAGGCCCTTTAAAAAAGTTTGTGGAACTCTGCTGTAGACTAATACCTTGCATGTAATAGACAATCAGCAAAAGTGTTTTTTTCAAGGCAAAAAGTGGCTCTATTCCAAACTGAAAGGGATCTTACAAAAAAGAGATTTTAAGCCAATGCACCCCATCCAAGGATTTTCTTTTATAGTTAGTATAGTTAATATATGAGGGAACTTCTTGTAGGAAGAAAAGGTGCCTGCTGAGAAAAAATAAAACAAAAGCACATTTTCGATTCACTGCTTTGTTGATCTGCTTTTGTGCCAGGCACTGGATTTGAGCTTAATTTTACTTTCAGCTCTCTCTCTCTGGGTAGCTCTGACACCTTCTGTAAGTTGTTTGGAATCCTACCCCACCTCTGACTCTGGAAAGAGTCAAAGTTATTACCTGTGGTCTAGTCAACTTGTAGGAAAAACTATAAATCATCTGTTGGACCCAGCATACGCCAGTGGGTGTGAATTAATCCTCACCTAGGGTACAGGTCCTTAGGGCGGGTACCCTGAGATTGTCCTGAATACTATTTATTTAGTAAACATTCTACCCTGGGACCTGTTGTTTAACTTTTAATCATTCACTACTGCGAAGACAAAGACAGTTCCAGGCTCTAAACTTTCTGTACCTCATGGATGTTTGTGAAGACATATAAATCCAACTTGACTGGCTTGTCTTTTCAAAGTGCTTCAGTGTAATTCCAGGATATCCTTTTTCATCTCTGAACCTCCCAGAATATATACCTTCAATGCAACTTTTCTTTTTGCCAGCCTGTTTTCAGCCCTCTCCTGTCAAATTATAGTTGCCCAAATGATGAGAACTCTGGGTTCAGGTGATATTAATGGCCAGTTCTGCCTGGGGTGGGTCTCTCATTGGTTGAGTTGACGTACAGGCCCAGCACACAGCTCTTGTTTCCTGCCACTTGATTCATCCTTGCTTTCCTGTTGATTTCTAGCTCCACCTAAGGTCACCAGTGTTCCAACATCACATCAGGTCTCTACCTCTGCTCCTACAATGCCAGCATCCACGCAGAAACTCCAGACAGGTAAAGTCATGTGTTTCTGAGCTCAGAGGCCTTCTAATGAGAGGATGTAGACCACCCAGGGCATTGTGTTAAGGCGGGAGTACAATCTGGGGTAAGGGTTCTTCCCTGGGCTCCCTACATCGCATCACAGGATCTGTGAATCCCTGTCCCCTATTACCTGCACCATTTGTACCTGTAAGCATTTCAGAATGATGGGACCCATAGTTTTTTAAAATGGGATTCTCAAATGTATTCATTATTAGCCAACCAACCCCAGACCACTGTTCTTTAACAGCTTATGCGAATGGTGTGAATTTAGCCCAGTTGAGCAGGTTAATGGGGAAAATATAGGGAATGCCAGAGAACAGGGTTCAGGTTCATGAGATTCTGTCCTCATGAGGAACTCTGACTAGGAGATTCGTTAGTCCACTCTGAAGTTGGGTCCTCCCCTCCAGGATAAGATTTCAGTGAGATTAGTGTTTACTCTGTCTCCTATGTGAGGAATTATGCTCAGTCATTTACAATTATTATATCACTTAATTCTTATGACAACCCTATACATTGCAGGTATGATTCAATCCTATTTTATAGTTGTGGGTACTGTCCAGTAGATACATCACCACTTTAACAATGGTCAGCTCAATCTTGTTGCGTGTGAATCATCATGTAAGCATATGTAGTACCTCCTCAACCTTTGCCCTAGTTTGGAATTTTTGAAGCATATCTCACATCATATGACAACATTGTTTGTTTAAAAGTTAAAATGACTTTATCTTAATACAAAAACATTTGCTTCTTAATAACTCCTTACCAGTTGCTTTTAAGAATTTCATGAAATCCAGGAAACTGGGAAGTTTGCACTTTTTCTGTCTTGATGTGGACATCCTAATATCCTTATCATTTGATGCCAGAAGTAGGTTCTTGGGAATGTCCTGGTTTCTGCTCTTCTTAATGAATCTTTTTCCACTAAGGTCTTACATTGACAGTAGAACCCAATACCTGTGGCCTTAATGAGCTCTGTCTCTATTTTTCTTCAATTCAGAGAAACTTGATTTTGTAACCTCCCAACCTTTAGACTTGGCTTAATTCCCTTTATGATGGTGAGTAAGATAAAGTCAATTTAAATGGAGAAAACAACTGAGTCTGTGGAAACTATCTGGGAGGCAATTCAGGGGAGCCCAAAGACGCTGGGGAGATAGTATGTTATAAACAGACGTGAGGAGGTAGCATGTGGAGAAGAGATCATGATTACAACGTTTTTGGAGTTGTGAAATTATTTTGGTCGGGCCTAATTTTTTAAATAAATAACATAGAATATAATAAGTAGAAGGCTTTATAGTGCCTACCAGTCCTTTAATTGGTGGGTGTTTCCAAGGCCACTGCTCTCTCCAGTCGGAAGTGGGTCCATAACTGAGCCAAAGTGACTCTGTTCCTGCAATTACCAATTCTTTGCTTAATTTCTCTTGTATTTTTCACAGGCTGAGATTAGTCTTCACCTTCTGTTAGAGTTTTTCCTCACCAGTATCTTCCCCTATAGTTTCCTGGCTACTTCCTTGGGAAAATATTATGTACTGAAGAAGAAAACTTCATTAGACAATCTGATAAGGTTTCCTCCTTTTTATTGTTCCTTATGCTCCTTTGATCAGATTTTTGCATGCTTTCTTTTTCCTCCATATTTTAAAATTAGAGGAAAGGGATTAGACTATACTCTTTGTAAAAGCCTCTCACCGCACCTTAAATCTAGGTCAGCAAACTATAGCATCAAGGTCTGGATTATATTCAAACCGCATGTTTTATGAATAAAGTTGTATTGGAACAACCATAACCATTCACAATTCTATCTTGTCTGTGACTGTTTTCACACTGACAAGAGTTGAGCAACTGCCACTGAGACCGTAGCACCCCCACAGCCTAAAGCACTTAAAATTGGGCCTTTGAAGAAACTTTGCTGAACTCTGCTTTAGACTAGTGCCTTGCATGTAATAAAATAAACCGGAAAAAGTTTTTTTCCAAGGCAAACATTGGCTCTATTCCAAATTGAATTGGATCTCTCACAAAAAAAGAGATTTTACAGAAACAGTCTCAGAGACACAGAGGAAAAACTGAGGGTTGCTAGATGGGGGCTGGGCTGGGTGGGGATAAGGGGGAAGGTGAGGGGATTAGAAAGCACAATCGGTAACCACAAGGTTGCCACAGGGATACGAAAGACAGTTTGGGGAATGGAATGAACAACGTTGTAAAGATTTTGTAGGGTACCCGATGGACACTTGTCTCGTTAGGGAGATGACCTCAGGGATGGTGTAGATGCCCGATCACTGCACTGTACACCTGAAGCTGAAGCTGAATAATAATGAATGTCAACTACAATTTTATATATATATATATATATATATATATATATATATATATATATGGTTACAAGAAGCAGAGTACAGCATTAGGAATAGAAACATTGGAAATGTAATTCTCTGTGCGATATCAGAGGGGTAATAGATTGGGGGCGGGGGATTGTCACTGTGTGAGGGATATAAATGATAAATGTCTAGCTATTACATTGTTTTGTACACCTGAAACTAATAAAAAAACAAAAACCACACACACAAATAATATCTAGTTAAAGGTACTTATTGTAACAACAAAGAAATTAGTAATTGTTGATACTATGTGATAAATAGAATGCTAAAGTGAAACCAAAAAAAGAGAGATTTTAAACCAATTTACCCCTATCCAACGATATTCTTTTATAATTAGTATAGTTAATATATAAGGTAACTTCTTGCAGGAGAAAAGGTGCCTGGTGAGAACAAATGTACACATTGTTAATTCACTGTATCATTGATCTGCTTTTGTGCCAGGCACTGTGTTTGAGTTTAATTCTACTTTCAGCTCTCTCTCTGGGTAGCTCCGACACCTTCTGTAGTTGGTTTGGAATCCTATACCACCTCTGACTCTGGAAAAAGTTGAAGTTATTACCTGTGTTCTAGTCAAAATTATAAATCCGGGTGTGATCCAGCATATCCTCGTGGGTGTGAGTTCATCCCCATTTAGGGTGTAGGTCCCTTGACAGGGTACTCTGAAAACTGACTGAACTGAATGTTATTTATTTGGCGAACATTTTAGGCCTGGACCCGCTGTTTAAGTCTTAGCCATTCACGACTCAGAGGCCTAAGGCATCCCCAGGCTCTAGGCGTTTTCCCCACCACACACATGATTATGAAGATACAGGAATCTCACAGGCATGGCTGGCTTCAGTGCTAACCCTGGGTAACCATTTTTACCGCTGAGCCTGCTGGAATATATGCTTTTTGAATGCAGTTTCCTTTTTACTGACGTGTCCTCAAACTCACCATGTCACAGTCTAGTAAACCAAAGACAAGACTCTGGGTTCATGGGTGATTGGTGCGCAGTTTTGCCGGGGGAGGGTTTCTCATTATTGAGTTGATGTACAGGCCCAGCACACAGCTCTTGTTTCCTGCTGCTTGATTCATCCTTGCTTTCCTGTTGATTTCCAGCTCCACCTAAGGTCACCAGTGTTCCAACATCACATCAGGTCTCTACCTCTGCTCCTACAACACCAGCATCCACGCAGAATCTCAAGACAGGTAAAGTGATGTGTTTCTGAAACCAGAGGCCTCTTAATGAGAGGATGTAGACCGCCCAGGGCATTGTGTTAAGGCGGGAGTACAATCTGGGGTAACGGTTCTTCCCTGGGTTCCAAACTTGGTCTCCACAGGACCTGACAACCTCCTTCCATATTACATGTAACTTTTTTTTCTTTAATTGGGGAAGGGGAACAGGACTTTATTAGGGAACAGTGTGCACTTCCAGGACTTCTTTTTTTTCCAAGTCAAGTTGTTGTCCTTTCAGTCTTAGTTGTGGAGGGTGCAGCTCAGCTCCAGGTCCAGTTGCCATTGCTAGTTGCAAGGGGCACAGCCCACCATCCCTTGTGGGACTCGAGGAATTGAACTGGCAAACCTTGTGGTTGAGAGCCCACTGGCCCATGTGGGAATCGAACCAGGAGCCTTCGGAGTTAGGAACACGGAGCTCTAACCACCTGAGCCACCGGGCCGGCCCTACATATAACTTTTGTACCTATTAGTATTTTCAGAGTGAGGGGAGCCATACTTTTTAAAAATCAGATTTTCAAGGGGATTCACTGTTAGCCAAAAACATCTTCAGAACACTGATCTTGGACATCTAATGAGGATGAGGTGAATTCATATCAGTTGAGCACAAGATGATGAGGAAATTAAAAGGAATGCCAAAGAATCAGGGTCAGATTCATGAGATTCTGTCCTCACAAGGAGAGCTGAATGGAGATCCTTTAGTGCCCTGTGAAGTCAGAGCCTCCACGCAAAGACAGTATTTCCTCGAAGTTATCACATACTGTGTCTCCTATGTGGCAAGGATCATGCTGAATGGTTTATAAGTATTAGATCACTTAATTTTGATGACAACCCTAAGCATTGGACGTGTGATTCAATCGTATTACATGATTGTGGGGACCCAGGCATAGGGTCTGAGTGCACTGTTGAAAGGCATATGGATAGAAGGTGTTTGAGTCAGGATTCAGTCGCCATTAAGTTGACTTTGGGCTGTGGTGATAACTACTGGATCGTGCCTTCTGTCAGGAGCACTGAGGCTATGTTTGGATGAATTTGTCCTGATCTGACATCCTCCCTGAAAAAGACTTTATATAATTAGCCTGGCTTCCCATAGCAGTCAGTGACTTTACACAGTTTTCATCATTTACTTTATTATGTAGCAGAGGGACTGAAAAAAATGCTATTTATACTGACGACAAAGTAAAGATCAGATTTAAGGATTTCAGGGATTTAGAATGTACAGGCTCCATTTTCAATTCATGATTCACACTTCAAATTTTTGATATTTAAGAGTTTAGGTTTAATAAAAATGCAGAAATATTTAGCTCATAGGTGGAGAAATAATTTGGCATTTTGAAAACCAGTTTAGGTTTAAAACTTCTATTTCCAGGATTACAAAGCAACTTTTAGTGAAGATTCTACAAGACTCTAATACTTGTTGACCCCTTGAGGTGGCCCTGGATTCTGAGGAACAGCAGAGATGTCACAACCTCTTAGCCAGAAAAATCTGAAGGAACATACTGATTTTCCTTAACTTCCATCAGACCTGGTGGATATTTAGCTGGGAGGGATTTGCAGCATTTGGGCTCTGAGCTTAGTTTGAAGAGAGGGCTTGAGGTGAAACCTAGGATTTTAGAGCCATAAAAGTTTGTAAGAAAAACAGCTTTGTTCCGGGCAGCTGGACATACTAGAGAATCTATCTACTTTCTCAATATTGATTTAGCTTCTCTATACTTAGATTGACTTAGTTTGCGCCTGCCAAAGGGTGTGGATTATTGGTCTTTGTTTCATGAACGTACATACGTTTTGACTTCTTTTAAGGAGAGATTCAGAAGAAAAGTGTTGGTTTTCATGTCTGTGTGAAATCCTGGAAAATACTAATTGCATTATTAATTGAGTTGAGTTTTATCCTTATCCTGATAGTTTCCTAAGGAGTTTGAGTTTAGAGTTGAAGTTTATATTACAAGACTGAGATGAACACTGGAGCTAATTCAATGCAGAGACATTTATGTTTACATCCACTCCCTCCCTGAGGTCAGTATCTCTAATAGATACTAGTTGCCTAAAATATTATGGAATGGGTGGATATAAGGTTGTAGGAGCAAGGAAAAAAAAGAAGATACCCACAAAATCTCACACTTGAGAAAGAAGTTAGGCTCAAGAAGACTTTCACATAGAGCTAAAAACTTCACATAGACTTTAGAAAGTTTTTACTTTCTAAAGAAAGCCACATCCTGTTACAGGTAGACTGTAAGTGGAAAACAAGGAGACAGTTCAGAATATGAAAAAGGATGACGTTGAAATGTGAAGACTATGGTGGGAAAGAGGGAACAGAAAGAACAATGAGAGGCAATAAAGAAAGCCCAGCTTCGAGAATTCTTGTCCAGCCAGCACCACTAATTTGCTCCAAAATTCTGTGGTGCTCTAAGGGGGAGGAATATAAAGAGGCTAGTGACGTACTATGCATGGAAGGTGAGATATCTGATAGAAAATGAAGCAGTGCTTTCAAGAAAGCAAAGGGGCACGTAGCCCTGGGTTGGAGAATTCTTAGTGAAACTTTGGGTGAGTAACAGAAGATGAGTCAGATAACACAGGAAATTAGTCTTACTAAAGGAGTGACCGGAATGCAACCTCAGAAGGAGCTGGGGTCAACGTTTACCGGGAACCTCAATTTGGGGGCTGTGAATCATTACCGAGGCTAATATTGAGCAATATATACACCTTGAGGAGACTTCAAGGAATTAAATATAGTGAGTATGTATCCTGTGCTGGTCCATATGTTCATGTCTCCGGAAAGATGTCTAGATGGATAATCGGGAATTCGACTAAGGCCAGAAAATCCAGATTGGGGTTGATGTGAAGAGGGGAGGGCAGATTAATGCAAACTCCCAGGGCCTGTTCCATGAAAGTGAAAATGTCAATTGTATGGATAAAAGCTTAGTTGGGTGACCTACAGCAGATGCCCTGTTGTGGGCTTTATACATTTAGGGGAATCCTAGGAGTGTGAAAATTGTGAAATAATTCTGTCTATAAATAACTATCCAGATCGTTATCTAGATGAGATTTATTCCTGGTAATAAATAGGTGGTAGTGCAATGCCTCAAGGTCAGCTTTGAACACATTTCTAATAAAGAGTGAAAGTAATTCCTGATTCTAGTTTTGATGTCTGCTTTTTTTGGAGGTATGGGAATTTTTGTGTAGAGTTGGGACATTGCTCTTTCATTCTTTTCATTCCAGATACTACTTCATCTTCTCCAATGATGACAGTAGAAACTCAGCCTATCACAACACAGGAAACAAATACAAGCAGCTTACCAGTGAACCCTTGGCTAACAGGTAACTTCATTTTCTTTCCTGAACACCTAAGGCATTCAGTTTTCACAATCATTGACATATTGTGAAGAGCACATATTCTGGAGTAAGACAGATCTGACCTCGCCTGAGTGCCAGCCCTGGCCCCTTCAATCAGATATGTGACTCGAACAAAAGTTTTACCCTCTCTGAATCTGTTTTCATCATTTGTAAAATGAATGGAAGATCATTGACCATGCAGAGTCCTGTGAGGATTACATGAGATGAAGAACGTGGGACACAGTTATAAGGTGTAAGTGACAGATACGATTGCCACTATGAGTGTCACTTGGAAGTCTTGAGAGCATATACCTGAGCAGCATAGGTGGCTTGTAAGATTGGGGAACATCTACAGGCATAACGCCATTTTTCTAAAACAAATGAACCAGTTTTGTCTCCAAACTTATTACTTGGTTTGTTCTGTTGGACCAGAGCCATCAAACAATTAAATCGAGTCAAACTGCTCAACTGTGTTTATGTTCCTTCTCAGCCCCAGAGCCTTAAATATTAGCAGGAGGCTTTTCTGCTACCTTGTCAGGCTTGCAAAAGGACACTTTGTGACGGGTGATGACACCCACGCTGACATCAAAGAGGCACGCCCCATTGAGAATCGGCCATTCCCCTCCAAAAAGTCTTCCCCACTCTGGGCAAGTCCCACATGATCTCTAGTCTTTCAAAGTGTGAGATTGACTGGTCTTTCCTGTGGTGGAGAAAGGTTATACTGATTCCTGCCATCTTTCCCAGCTACCTCCTGTTACCCCTGGTGGTAAGTGTGGAGAGTGTCACGTGCTGAACCCCTGTGTAATGCAGAGTGGCTATGTATGCTTGTCTTGTGCTGCATCCCACAAAGGTGAAACCTTGCAAGACTCCCCCTGTGTGTGACTCAGCGTACTCAGGAGCTGCCAGTCTGTAGGGGGCCACCCCATGGCCTACCTTTGAGAATCATTCCCGCAACACAGTTAATTTAAAATGGACCTCCAGTGAGGTTCACAGAGGGACCCATTCTGGTGGGATTAGATCATGGTGACGTGGTTATGAAAATGGAATCTGTAGTGCGATCTGTTTCAAGACACATAAACAGAGAAAATGGATAAGAACATGAGGTAACAGCAGTAAGAGCAGCTGCACCCACACTTTTAGGGGGTGTGAGGAGGTAGAAAGTAGGAGTAGGGAATCATTCTCTAGAATGTCCTGTCACTAATACCTGGACAAGGTAGAGCTTTCCAGGGTGAAACAGACTTGGGAGCAGCTGTGTTTCCATGGCCTTCGACAGCTGTCATCTTGGCAGTGTATCTGAGGCTCCGGAACCAAATCCTCTCTGTGCCCAAGTCAGCCTTCACGGGCTGAGGCCTCTCAGAAGCGAAGAATGTTAGGGCTAGAAGGGATTTGGGTTGTCATATGGCCTGCCACACACTTGACAGTTTATGTGCCAGGAATCTGTCATATGTTATCTCATTTAATGTTTTCAAGGCAGCCCTTATTTATTGCCATTGCCAGACTGGGGAGGCCCTATAGTTCTGTTTTGGAGACAGCTCCCGATTTCACTGCCAGTTACTAGCTGGGTGCCCATGGACAAATTGTTGCATTCCTCACTGGATCTTTATGCTGACTGAAGAGTATGATTTTTGGAAAGTGCATCGTTAGTTTTCTTGCCCCCACTGCTTCTTGCATTATAACATCGTAATATTGAGTAATAGCTGATAGTTATCCTGTATGGTGTTAAGTGCTTTACATGCATCATCTAATTTCATAACGTTATGAGATGGGTGATGTTGATAGCTTGTAATTGTAGTTCAAGGTTACCCTAGGTAGAAATAAATAAGTATGTGTACAAAAGACCTTGATCATGGTCACCTTCCTAAGGGACATTGTGAACACCAAACTCAAATTTCATCTGAGTCAAGTCCATGCTGTCTTTAGTGCATCATGCCATTCTGTACCTGAGGGACTTATTTAATGTCATAATACAAGTCACAAAGATAGTCGAAACTATAGATATTACGTAAGCCTAGATATGGCCTTATGCTAAAGGTAGTCTCTGAATGAGGAAAATGTAAACACAGAAATAAAGTAAAGATATTGGGGGATAGGGCTATTTTAATTTCATCACTATTGAGTTGGTTTTTTATGGCTTTGTCAGTAGTTAGGGAATTTCATTTCATGGGAGTGCCATTTATGTTGTCATTATAAGAAGGGGCTCTTGTCATTTATAGGAGGTGGAAACTTGTGTAAATATTCCAGGTCTGTTTCATCTTCTGTAAAATGGGATTAAGGAAGTTGAAAGATGTAATGTGTTTAGTATATGGTAGATACTCAGTAAAAAGAGAGTTCTACATTTGACCTACACTTGCCGAGCAGGGTCAGTGATATAATAACAAAATACGTATTTCAAAGCACTATGAAAACGTGAATACTCAAAACTAAGGAACAATATCACTTTATATTAGGATATTAGGTAGTATAAAATATACTTGTGGCTGGTATATGCATAGCACATTTTCTGCAGTGCTTCTGGATCCCTATCGAGGCACATTGGCACATTACGTAGGAGTGAAATGCCACCTGGTTTAGATATCTTAGTACACTGTACTTACGTTTTGAATGTAAAGCCAATGTATTGTCCATACTGAGTAGAGTAGTTTGATCTTTAGATGTGCATATGGTCTCTGTGCCCTCATTGACAGGTTCTTAGCTGGCATGAAAATACTGATTACCTACCTTTAAGTGGCATTTTTAACCTGGTTTCAAGAATAGCCTCTATGCCCCTGAAATTGGAGGTAAAACTTTGCATGTAATACATTTTTTCCCATAAAGATGTAAAAAGGGCATCCATTTTCACAGGGTCCATGACAAAATGGTTAAGAAACACAACTTATAAGATAAATTATTAACATTAGTACCTCGGTGTAACCCTTGCAACGCCTGCCTTATTTGGCCAGATGATTATTCAACTTTTCCTTCACCACCAGAGAGCAGTGTGAATATCATTACTGTCTGCAGGGAGTGGTCAATGTTTTTTGCAATTCTGATTGCTCTTCCTTTTTGTTGAGCAGATGGGAATGGCACTGTGGCGGAGCCTTCAGATGGCGTTTGGGAATACAATAAAACTGTAAGCATGTTCCTTCCTATCTTACTAGTCAGATTCGCTTGTATGTCTCCCTGGAAGCAAGTTAGTATTTAGTAATAACTTCTGTGAGACTAGCCCACAGATTGGTTCTTTGCAGTTAAAAGACAAAGAAGATAAGATAAGAATCTGTTCCTTAAATAGGGATGCTTTAACTCATTTGTAAAGTTCATACATATCTACATGTAGACCAGTTTGTTAGAGATGCTGATAAATAATATTTTATACACACACACACACACACACACACACACACACACACACACACACACCACACATTCACACATTACAGACTTTCTCCTGGCCAAAAATTGGAATAAGAAGAATGAACGAATTTAAGAAGAGTGAGTTAGCATAACACCCCAGAAGACTTCAGTTACCATTAAGCGAATGCCGTGCTTTGAGTTACTGTGGTGGCATGGAGGACCATGCCAAACAAAAATATTATGCAAGTGAAAGTGTATTTGCTTAAACATAGGCCCACTACTATTCTTTTCCAACCCAATTGCCATCCTGTATAGAAACTTTTTTACTATACTCTAACCTCTCCATAGGTTGATTTATTAAGGTATTAATTCTGTTTGCATGTGGTGAGACATGATAACACGACCATAGTAAGAGAAATTCAAGCTCAGACAAAATGGGGTGTTTAGGGTCAGATTACTTTTTATTTTTAACCTTAGTTCTAATGAGAACACTACATTGGAGTGATATGAGATATGTTAACAACTTGTATGATGTGGACGCTGATTGATCTGATGGATGTGGGCTGAATTTCTGCATCCCTTCTAAATGTCAGAACTGCCACTATGTAAATGATTATTATATTGCTCTATGGCCAGAAGTATGCTGAATTGAAAAATCACACATTCTGAATGGTGAGCTTGTTCTTGACCTCAGTTATCTGTAGGTCAGGTATGTTTAGTAACAAGTGGAAGCAATTTTGAAGCAAGTTCATAATAGGTAGTAGCAAAATTGTGAGCGTTTTGTGCCTTGATTCTGAGGATGTCAAGATGAAAGCACGCAGCATATATTTTGACCCAGTAGGTCAACTTCGTGGACTCTCTCTTAAGGAGAGAATTGAACAAATACATGAAGATGTATGAGAAAAGATGTGTATTTGTGCTATTTGTAATCATGGAAATATTATAAACAACCTCAGTGTTCAATAGTAAGGGCTTAATTATTTAGTCTGATAAGCAGGTCCTAATATTGCCATTAGAAATGTCATCACTTGTTTTACAGAGTTGTACCCTGAAATCTATGAAACTTTGCTAACCATTGTCAGTCTAATAAATTTAATTAAAAAAAAAATCATTATTGTAGTACATTTACTGTCATGAGAAGACGGTTACTACTGATTATTAAATGAAAAACTATCTTAAAATAGTATTTGTACTATAGTATATCCTGAATATAATATTTCTGTTAAGAAAAAACACTAAGAAAAGAATTCTAAAAGACTACATAATAAAAAGTGGTAACAATGGGTGTTTCTGGATGTTAGAATTATGGTTGATTTTTTTTTTCTTTATGCTTAGTTCGACATTCTGAAATGAACATGAAGGTTTTTTTTCATTTTTTTTGTTAGTTTCAAGTGTGCAAAACAATGTAATAGTTAGACATTTATCATTTATACCCCTCACTAAGTGATAAACCCCTCTCCCAATCTACTACCCCTCTGACATCGCATACAGCCGTTACATTTCTACTGTCTATATTCCTAATGCTGTCCGCCACTTTTTGTGACTACGTATGAACATGCAGTTTTATGTAATATATAATATATATATTTTTAAAAACGGAAAGCGAAGCCTCCTCTGGTAACCCCGTGTTCCATCTAAGCTCTTTACCCCCCATCTGTAAGGTAATACCAACATAGCTTCTCCCTCTCAGCTAGTGGCCTTTCCCTTTTTAAACAAGGAGGGCTCACATACTAAATTCCTCCCCTTATATTCCTCATCGTGTTTTTCAGGAAGTACCTAAAAGTACCTTTCCCAAGGACCCTATTTAGTTAGTAGTTGACAGACAACAGAAACAGAGGTTCAGAGATGGTAAATAATTTGTCCCGGGTCCTACAGCTAGTAAGAAAGAGAACCAGGATTCTGACTCCAGAGATTAAACTACTTTGCAGCAAGAGGCTTTATCCTTCTCTCTGATCTTCTACTTCCTTTCTGTTCAAATAACTTCCCTGTGGGATTTCTGGAGGATTAGAGCTAAAGTAGGTAACGGGGCCTAGCATAATCCTTGCCATATTTTGAGCTTATTCTAGGAGGTGCTGATCCCTTATGAATTGTATCAGGAGAGTTAAACAAAAATTTGCATTTACACCCAGTTGCACAGCATTTTAAGTTAATTGTTGATCAGGGCTATGTCTGTGAGCAGCTCATTTCAAGTCCATTTACACAGACATAGATAGAGTCTTGAACTATAGTTTAAAAAGTGAGGACTGTATTAAGGACCAAATTCAATAACTGAGCGCGTTCAGATAACATTAGATGACATCACCATGTCAACTGATATATAAATAAAAACGTTTTCTTCTTTGTTAATAAAATAGGATGTATTTATGGGGAAAATACAGATTTTTAAAAATACAGGTAATTTACCTATAGTAAAGAATACCTTTTGAAGTGTACAGTTTGAGCTTTGACAAATGTATACCTATGTAAATACCACTCCGAGCAAGATGTTAAATGTTTTCATATCCTCAAACATATTGAATTTCAAAATGTCTTAGAATTTCACCATAGTTACAACCTCAGATCCTTCGGTCTTACCCCTCATGATCTAGAAGTAGCCAAGGGCCAATAAAGATAAATTTGTCTGAGTATATTATTTTAGGAAATGTTTTCACCCATAATTCTAACAAGATGCCTTTTCGATCTCCTGATGTTTCCTTAGCACGTGTGCCCGGAAGAAAAGGAATGGATGACCACCAGTGAGGCACTCTGCATTGGAATCTCCATTCTCGCTGTGCTATTGCTCACTATTTTGGCTGCCATCATTACCAAAAGTAAGTCCTGTCAGGAATGTGCGTAAAAGAACAGAGTGAGGGTTCTAGGGCCAGACTGCCTGGGTTCAAGCTGGTCCACACACTGCAATTTTGATTTCATGTAACTTCTCTGTTTCATAGCCTGTTGTTCTGTTTTTCTTATAAGTATTAACCCATGAAAAAAAATGAAATTTAAATTCTCCATAGGAGATATTAAATATAAAGAAATAAGAGTTTGTTGGGTAGAACTGGAATTTGGAAGACAAGAAACCATTATACTATGTAAGGCTTGTTTGCTCATCTTTCTCCTGTCCCCTCAAAGCCCAGTTTTTGTTCCCATGAAGGATCATATTGTTGAGTGTTTTACAACACTCACTTAACTGAAGAGGCAAACGACACATTAGAAGGGAAATAGATTTCAGGGGTAAAGGTAGAAAAAGGGTTTCAAAAAGCAGCCGTCCACCATTTGTGTGTGTGTGTGTGTGTAACTGGCCTCCATGAAAGAACCACAATCATCCATTAAAAAAATGAAATCTAATAATTAATAATTGCATTAAAGTAAGCTGGGCGATGTGTGTGAATACACTGAACCATTAATGAACATGAGATAGTTTGCACTAAGCAGCTTGTTTGGGTTGTACGTATTCAAAATGAATTACCTGAAGTTACCAGAGAAGAGCCTAGTCTGTTTTTTGTTTTGTTTTGTTTTCTTTCTTTTTTAAACATTCTTCTAAATTTATTTTTTTCAGGCTCTGTCTCTGTATTAATTTTGTTCATGTTAAAGTAATAGCAGAAGTAATATACCGTGTTTCCACCAAAATAAGACCTAGCCAGGCCATCAGCTCTAATGCGTCTTTTGGAACAAAAATTAATATAAGATCCGGTCTTATTTTACTATAAGACCCGGCATAATATAATGTAATATAATATAATATAATATAATATAATATAATATAATATAATATAATATAATGCTGGGTCTTATATTAATTTTTGCTACAAAAGACGCATTAGAGCTGATTGTCTGGCTAGGTCTTATTTTTGGGAAACACAGCACTTGTTTAGAAAAAGATCTCATGAACTCTTTGGCTGACATGTTTAATTTTCTTTTTAACTCCTCCTCCATTTAGAATATTTATGCACAAGAAGAAAGGTGCTGCAAATACGGTAAGTTTAAAGGGTTTGTGTCAATGCCTTTTGATGTTCCTCTTCTAATAAAAACCAAGAAAAACTCTTTCTCTGTCTCTTGCTGCTGAACTCTCCGTTTTACACCCTGGATCCTGAAAAATCTAGTTTGAGTGCTTCCATTGATATCCACACCTTTTGGTGACATTGTTAGCTTTCTTTATTCCCCTTGACTTATGCCAAAAACTACTACAGAAAATGCACCTCAAGCCTAACCTCTTAGAGTAAGGGAACTAAATCACAAATTTTGTTTGATGAAACATCCAGATGACTTGTTTGGTTTATTCTTGATTCGGGGCTTTGTTTATTGAATGCCTGTTGTATTCCAAGGAGATGAACAAAACAGACAGAAGACATATAAGCAAATCAACAGGGTCCTTTCAGTGCTTCCAGAAGAATAGTGTGGGGAATGAGGAGCAGGGTAAGGGGCTGTGTGAGTGAGCCCTGAAGGAGCAGAAGGCCGCTCTGCAAAGACTGGAGGAAGACAAGACAACTCCAGGCTGAAGAAATGCCAAAGACTGTGGTGGCGCAGTGCGTCCCCACAGGTCCCCCATCCCCAGTTCACCCCCAGCCTGCTCTGCTCCTTCACATGGGTTATCTGGCCTCACAGGCACGTGCATTGACCATTTTTGTAATCCACTCTGCTGCCCAATGAAAACTTCAGTCCCCTTTACTTGCATCCACGCCCTGTGGTCATCTGCCCGAACATCTTTAATGGTGCGAAACCACTGTTTATTTCCAGCTCCAAGTAACCTGCTTCATTAAGTCCAGTGTGGGTTCCAGCAAGGTCTTTCTCTGATTCAAAATACATCCCTGTGAGGCTGCCATCCATCCTTCCTAGTTCCCTCTCATTGGATGTCGGTCTTCCCTATTTCTTAGTTAATTACACGAGCCCATCCACAGAATGTGCCTTGAACAATACCCAGACATGATTAGTGCTCCATAAATGGTGGCTTCAATTATTGCAATCATGCCCTTCACATCAATAAACTGTGAGATAGGCACTATTATTCTCAGTGTATAGATTGGAAAGAGGTTTAGAAAAGTTAAGTGACATCCAAGGTCACTCCTCATAGCTGGTAAAGGACTCCATCTTGGGTCTTTTAGAGTCCAAACCCCAAACTTACAGGAGTTTTTTGATTATCTGAGTCTGAGGATGGAGGGGAAAAAATACTCCTTAGAGGCAGAAAAACATGGAACATAACATCCTTTTAGTTGAATGCTGTCCTTTCACTGTTCAATTTTTTTTTAATGTCTACTTTTTGTCACTTAATAATAATGAAAGAAAATACTTATTGTAGTAAATGTTGTAAAATATAAAAAAGCAAAACAGAAAGAAAAAACCCAACAAAAATGAGCATTTCCTCATGACATTTTTTTTGACAGCTATATCGCAGTGACTCATTTCAAGCTATTGACACCTAAGTTATTTTCACACATGTATGACTGATGCATTTAAAATTCAGAGCTGAATGAAGACTCAGTAAATTTCATATCATTTCTAGACAGATTAAAGTAATAAAACAATATACATACAAATTAGAAAACAGTTATATCAAAATTTACTCATAGTTTTTTATGCACTTGATGTGTGAGTATATGGGTTATAAAAGTCATCTAGCTCATGGCTTTCAAATTCTGACCATAATGACAATAAGATTTGTGACACCATGATCTAATATGTACTTATGTGAAACAACACTATTTTACTACATCCATTATGTCCTGATACTCGTATATTGTATTTTCTGTTTATCTTAAATTCAGGATGTAGACCACTTCATAGAATCAATAACCCTCTATAAAATGTCACAACCCGCATTTGGAAAAACACCAGCTAAACCTTGTCTTAGCCACCTTTGAGAATAGGCATCTTGATTTAGTACTTCACTTTGATGTCTGGTTTCTGTTTTGGATTATTTGTTTTTGTATTCTATTACACGAATCTCTTGAAGAGACTAGCCTGACTCTTTTGAATACTACTTAGGTTTTCTATCTGCTTATTAAACAAACTTTCCTGCAACTTAATATTCACAACTTTGGATGGAGGCTTCTATTCATTCCATAGGTTCTTTGAATGGGGCTCTGGGAATTGCAGATACTCAGTCTTACCTGAGCGTAAACAAATGTGCTGCCCAATCTTTGGATGTGGTCTGCTTTTCTCTTACCATGTTATTCTTTTTGTAGCAAGGTTTTATCGAATGACCCTAAGAATGGAACTTTGGAAAATCCTGCTGCAGTACGCTACAAAGCAGATGAGAATATCTACATTGAGAACAATCTTTACAACGTGCATTCAGATTCAGTGGCCCACTAAAGCTACATGCCCTTGACCACAGAAGACAATGACCAGATCACCATGTCACAGTCCTTTTAAGCTCCAGGATGATTTTTCTGTCACATTTCCCACACCATTCCAAAATGTCTGTGATGTTGGGTAGAGTATCTCTAGCTCATTTGTGTATATAGCCTTTGGTAATATACTCCTAATTTTTTATACTAATTCTCAATCTTTCTGGTCATAGCAGAGCTCTCTCACAAATATGAAATGAAGACTTTAGTATTGTACATTTTCTTTAGACCTTATGAATCTCATACCCCTCAAGAATTCTCATTGGGGAGATAGGAAAAGAACTTCTGCCTTAGTCACCAAAGCTGCCAAGAAAAGTGGAATAGGACTTAAAATCAGCAAATTTGATTTGTTACTTACATGGCTTCACTTGCAAGCATGCCATGATTATCTCTTGTTTCTTTCTTTCTTTTTTCTTTTCTTTATGCTGCAATTCTAAATGTTACATTTCTTAGTTCTCTCAAATTATGGAGGTGAACAGGTTTTTATTTCCCTCACGAAGAAATAAATTCAATAAATAATGATTTTACCATTAGATCTGTTTTTTCATGGCTCTGAAAACATGAAGTTTTAAGTGCTTTCCTGGAACCAGAAAGGGGTATTTTAGCAGTTAGAAGAAACTAGGCTAGTGCATGGACCAAGTAGATAGCAGCGGTAGAAAATCCACTGCCATGTGGTTTAATACATGTATGCTATTTTTGTTACATCTGTGCCATGGTTCTAGGCACTTAGGTAGACAACTGTCAGGGAATCTGAGCTAATTTTTAGAATGACACAGAGCTGAGATAAATAAAGAAAAAAAGAAAGGGAGAGAATAGGGAATAAGGCTTCCTGTCTCAGAAAAGTTACTTTGAAAACATAACAGTGTTGTTTGAGGGTATTACTTCTTTCAACTGAAATTCTAAATTGTCCCCAAACAATTTTGACTTTAAAAATTGGTTTGGAAAGATGAAGGGTTTATTTCATATCAAATCAATTCCAATGCTATTCCTTTTTCACAATTGAATTAAATTTTTGGTTTTGCCAAGAGTTAAACAAAAGCTAAAAGTAAGGATATTTTCAGGCACCAGAAACATTTCTACATGGCCGTTAATGAGGCTGGGTATCAATTTCAATGTGAGTAAATTCTGAAGTAACTCATGCTTGGGGTTCAGAGCTGCTAATACCATAGTGGTCGAGGAGAGGAGAATGCTTGTTTTCGAAGACAACAGTTATGACAAGGTTCTAAAGAGTTCTAGGGACATTAATAGGACCTCTGAATAAAGGTTATAAGGGCAAATAAGATCGTTAAGCATCACATACCGGGTTCCCCAAATGGGGCCAGGATACTCTAGTCTAAAAAAGTTTGTCCAAACTACAGTGTTTTTGAAGTCAAGACAACATGCATAAGCATGGAGGTTTTAGATTAAAGCTCAGATTTGTGGCTTGTCTGGAAAGACCTGGCAACACTGAGCTGTAATCGTATGGAGTCGGGACCCCATTAGATGATATCACATCCCCTCAGCCCTCAGCGTACTTTGCCTGCATGCCCACTTTGTTACCTGTGGGGCTTTGAATTTATGAGGCCTACTCTATTCCCCACACCTTTCCCGGAGACTTACGAAGGCACATTAAAGGCTCTGGTACCAGGTTAACATGTTTGGTCCAGCATTTCCAAAACTTGTTGAAACCCAAGAGCACAGTGACTATGGGCTTGCCGAGTAGCATTCTGTGAAACAGTGTGTGGGGTGTGGGGAAAGCAGGGGGCACAGAAGTAGAAATAGGGCTTGAGTTCTCGTCCTAATTCTTACCAATAACACTGGATGACATTAGGGCAAGTTGTTCTTTATGCCTTAATTTTTATCTTTTATAGATAATTATTCCCACACCTACATCAGTGTACGAATATAGTAGTATTCCAAATCCAGTGGCATGCTACTTGTGAAGTCTGAAAAGTAGAAAACACTACAGAAGTGCAAAGGTCTATTTTGGGGGCATGGGGTGGGGTTGAGTTTGTAATAGAAGATCTAGCAGTAGTGCTTAGTGAATAATTTCAATGGTGTTGCATTTATTGGTTTCTTGCTATATAGTACCTGTTATTTTTTTGAATAATGTTTCTTTTCTGGAAAAGTTTAATGAGGAATTTGGTTATCATTTTATACCATAGAAAATAATTTTCAAAAACTGAGAGAGTGAAGGTTTAGAACAGGGGTGTCCAAACTTTTTTCAACGTTTTACACCAAGGGCCATATGCGGTAAAATACACAAACAGCCGGGCCACTCACTTGAGGTGAAGTATGTATTGCCTCACCTGGTTTATTTAAGTAAACTAAATATATTTTTGGAATTTGCTGCGAGCCAATTAAAAATGGATTGCGGGCCTCAGTTGGCCCGCGGGCCGCAGTTTGGACACCCCTGGTATAGAAGGAAGGAAGGGTAGGTTGTAAGTTAATATTAAATTCTTTTCTATAAATATATCAATCTTTTTACAATGATTTGAGTTTTCCATTTTCTACAGTCTGTCTTGGGACATTAGCACATGGGTGCAATTAACACTATGTATTTAAACTTCGGAAATGTTGCCCATCTTTAAAAAGCAGCAGAACCAATCTTTCACTGATGGCTGTGAAGATCATTTTGTGATTACACGGAAGTGTGAGGGTCTCCTAGTTTCATCATATGCACACTCACCCACAGATGGGATTTTTGTTTTCATTCTGAAAACGGACTTCTTTTCTCGCCCCATCAGTTAGGCGGGGTCAGCATCTTCATGTTGGTGTGGACTCCCAGGACAAGGGCGGGGGGACAAGATTTGAGAGTCAAGTGTGCCTGGCATCGTCTCGAGTCTGGGGTGGAGCACAGAACCAGGCTGAACTCCAGTTCCCCAGGAGCTCCAGTTTAGTGGGAGGAACCCCCAAACCATCAATTCTGGTTCTGGTTATTGCTTTGGAGATAGAGGCTGTAGTGATAGAGCCAGGCTTCTGAACAGTGGATTTGGGGCCAGAGAACTCTTTGCTGTGGGGCTGTCCTGTGCATTGTAGGATGTTGAGCAGCATTTCTGGCCTCTACCAACCAGGTGGCAGTTGTGCCCTCAGTTGTGACAACTGCAAATGTCTCCAGATATCACCAAATGTCTTCTGAGAGGTAGTAGCACCCCTGGTTGAAAACCACTGTGCTGGAGGAAGCCTGGGGGTGTGACGGATGTGGGGAGAGGGAGTGGTGCAGGGTTGGTCAGGGGCTGTCTCTGGGAAACAAGTGACACTTGAGTCAAAACCAAAGTGGCAGCCACTTGAAGTAATCCCCCAAATGCAAGGGCCCTGGGGCAGCAAGATGCTTGTGTATTGAGAGGGAACGAGTAAGGTTCCAAGGAGTGAAAACGCTAGTGTGGCTGCAGCAGAGTGAGTGAGAAGGGTTGAAGAGAAATGAGGCGAGAGACGTGGGCACTGTATCTCACAAGGTGCTGGATGGAAAGGGCTCCATGAACACATCTGTTTGAGGAGAGTCCCGCTCTTGAAAACAAAACACTTTAGCATAGTAAGGGTTAAACCTGCTCTGCCTCACCAAATTATATTCACACGTATTAACGTGCTTCAGAGACACTGTTCTAAGATTACATACAAAAAGCCAGTTTGATTGTGTGACAGAAGAGGGTAGTAGGAGAGGGGTACGTCCTGGCAGTGAGGTGCTTTCCCCAGGACTGTGTGAGGGCACCCAGGCCGAGGGACAGGGGTCCTGGAAGAAGAGGTAAAGGGTGCCAGTGTCTGGCTCCAATCTACTGGGCCAGGCAGCAGCTTGGAGTATTGACGTGACACAGGGGCTGCTTTCAGTTGGTCTACAACGGATTTATAAAATAGATATATGTTTTGATCTGTAGTTTTAGAAAACAATGCATCAAACCCAAAATTTAATGGCTATTGTTTAGGAAAATGACAATTTTAAAGTTAATTCACCTAAAACAACTTGAGTAAATTATAGCAAAGGAGCAATGTGAGTATGGCAAAGTTTATGTAGACGCCCGAGGACAGAAGGCAGTGGTGTAGACCATCTGGGTGCTTGTTAAGGACAGATTCCTGGGCCTCCTACTCCTAGAGATTCTGATTCAGTAAGACAGGAAGTACCTCAGAATTTATCTTCTTGTTTGTCTAAATTACAGAAGACAAGCTATTAGAAACTACTTTACATTTCAGTAAAAAACATTCAGACTTGATAGAAAATGTAGAAATAAGAGCATGCAGTAATTCTTCATTTCTACTGTGTTTCCCCAAAAAATGAGACCTAGTCGGATCATCAGCTCTAATGCGTCTTTTGGAGCAAACATTAATATAAGACCCGGTTTTGTATTATATTGTATAACACTCAGTCTTATGTTATAGTAAAATAAGACCGGGTCTTGTATTAATTTTTGCTCCGAAAGACACATTAGAGCTGAGTGTCCAGTTAGGTCTTATTTCCGGGGAAACACAGTACTTGTTTCAGAAGTAAATCGCAGGAAAAGAACATGAAAACTTTGTGCTTAGACTGTGTGGGTATTGCAATACCATTTTGAGGCTAAACAAAATTCCTCACTCAGAATCCTCCAAATGTAGGAGAACCCTACAAATGGTAGGGGAAGCATATTTACACTCGGGATTTTGTAGCCTGGTTTGTTTAGAAATGTTTCTTCTAGGTCCATAGTGCCCTCTGGAAGGAAATAAATAGCAATTTGTCTTTTGTTTTCCTCCTGACCCAGGTATTTTGTCAGTTGGTTGTGGAGAATTTTACAGCGTCTCAAGACACACATCCTCCCAAGACTGTCTCTTCTTTTACTGTGATCACATAAGATTATCCGAGGAAATAGAAACAAAAAGTCATTGCTCCACCTGGTGAAAAGGTAGTGCCTACTAAATGTGAGCATGGTGTATGTGGGGAAACGGGACTTAGATGCTTAGGAGTCCTGGGACTCTAATTGTAAAGTTCCCCTGAAGATTCTTAAGGACCCGAAAGACCTTTTCGACTCTGACTTGAGCGTGTGGTGGCCACAAGTGCCTTTTCATAATGTCCTTCAATCCTTCCTCTACACAGCCACTGGTGTGGTCCAATCTGAAAATCCACGCTCTGATTTACATGTTCCATGTTAGATGAAAATCCTCCCACTGCCCCCACCCCTCACCCCTGGGTAAAAGTCTCTATTCCATGGTAAGCCCCTCGAAAATTCTCCCTTGCCTGCTTCATGCCACCTGAGCACTGGGATTTTACAAGCTCGTTCTCAGGTGATTCCCCGCCACACGCAGGCCGGATTGAGACCCACTGGGTTACGTGTGGGGGTGCATGTACTTGTGTGTTTTCAGGTGTAGAGAGCACGTACTTTGTGGCTGATGGAGCTGTGTTCAGCTCCAGCTCTGTCCCTCACTGGCTGGGTAATCTTGGACAAGTTATGTAAACTCCGTGACCCTCTCCTCTGTAAAATATGATAGTACCCACCACATAGGCTATTGAATGGATTTTAGGAGATGTTTTATGAAAAGCATTTCGTGCGGCCATTTGTGTGACTGTTAGGTCTCTTCTCAATTGCGCTGCAGCAATGATGACTGTAAGGAACGCAGCTCAGAAAATGTGTAACAAACATTTTAAGAGTGTGCGGTACTCTCCGCGAAGGTGTCCAGGTTTGAAAGTTGAACATGTGTTTCTCTTTACTTGTTGTGTTTCCTATTTTTTCTGCTGACCCTTTGATTCCCTGAATCAAGCTCTGTGCTCTCAGAGAAGCCTCATCCTTACTTTGGTTTCTGACATTAGCCAGGGTCACCCCTGCTTGGACTCCATGGAGCGACTTCACTCCAGCCGTTCCACGACTACTCACCACCGAGGGACATGGCTCAGGTAATTATACATGGGGAGTAGGGGGAAGCCTTTAGGTGCTTCCTGAGCTCAGAAGATACTAAACATGGGAAAAAGGAGAAAGTTCACGAGTGGAGGCATGAGTGGTTCTGTGCACCTGTGATAGTATTTGGGGGGAGGGGGGGTGGAGATAAACCTGTGCTGGGAAAATGAGCCCTGGGTTAAGATTTGGGTTAGTCAAAATTTAGCCCAGACCACCGAGGGACATGGCTCAGGTAATTATACATGGGGAGTAGGGGGAAGCCATTAGGTGCTTCCTGAGTTCAGAAGATACTAAATATGGGAAAAAGGAGAAAGTTCACAAGTGGAGGCATGAGTGGTTCTGTATACCTAACATAGTATTTGAGGTGAGTGGGTAGTGAAGATAAACGTGTGTTGGGAAAGGTGAGCCCTGGGCTAGGATCTGGATCAGTCAGAATCTAGCCCCGGGTGATGACAAGGGTCACTGAAGGGGCAGTGGAGTGTGTGACTTGATCACATGAGTATGAAGTCTGTGAGTTGATAAGGAGCAATGATAATACTCATTACCATTTTGAGTTCTGCCAGGTCTGGTTTTAGGGCCCATTCTAGTATGTGTAAGGGGTTTGAAGGAAGCGTCATGATGTGTGACGCTTTCCAAAATCATGGCTACTTAGAAGAACAGATGATGAAGTCCTGTTCGATTCGAAATAATTTCCCTGACAGTCACTGGAGAAAATCTTACAACCAAAGTGACAGGGTTTTAAGTCATGACAGCAAAGCCATAAATTGGCCATCAGTGATGCCCATATTCTGAGGTCTTTCTAGTGCACTCTCTGAGATGAGCATTATACTTCACTGCCACTCAAATCTCCCTTGTTTCTCACTCAGCTGATGAAATATTAAGGGCTGTTCCATACCCTTTGACTTAACCAAGACTTCATTCCTCCTTTTCTCCATTTCTCTGGAATTATCTAGCTCATCCTTTCTATTTATACTATTTTCATTCACATAAAAATATTCTCGTTTGTATTCCTCTCTGGCTACTCCCGTTTCCCTGCTCTTCTTAAGAGCCATATTTCTCAGAAGAGTTGTTCCTACTTCTCACCCCCCTGCGTTCTTCAACCCACCGTCTAGTTTCTACCCCTGAAGCACCATGGAAGTACTTTTAGTCACGCTCACCAATGACCTCCATTTTGCTAAATCCAGTAGACACCTCTGTCTTCACTGGAGTCACGCTTTCAGCAGTGTTTAAGTAAGTTGATTTTCAGTCATTCTAGAAAGTTTTCCTTCCTTGGCTTCTGAAACGCCACTCTCCTACTTCATTAACCATTCCCTTTCAGTCATTTTTGTCATTTCTTCTTCTGCTTAACTCTTAGATGTTGGGATTCCTTAGGCCTTGCCCCTTCCATCTCTCTACAGCTCTGGGTGATGACCTATATTTGCACAGCCTTAAATGTCATCCTTAATATCTCTCTGCAGCTCTCAGAGTGTCTGTCCTATTGGAACCTCCACTTAAGTGTCTCCCACATCTAACATGTCCAGGGGAGCTCTAGAGGCCATATTACTTTCCCAGAATGCAACCTCTCCCTCCCTGGTTTTCCCCATCATAGTGTTTCACTACCATTCATCTGGTTGCTTAAGCCAAAAGCCAGAAGCCACCCGTGAATCCTTTTTGCTCACTGCTAACACAATCCAAGTTCAATTCCTGCAGTCTTTCTCCAAAATGTGTCTAAAATCCATTCATTATTCTGCATCTCTCTTGGTCACCACCTTACTCTGAGGTACCATCTCACTTTTTATATCATTATGATCCACATTTCACACAGCAGACTGAGTGATCTTAAAACCCACTCAGATCATATTTCTGTCCTTTGTTATTTCTTACATCTCTTAGAATAAAATCTGGTCCCTTGATTATGACTTAAGAGTTCCTATAGGATCTAGCCCTAGGCCACCTCTCAGACCTTATCTTGGCTCATTCTTTTATTTCAGCCATGTTTTCAGTTTCAGACACTCACCATGATCTTTATCAGGGGTTCTCTCTGTCTGGAATGCTCTGTCTGGCTCTTCACTTCACTGACTCAGTGTCTTCTTTCAGAGCTGACCTTATAATTTACCTCTTCCGACAATTCTTTCCAGACTACCTTCTCTATTATCCGTTTTATTACGTTGTTGTTTTTCTTTATATCACATCACAATGAGAAATTATTGTTGCTATTATTATTATTTTTTAAAATGTCATCCTCACTCGAACACATGTTCCACAAGTCATGGCTCATAATTCACCTTTGTATCCTTGGTGTTTAGCATAACTACCAGACACATAGAAGGTATTCCATAGATTTGTTACATATGAAAAACACACTTTTCTTTCTTTCTAGCATAGTTTATGTAATAAACCAAGACACATACTTACCAGATTTAATACAATCTAAGGGGAGACGGATTTCCCTAACAATCCTTGCCTCCAGTCAGCCCATTTATTTCTTATCTCATTTACTTATGAAAGCAAGTTTAATTGACTTTCCTTCCCCCTTTTACCTAGGGTATTCTCATAGCAAAGAGAAGTTACAGAATTCAAGGTAAGAGTAAGTGGTGGGGTAGGGGAAGTGGGAACCTCGGAGGCCCTGCTCTAACAGGGCTTTGATCTCTGCTCTTAGAAGTCTTGCTCTGGGACTTTGGGATCTAAACTTCAACTTCCTTTTGGCTTTAGACCTAGATTTGTGAATTGCAAACACACTGCTCTGTTTACTCCCTGGTCCCTCTAGCTTCTTTAGTCCTAAAGTTAAGGTATAAAATTTATCTCCCCATTGATAGGAAATGCTATATTAATGGGTCTTTTCGGACAACTGACCCTTCAGTTGATTAAGCTTTCTCTCCATCGAGGCTCTGGTCTGGGTATTGGGTTCCAGAAGTGAACAAGACACCCAGAACCTACTCTCAGTGATTTTTACAGTCCAATCACAGGTTCTTCTCTCTAATAACCAATTAGAATCACTTACACAATCTGTTGTCAACCCCAGAGCAAATAAGCTCGAATCTTTAGGGATAAGGTGTAAAAGCAGAGATACTTTTCTAAAAGCTTTCCGAGTGATTCTACTGTGCAAACAGGGTTGAGAACTGCCTGTCTGTTACAGTGCAGCCTTAGTCTCCATTCCTGACTGTATTCACACACGTCAGTGCATACACGTGCACATGCCGCGATTCCTAATACACATAGGCTATGAAACGTGTACTAGATTGTAGTGGCATTTGGTACATTGGGAGGAGAATGCAGTATATTCCAAGGAAAAAATGATTCTGTCCATTGAACACTGTCTGAACCACTAATAGTATTAGACTAACTATAGGCAGTATATTTATGAAGACAAAGTGGTCTGCAGTAAGGAAGTCAAAAACGGTCAAATAACATATTAATTATCTGTGGTTTTAGATTATCTGTGTTAGTATTCTTCCTTACAGCTGAAATCTGAAATGTGATGACATTCATAGGTAACATTTACATGCCTCAATTCATTATTTGTGACATTGTTTGGTTAATGTTCATCTCTACCTCTAAAGGTCAGCTTCATAGAAAATACAAAACTTGTCTGCCACGTGCTACCTGTATCCCCTAGCCCAGCACCTGGTAATTATTAGGCACTGAATAAGCATTTGGTTACTTAATGAACAAATACTCCTTACAACAGCCCAGTGAGATAGCTTATTATTTCCATTTTACAGATGAGGACCCTGAGACACAAAGTTTACTAATATGTGGCCACTGTGGGATCTCTGTGTTTTGTTCACTGTTGTTTATCTCTTGCTGCATAGAGTGACACACTAAATATTTTTTGAATAAATGAATGAAAAACTAAAACCCAACTTACTCAAAGTCATATGGCTTGTAAGTGACAGAGACAGAATTCAAACTCAAATCTGATTGGATACTAATATATTCATTTTTGTTATTTGAAATTGTTCCAGCCATAGAAGAATTGAAATAACAGTACAAGGAGCAATAGAACCCTTCACCTAAACGTGAGATTTAACATGTTGGTATGTTTGCTTTAGCTATTCTTCTATTTATACACACAATTCCTTTCAGAACCATTTTAAGAAAGTTTCAGACATCTTGACACTTCACCTAAACACTTCTGTCCATACTTCCTCAAGTAAAGATATTCTCTTAGATAATACAATGCCATTTTTATACTTAAGAAAGTTAAGATTCATTGAAATTTCCTCAGTGTTCCTACAATTATTTTGTTGTATTTTATGTTTTTCCCCCTAGTCTGGACCCAGCCAAGCATGACACACTGCCCTTGGTTGCTGTCTCTTCAGCAAAGTCTATTCTCTTTATTCTGTGTTGCCCAGGAAAGGTTTAATTCAACCACACCATTTTATTTCCACAGCCTCATCACTTTGGCTAACCGCCCTGCCTCAGGGTTAGCAAATATCGTAGATGGGTGGCACTCAGAGGGAAACATCTATACCATTGAGGAGAATGTATACGAAATGGAGGATCCGTCTGAGTATTACTGCCCCGTCCTCAGTGGGCCGCCATCCTGACAACCTCTGGGGTCACCCTGCTGTGCTTCAGACCCAACTTCATTCTTGAGCTTGCATTGTCTTTGAAAAGTATCAAATGTGTCAGCGTTTCACTTTAAGTTCCTGTCACGGCCACTGAGCACTGTTTTTCCATTTTCTGAAGACAAATAGCTCACAGAGGGGTTGAACCGTGACCTGCACTGTCCTCAGGTCCCAGCATTATCTCTGCATTCCAACCAAGGAGGTTACTCAACTCAGAGACTGCTAGTCGGGGCATTAGAACTCAAATGGGCTTTTGTGTAAAGTAGGAATTCTTCATATGGGGTCTCTGGAATTCCAGGAAATTCAGTCACATGACGTGTCCACGAAGCTCCTGGAAATGTACGGGAAATTAGGTATTGATACATGTGCATATCTTTTTGGTACAGAAAAGGTAAAGGGGCCACTGATTTTGAAAGAGATCTGTGAGCAATAAAAGGTTAAGAAACTACTGGAGTAGGAGTAGGTGGTGTTGAAGGTTCCCTTTGCATCTCAGGGTTTAAGCTGCTTAGAATGTTGACTCCAACATTAAGTGCCACTGCACAGCTGTCCTTCACCAGTTAGGAAGATGGCCCAGTAAGACTGTCGTGTGACAGAAGCTACTGGAGAAAAAGGAAGCACACTTGGTGTATGTTGCCAAGTTTTTCTTGTGGTGCACTGAAAGGGAAAGATCTCCGACCTTCTCTATTCATGGAGAGAACTGAACCTATGTTTTTCACAGAAGAAGAAGCAGCACCTGGGACCCAGATTTCATTTCCTGGTGGAAAGAAGGCAAAGGGCTCCAACAATCTGTATTCATCAACATCAGATCCCTTGATGGAAAGACAATGGTCCCTAAGATTCAATTCCAAGATTGTGGAGACTAGGTCCGCCTTAATCAGTGTTGCTTCCCTAGTGCTGGGACTGCTCTGACACATAATAGAAATTTACTAAATATCTTTGGAGTGAAAACAGTAAATAAGCAGAAAGGTAGCTTCCTGGAAAGCCCTTTTCATTGCAAAGCTCAGAGCTCTGTAACCTCACTTCTTAGAGAACTCGCAAGTACCCCAGCTCCCGTATGTGCTCATCCGTAGGCCAAGTGGCCTTCGCTTCTCAGCATCGTGTCCCACCCCAGGCCCTTGGAAGTCTGTTCCCCTGTCGCCTGGTTGCCCCTTTCTGCTGAGCCCTCCTCAGCGCATAAGGATTCCATCTACCATATGGACCCGTCACTGCCCGCAAACCACCCTCCCTAGCTGATGACAAGAGTGCTGCAGTGCTGCATGTAGGAGATGCTGGTCAGCAGATGCAGGAGGCCTGTTTGTGTGTTTCTCGAAGTCTTTCTGGCAGTCTGAATTGTGGTGTATGTTGTGTGAATTGTGGTGTTTCGGTTGCATCTGGACAGTTTGAGGAAGCACAGGGAGGTAACACCATGTAAGGGAGATCATTCTGTAAATTCATAGGCAGTGGCTCTCATACAGGCTGAAACGTTAATCACAAATATTTCAAAGTTTTGAAGTTCTAGAGAGAAAGGACTTCAGAACACATTTGGTTGGACCAGATCAATGGTTCCCCTCCCATAGAGATTCTTATCCTACAAAGCTCTTTAAACAAGGGCATGTGTACAAGGATTATCGTTGCAATGACGTTCTCAAGAGACTTTTCCATCGGTAGGGGAATAGTTGGTTATTGTGGTATGTCAACACATTGGCGCAGTTCAAAAGAGTCAGGTGATTTTGTCATTGAGCTGTTTTGCTAATTCAGCATGTATTCATTAAGTGCTCACTGTGTGCCAGGTACTCTGGTGCTGAGACCATAGAAAGAGACCAAATGGACACATCCCTGATCCCACAGAACTTCTAGTTGATCTGATTGTAGGAGGGCTCATGCCATCCATTCATTCAGTGAACATTTATTGGCACCTACTTGGCAGGCACTGTTCTAGTCCCATAGGAATATAGCAGTGAAAGAAGCAGACACAACCCCTACTCTCACAGAGCTTCAGTTACTTAGTGAAGGAAATGCTATACTGCTAAGTCAAGAAAAAAAAAGTCCCACAATAATATATCTAAGTATGTAGATTTTTTTTTCCTTTGCCTTAAAAAATGTCTGGAAAAATAAACCCAAATTAATGTGGCTATCTCACAGAGGCAAATGGTCAAGCGACAGACTTTCACATTTTCCTTTTATGTGCTCCGTAATGTCTGATAATCTTCATTTTTCTTTCTTTCTTTCTTTTTGTAATAGAAAGATTAGTTTTAAGCATAATAGCAATGTTTTCCTGTCTTCCCTCCTCATCATAGAAATAAATGAAGACTGGCACAGGTTAAGTTTCAAGGTGAAGGTCACAGTGGAGCATTGCAGCAAGCTAGGACTAGAACTCTGATTTTCAGAGTAGGATCCACTCTGTATCAACTATTTGGAATTGGGAAGATGGCAGAAAGGAGCACAAAAAGATGCTAGAAATGTCCTGGGTGTACAAGTGTTAATCCAAAAAAGTTTGACAAGTTTGAATATGTGGTCTATTCATAAGAGCATTTTAGGATTATTTCCCAGAGCTCTGCCTGAGAGACCCACAGGCAGTGAAAAGAGGGGTCTCCTTATCTTTTTAGACTGAAATACTATGGCCTTACCGTGTTTTCTCTGCTTATTACTTCTTCTAGATTTGGATCTCTTGAGGTTGAAATTTCAAGTGGTTCAACTCCTCATTACAGGCAAACCTCATTATACTGGACTTTGCTTTATTGTCCTTCTCAGGAGTTGAGTTATTTATTTATTTTTTTTCAAATTGAAGACAGGGCCCTCCACCAGCAAATAGATTTCAAGTTACTTTATTTGATGGTCTGAAACTGAATCAACATTATCTCCAAGTTATGCCTGTAATTGCTTTGGAGGCTTCCCCTTGTGCCTACTCCCATTTTAATTTTATTCTTTTTTAAATTTAAGTCCAAAAAATTAAAGGGAAGAACCCAGATTAATTTGTCTCCAGATTTCTATTGAGAAAGTCTGGATCGTCTGGAGATAAGTGGAGATGCCCTAGAGCTGTAATTTTCAAGAGTTTCCATCAACGTTTTCTGGGACACACTTCGTAAGTCTGGAAAAGGAGAGGGTCAGCAGGACCATTTGGTTGAAAGTTTCTCAATCTTAAGGAGGGCTCAGATTTTGGCTGATTTTCACTTGAAATCTTCCCAAAGGAGCAGTATGAGTCATAAATGGTAGTTTCATGGTTTTAGAACCTCTGTATCTTTTTTCTCAATCATGCTGACTGCAATTATGAAGGTAATTCCAAGTGACTCATTTACTCATAGCAGTGAGTTTCTTTCTGAATTGTTGTTCAAATTCCTTTTGCTTGTGTTGTGATTCTCTTTCCCCAGAGAAAGCAGTGATATATTTTTTAAAGTGGTTATTTAAGCTATTCATGTATTGTGATGGTGTGGGATATTTGTTTAAATATGCATCTCCTTTTAATATAGTTGTTTTGTGGGTAGGTCATCTTTGGAAAATATTTTATAAAATTTTATATAATAATGAATAATAAATCTGGTAAAATCCCAATGTTATTAGTCTCTTTGACCCACCGTCTTCCCTATAATGGGTGTAGAAGAAACGTGTTATAATCATGTGATAAGGCCTAGTGGTGACAAGTGAAAGTTTTAATCCGAAAGCAAATCAGTGTTTTTCAGTAGACAACAACCATTGCTTTGGTTTCAGAGGGAAAAGGGCACCATCATATCATAATTTTGGGGGGAGACAGTCTGCTGTGAAAAAGTAGTGCCCGTTAGCTGTGTGAGCGAGAGCTCAGCTCACATCCAGTTTTCTGCTGTCCTTGACATACACAAGCTCAAAACTCTGAGTGTCAATGACATGCTGTTAACATCTGAACGGTGTACAATTTATATGGGGACACAGGGTGGCTCTACTTCATTCTTACTAAAGGTGGCAGCTTATTTTCCTAAACTTTCCAGGGCAGAGACTGTAGGTTTGTTTTTCCTTTGCATCGAATGTTCCATTGTTTAGCACGGGGTTCAGTGAATACTTGGTGAAATAATGACTGTTGAGTGACAAGTACAGTTGAGTAAGAGGAGGCAAACCCAGCTCTCACTTCTGCGTCTGCCCCAGAGGGTATCTCCTATGGGTTCCATCATCTGTTCCTCTTTTTGTCCCCAGTTTGTGCATTTTTAAGTTGAGGAGGTGGCCCCAGGTAGTATAAGGTCCCTTCATGTATAAACAGTATCAAAATCTACATGACATTTCAGGCCTGGAGTCTGACCTGAAATTAAGATCTGTGCTGAATCTTTTCAAACCAATAAAAACGTTTGGGGGAAGAATCATTGACCACCAGCAGGGGAGCTGGAAACCTCATTACTCACCTGTAGGTAGAGTCCTCTGAAAATTTATGCTAAAAAGAAAACCAGAACTTTGTTGCGTGAACTTTCTATTATATGGTATATTCAGGTAATGATGATTGAGCCAATAGAAATTAGGGAAAATTCAGGGAGGGGAGGAGTCAATGTGGCTGAGTCGGTAAATCCTGAACTTGCCTCCTCCCAGGAACACATCGGAATTATAAGTCCATTATAGGGAAACCGTCACTGAGAACCACCCTGAAAACCAGCTGGACAGAATTCCTATAACGAAGGACGTAAAGAAGACGCCACGTGGAGACAGGTAAGAGAGGGGGAGACACAGTCTGGGCAGGTTCCATGCCTGTGGTGTGGTGGTTAATGAATAGGGGGGATAGCTTGCCTACAGAGGGCTCTCTTAGGGAGCCTCTGGGGTCTGAGCCCCACTGGGCTCCCCAGTGTGGGGCACCTGTGCTGGGAAGGGGAGTCCCCATAACATCTGGCTATGAACACCTATGGGGATTATGTCTGAGATGGATGAAGGCTTGTGGGAGACCAAGACTCTGTATTTAGAGGGTTTGGCACAAATTTATTTAATCTGTGCTCTAGCATAGAGGCGGTAGTTCAAGAAGTGCCTGGGACATTCGGGGAGGAACTTAATCTGACTAACAATAGGCAAGGACTGGAAGGGCAGGGATTTGTGGGAACTCAGGACAGAAGCTCTGATGGGTGCTATTGTTCTTTTATTGGGCTCTCTTCCCATCTGGCTGGCGCTGAGCTGGCAGGCACAAAATCTGTCCCTCTCCATGAACCTAGCTACCACCGTCCTACCTGCTGTGGCATTTCCCTGAGCCCCTGCTCCTCCTGCTGGAGCCTCTTCGCAGTATTCCAGAGGTTCACAGGGGCCTTGGGGCCCATGTAGTCCATCCCAAATGCCCCAAAGCTCTACAGGAGTGATGGCCTGTTTTTGGCTCTCCCCGCAATGTCTCCCAGTTTCTCTCCAGCTTCACAGGATCAGTGGCTGGGCTGGACATACCCTGCAGTCTCTCCCAAATTCCCTCAAGCTTCACAGGAGCAAAGGCTGACCTCTGCACACCATACCCCACCCCCACAGTCTCTTCTAAATGCCTTCCAGATTAGCAGAAGCAATGGCTAGCCTCAGCTCCCATTGTAATTTCTACCAATCAGTCCCAAACACACCGCAAATGGCACCAGCCTCAGCTCCCATTGTAATTTCTACCAATCAGTCCCAAACACACCGCAAATGGCACCAGCCTCAGCTCCCATTGCAGACTTTTCTAAGCACTTTTCACATGGCACACGCATTAACTGGCCTGGGCTTAGAACATAGCTCCAACCATGCAGCCCCAAGACTGCAACAAACAGCAAATGACCTCAGCGCCCACTAGAGTCCCACCGAAGCAGCTCCTAAACGGACACACCACACGCCTCCTCACCTGGCACCAGAGCCCTGCTAAAGCAGTTCCTGTTTTTGTGCAGGTCAGCCCCTGAACAATGGCTCATTCACTAAATTTGTGGCTAGTCCTTTACAGCCAGTCAGTCAGAGGGTCTACTCCACCCACTGATGTTCCTTCAGCAATTGCAGGCCAGCTACAACAGGAGGGCACATGCAACATACACAGGGGACACCCTTAGAACACCAGAGGGGACTGCACTACTGACCCACAAGATACTTTCTACATAAGGCCATTCTTTCAAGACCAAAGAACATAGTGGATTTACATAATACATTGAAGCAAACACGGAGAGCCAGCCCAAATGAGGAGACAGAGAAATATGTTCCCAACGAAAGAACAGGACAAAAATCTAGAAAAAAACAAAAAAAGAGACAAGCAAGGAAATATAAAAAATAACCAATCAAAACGGAAGAATAACATGATTGAAATGAAAAAAGATATGCTAGAAGGAATTAGCAACAGATTAGATCATGTAGAAAAAGGAATCAGCTATCTGGGTGACGAAACAGTGGGAAACACCCAAATAGAACAGCAAAAATAAAACAATTTAAAAAAAATGAAGATAATTTAATGGACCGCTGGGAAAACATTAAGTGTACCAATATTCATCATAGGATCCCAGAAGTAGAAGAGAGAGAAAAAGGGATAGAAAACCTATTTTAAGAAATAATGACTGAAAATTTACCTAACCTGGTGAAGGAAAAAGACATACAAGTCCAGGAGGCACAGACAGTCCCAAACAGGATGAACACAAACAGGCCCACACCAAGATACATCATAATTAAAATGCTAAATATTAAAAATAAAAAGAATCTTAGTAGCTAGAGAAAAGCAGCTAGTTATGTACAAGTGAGCCCACATAAGACCACTAACTGATTTTTCAACAGAAACTTTGCAGGCCAAAAGTGAATGGCATGATACATTCAAAGTGATGAAAGGGCAAAACCTCAACCAATAATATTCTACCCAGCAAGGAGAGATAGTTTCTCAGACAAGCAAAAGCTAAAGGAGTTCATCACCACTAAACCAGCAGTGCAAGTAATGTTAAAGGAACTTCTTTAAGTAGAAAAGAAAAGGCCAAAACTAAAAATAAGGAAATATCAAAAAGAAAAAAACTCACTAATAAAGACAAACTTAGTAAAATTGTGGCTCAACCAATTACAAAGCTAGTAAGAAGGTTAAAAGGTGAAAGTAGTAAGGTCATGTGTAATTAAAATAATAAATTAAGGGATACTCACACACAAAAGAAGTAAAAAGTGATAACAAAAACATAAGTGTGTGGGGGGGGCTAAGTAAAAATGTAGTGTTTTTTGAATGCATTCAAAATTTAATGACAGTCAACTTGGTCCCTAGTCCATTTACTCTCACCCCTGGTCATGTCTAAGTGGATTCCCCTAATTTGGTACTGGATTCATCCCTCTATCGCTCCACAATTTTCTTTCTCTCAAATAATTTTCCTCCTCTCAGTCATCACCAGATCATATAATAATGCTGTTATTTTTAGCATTTTAATAAATCTCCCTACTTTCTAACTCCCCTTTCCTTTTTTTATTTTTTATTTTTTATTTTTTTATTTTTATTTTTATTTTTGCAGCAAATCTCATTGAAAGAGTTCCCTGTCTCCAATTCTCTCCTGGTTTTCCCTTTCCTGTAAACTGTATTCTGAGGTAGACATAGGGAATGTGAACAATCACTCAATGACCCTTTACCCAAACCGCTTTTGTCAAGGTCATTAATGATCGCCAGCCTGCTCAGCCCTGTAGACGCATCTCTTCCTTTGCCCTGGCAATATTTAATTCACGACCACTGCCTCTTCATGATGCATCTGCTTTCCTGGGCTCCCAGGATCCCATTTATTTTCCTTTTCCCATTCCTCCCTGCTCTGCGGCTATTGTGTGTTGGTGCCTCTTGCACCGCAGCGTTTTGTGGAGGGCCCAGGCCTAGTCCTCACACGGCCATGCCTTGTGCATCCCCTCAGGTTCATGACGTGAGACACCATTTCTGTGCCAATGACTTCCAGATACGTACCTTCAGTCAGACCCATCTCCTGAACTCCAACAGTCTGCACTTGGGTGTCTGAGACATTTGAGACTCAACAAGTTCGAACTCCAGAGGATTTCCTCCCAAACCCGTGTTACATGCAGTTTCCCTACCTAAGTCTGTGGAAGCTCCTGTCCTTTCTGTTGCTCAGCCCCAAACCTCTTGGAGTCCATCTTTAGGCTGCTACTCCTCACCCCCTGCAGGAAATCCTGTGGGCTCTACTTTCCACACATGCAGAGCCTGAGGTCTAGAGGGTCACTGACCATCTCCACTGCCGTCCCTTGCTGTGTCCTGATTCCTGCAGTAGTCCCCCACGGGTCTTGGTGGCTCGTCTACCCAGCAGCCACCATGTTCCTTCTCATAGGTAAGCCTGCTGCTGTCACCTGTGTGTGCCTGCGGTGGCGCTCCTTTTCATGTGCAGCAAGCAGTGGGAAAGTCACGTGTGGGGCCTGAGCCTCCTCCCTCACCTGGGAGGTAGCCTTCAAGGTGGCACAAAGCTGATCTAAAGTAGCGATTCGTGGAGGCTGTATAGCTCCAATTAAACAAATCCATTGAGCTGTTCGGGAGCCTTTAGGACACAGTGGAGGCTTTGATGGGTGGTGGGCATGTCTGAAATTTGATCTCATGGAAACATCTCAGTTATGTAACATCTCACAGCCTTGGATGTTGGTCCCTCACTTGGTCTTACTCATCATTTTCTCACTTAAAACACCCTCTGGCCCTTCCCCCATTCTTCCACTCTGAGCTTCACATGTCACCTTTTTTAGAGATTTCCTCCTATTTCCCATCCCCTAACCCCTCAGTCATTGAAGATCTGTCCCCATGCCTTTGTGCTTCCATTGGTTTATTCGATCCGTGTATACTGGGTCCTTTACAACCTTTCAGGGGTAGGACAGAGAACAACAGGGAGGAGCTCTGCCTTAAAGGCTTTATGGTCCAGTGGTGAGTGCCGTGCAACAATAGCCATGGGGCCTATTTAAATGTAAGTGAATTAAAATTAAATGAACAATTTAAATTCCTCAGTTATACTAGCCACATTTCAAGTGCTCACCCAACACCCACATGGAATAACTCCATCATCACAGAAAGTTCTATTGAGTAACACTGTACTAGAGGGAACAGAAATGGACGAGACCCATACTCACACACCAACACACAGAAACATACCTCACAGGAAACAAGGTAACAAATGCAGAATAGAGAACTGAAATAGAGTGACAAAGGGTGACTGGTTGGCTTCTTTAGATAGAGGGACCAAAGGAATGTCTGAGGTGACATTTAAGCAGGAATCAGAATGAAAAGGAGAAATCCAAAAATGGTGGGGTGAAGGAATCGGGAAGTAGGCAGAGAACACTTCTAGGGAAAGGTCCTAAAGTAGGGATCCATTTGAAAGAACCCCAGGTGGCTGCAGCCCTGTGGCAGGGGAGAGAGTGGTAGAGAAATCTGAGAGGGAGGCAGAGGCCAGATCACTGGGGCTTTGTAAATCTGGCTTAGGAATTAGGATTTTCTTTTTGTTCTTTTTCTGAAAGAGCCATGGGAAGGTTGTAAGTGGGGGAGTGACAGGCTCTGATCATATGTTTACCATTTATGTCAGTCTGGCCAAGTTTATTAGTTTGTTGCTTACCTACCCGTGTCTCTGCCCTATTTCACAATTCTGGAATTTTCATCCTTAGTATATTTAGTCATATCCAGCTAGCCTCAATATAATGTTAATAATTGAATGAATTGAATTAAATGAGAAAATCCTTATCACTGACTTACTGGGCTTTGACCGAGTCTCAGATTATAGCCAAACTAGTCATAAAATCTTTGGGCTCCCATATAAATAAGGCACTAACTTCTGTGTGAGGCATATCAGAATTTGTCCCCCCACTTTTGGTGGGGGTTGAGGTGGGGTCAGTAATGTCCCCTCCAAGTATATGAAGACAAGAATAAGAGGAAAACAGGTATCCAGGAATGTGTCTATTTCTGGGTAGAACTCTCGTTATTCGGTTGGAATCAAGTGGGCAGCATCTAAAGCTAGAAAAGTTATTAATGTACATATGGTCTGACCCTTTTATTTTATGGAAGATTAAATTTCAGCAAGTAGGCGAGGGGATAGCCTGAGCGAAGGCTCAGTGGCAGGAGGGAGCTTGTATTCAGGAAGTTGGAATAAAATCTAAGGCAGGGGACTCCTCTAATCAAGGCCAACTTCAGACAGTGAAGTCCCCCTCCCCGGGCAGGACTGGGGCAGGCTGGTCAGAGAGGGCAAACTCGAAGGAGATGGGGTGGTACAGGCCTTGTATTGCCATCTGATTTTATTTCACAAGAAGCTGAAAAGCTGAGTTCTCAGGTGGGCTCTCTGGGTTTTTCAGTTTTGGCCATTAATTAAGAAATGAATTGTAAACACTTCCGAATGGCAAACATAGTCTTCGGGCTTCCAGTTTGTAGCATTAGCTTTAGTTTTCTCCCAAGAGTAGAGGCTGCTGGAGTCAGGGACTCACATCTCTGGGCAGCCCAGGAGCCATTGCCACAGTCTGCCCAGGTCGTCGTCCACTTCTCCATGAAGCCTGTCGTGACTTCACAAAGGCTCGAAATGGAGGACCCTGCCTCCCTGGGAGGAAGTGACTGCATCATTAGACCAGAAGGGGAATTAATGATGTTCTAGGCAGGCTTCCATATGTTTGTATGGTTTAATGTTTCAGAGCAAAAGTCAGAAGGCCTCCTGTGTAACCTTTCCAAGCCTCAGCTTCCTCTTCCATGAATGGGGTTAATCGCAGCACCCGCCTAAGGGGTTCTGTGAGGATAAAATTCATGTGGGTCCTCGGCACAAAGCCCACGGCACAGTCAATTCTCTAAAAACCTTGGCTAGCATACATATTTAGGGTTAGATGTCAAAGTTCACCACAGCCTTTTTTTTCCTCTTGACTTTTTTTGTAAAATTAGTTTCAGGTTTACAAACCAATGTAATAGTTAGATATTTACACTCCTCACAAAGGGATAACCCTCCTCCCTCAATCTACTAACCCTCTGACATCGTATATAGCTGTTATAATACCACTATTCCTTATGCTGTACTCCACATCCTGTGACTACATATGTATTAAATTATAGTTGATATTCAGGTAGGCACTTGCCTTATTAGGGAGACCGCTTCATGGCCGGTGTAGATGCCTGACCACTGCACTGTATACCTGTAGCTGAAGCTGGACAATATTGAATGTCAGCCCACAGCCTTTTTGCTCATTATAATAATACTCTGAGAAGATAGAGCAACTATCATCAGCGCCATTTTACAAATGAGGAAATCAAGACTTGGAGGAGCCTAGTAACTCGCAGAGATACCTAGCTTTTTAGGTGGTACAGATGGGACCTGAACCCAAGTGTGGTCCAGACTCTGTTTCCCGACACATTCTCCTAACATCGGTCAGTAATGTAGTGTGAGATACTCCTTCCCATAGCATGACGGTGAGGCCCATGATTCACATTCTGGCTTAATTCCTGCTAATAGAGAGCTTGGCTATACAACTGAGCTCGGGGACTAACCACTGTGGCCGCAGGGCAGGAAGTACCTTGCACTCACCAAAGGCCAGTGGACTGTCACCCCCGAGGCCAAGAGTAAGTGCGCTTCTATCATTGAAAGCCTGGCCTTTGCTCTGGGCTTCCCCCCACTGAGCTGCCTCTGGTTTCCTTCCTGTCTGCTCCCCAATCAGCTGTGTGAGCGTCAGGACTCAGTTGGACTCTGTGTGGGGAAGAAGCTGGGAAGAGGGGCTGCTTCCTCGGAGGCTTTGCCTGCCTGTTGGAGCCCTCCACCACCCTGAGCTAAGGGAGGCCTGAGCCCATGCGTGGTCTCTCATCCCCAGCAGGGCAGGCTCATGTGATTCCCCCAGTCGGGAAGGAAAAGCTGCAATCTGAGAATGAATTCAGACCTGCTCCCATCCCATGTGTTGCAGGGCACATCAAGCAGTGTGTTTTCTCTTCCCTTTAGGCTGCTGCCATCATGCGTCCTTGGGGAGCTGTCACAGGCCTCCTACTACTGTGGACAGGTGAGTGGACAGGTGGGCTGGGAGGTGGAAGCACTGCGTATGGGGCAGTACACGGGGTGTGGGTGTGGGGGAGAAAGATGGATGTTCTTGGGCTTTGTTGGCAGGTCCTGAATGGGTCAGCTGGTGAACCAAGAAGCAGGCTGAAATCTTACTCCAAAGAAATTGCTTAAATGCTATGAATTACCGAATCGATGGTTAAATGCATGAGGCATGAAGCATCACACTTTGTCATATGCTGCCATTTGTGTTGAAACTAAAAAGCGGGTGGGTAAAGAACTGGGCGTGCATGGGCTTCTCAGGTGTATGTAAGAAATAGTAACTATTGTCTGTGTCTACGAGTTTTTGTTTCTCATTTGTTTGTCTTGTTCTTTTGTTGTTTTTGGTTTATATACCACATATCAGTGAAATCATGGTTCTCTGCTTTTTTTTTTTTCTGACTTATTTCTCTTAGCATTATACTCTCAAGATCCATCCATGTTGTTATAGTTTAGTGGTTACCAGAGGGTAAGGGGGGTGGGGGTTAGGAGATGAGGGTAAGGGGCATCAAATATATGGTGATGGAAGGAGAACTGACTCTGGGTGGTGAACACACAATGGGATTTATAGATGATGTAATACAGAATTGTACACCTGAAATCTATGTAATTTTACTAACCATTGTCACACCAATAAATTTTTTTTTTTAAAAAAAGAAAGAAATAGTAATAGTGTTGTCATGGGGTAGGAGGGGGATGGAGAAAAGTGGGGATAAAAGGCAAAAGAGACCAGTCTTTCATTGTACTATTTTGTGTTGCTTTGTTGTTTTTTTTAAAACATGTGCAATTATTTCTTTTAAACATAAGTTATTTTAATTCAAAACATTCTATGATATAGGGGAAATTTTAGGAATAGACACTTCCTAAATTTAAAAAACAGTAATCGCTATAGGTGGGATTAGGGGGGGAGTTCACTTCTATTGTACTTTTATAAATTACTTTTTATAATTAGCATATTATCTTTGTAATCCAAAAATGCTGTTAGGCAAAATTAAATATTAGAATCCAGTGTGAAAATAGAGTCTTGTTTTAGGTAACAATGAGCATATTATTTGCAGAGCATTTCAGAAACTCACAGCCCAGTCCTCAATAGGTTAGTTGGTGAATCTCAGATTTTATTTAATGACTTGAGTGCATTTGGCAATATAGGATTTTTATGCCATGCCCCCAGGCCTGAGTTTTTGTTTTTAAGTGGCATAATTTAGTGCTTGATGGAATATTCTCCAATTCTCTGACTTCACGAGGGGAAATGGGACTTGCTCAAGTGCTGGCTGTCATCATCCACTCATGAGAAGGGACACATGCATGAATAAGCCTTAGCTTCTCCTGGAATCATTGGAAACTCACTTTCTAAAAACTGATCTCTGAATAGTTTATTCGATTTCTTTCAGCCAACAATACTTTAACAAAACATTAGCTCTGCTTATTTTTATGAGATGACTTCATTTGCCATAGCAATTTTTAAGATTGCAGTAAAAAGGAAAAGTTAAAACTTTAAATGCTACGGCATTTTCAAAGATATTTCAACTGATACAGTGATTATATCTAGGGGAGGGCAAAGGCACATGTACGTATTACCTACTTAATAAGCACATACCAGTCAAACACAGAATGAAATACATACTTATGTATTACTGGGATGTCATTTGTTCAAATGTTTTGGAAAGAAATTTGAGAAAAAGAGATGGAAAACATTTCTGTCCTTTATTTCCATGTTTTCTCTTTTAGAAATCTACCCCATTAGGAAATAATCCTAAATACAGAAAAGAAGTTTAAATTATGATTTATATATAAACATAAAAAAGACAAAAGAGCTGATAAAGAGGATATTAACATAGATAAAATGTTTATAATAAAAATTTTAATTCAAGATATAAAATCATGATTACAGAAAAAATAAGCTATATGAAAAGGCAAAAGTGAAAATAAATGTAAAATTAAAATTTGAAGCCCCATGCTCTGTTTTCTCTTTATTTGCAGGTGCTGTGGTGTCTCACATACAAGTGCATGGAGTGGTGGGTCAGCCTGTCACGATACAGTTAATTTACTCCATAGCTGGCGGTATCACAGCCATGTGCTGGGGCCGAGGGCCATGTCCTCTCTATTCCTGCTCAAATCAACTCATCAAGACTGATGGACACCGTGTCGTCTTTCAGAAGAACAAGCGTTATCAGCTCAATGGACCCATTTCTAAAGGGAATTTGTCTTTAACCATAAAGAATGCGACCCAGGCTGACAGTGGCGTGTATTGTTGCTATGTGGAGAGCTCAGAGTCGTTTCAAGATTTGAAAAGCAACATATTATTGGAGGTGAAGCCAGGTGAGTTTGTCTTCTGTCTTCCTTTGACCACTTCAGGTGGGTGAGCGGAGATGTTTACTGTTTAGTAGTGATTTTGTCTTCCTTTAACAGTGAAAGAGGAGGTTTATACAGTGTTGTTTTCTATTACCATTGGGAAATACAATAACCTATTTATTTGTATAGAATGAAGTGTTAAAATCCACCTTAATTCAGGACTGTAGGTGGGAGGATCTTCCCAGTCAACAAACGATCTCTTAGACTGGTGCTTCAAAAATGCTGGTTAGTTCATGAAAAATCATTTACTGCTCTGTTGTGGAATATAATGAACATTTTTTATCAAGCTGAATTTATTTTGTTCAACTTAAACAACTACCCCTTTTCTCTGAGATATGTCCTAAAAATTATAAAATGATCCTTTGTATTATTTTAAAACTATTATGGAGAATTTCAAACATATAAAAGAGCTAATATTTTGTAAGATACCATCAGGTAGATATATCAGCTTTAACAATTGTCAGCATAATCTTGTTGCGTGTGCATTGTGTAAGCATATATAGTTAAACCCCAACCTCGGTTCTTGCTTGGATTTTTTTGAAGCATATCTCACCTCATGTCACAACATTGCTTGTTTAAAAATTAAAACAACGTTACTGCAATATGAAAACTTTTGCATTTCAAGAACTTTACCAGTTGCTCTTAAGAATTTCATGAAATTGAAAAACCTGGGAAATTTTGTTTTCCATTTTTCCCCAGCATTATTGAGATATAATTCACATGTAACATTGAGCGAGTTCAAGGTACACAATGTGTTGGTTTGATGCATTTATATATTGTACACTTGAAACCTATATATTTTTACTAACCGTTATCACCCTAATAAATTTAAAAAAACAGAGAGAGAAAAGAAAGAGAAAACTACAAAACATCACCAAGAGAAACTGAAGACCCAAATATAGTAAAGAATATACCGTGTTAATCTGGGAAATTTATGTCTCTTCTGTCTTAATGTGGACATCCTAATAGCCTTATCATTATTTGAAAGAAGTACATTCTTGAGAAATTCCTGTTTTCTGGTGCTCCTTCTTAATGAATCTCCTTCCACTAACGTCTTATATTGACAATAGAACGCAATATCTCTGGCCCTAATATGTTGTATCTCTCTGTCTCTTTCTCCCTCTCTAATTAAAAGAAACTTTATTTTGCAAGCTGTCAATTTTTAGACTAGGCTTATTTCCCTTAGGAAGGCTAGTAAGATAAGGTCAATTCAGATGGAGAAAACAGCTGACTCTGGGGAAACTATATATGGAGGCAATTCAGGGAAGCCCAAAGAAGCTGGGGAGATAGAGCTCTGTAGACAGATGTGAGGGGGCAGCATGTGGAGAAGAAGTTATGATTACAACCATTTTGGAGTTGTGAAATCAGTTTGATCTGACTGAATTTTAAAAATAACATGGAAAGATATTCGTAGGAGACTTTTATAGTACCTAGCAACTCTTTTAAATAGGCCGGTATTTCCAAGGCCACTTCTCTATCCAGTGGGAAGTAGGTTCGTAACTAAGGCAAATTGACGCTCAGCCTCCAATTACCAATTCTTTGCTTCAGTTTTCTTGCATTTCTCTCAGGCTGAGTTCATTCTTCAACCTTCTCTTAGGGCTTTTCCTCACCAGTAGTTACCATTACACCTTTCTAGCTTCTTCCTGGGGAAGATATTGTCCACTGAAGAAGACAAATTCATTAGACAATCTGATTATGGTTTCTTATCTTTGTTGTTCCTTATGCTCATTTGATCAGATTTTTTGCATGCTTTTTTTCCCCTCTAGGTTAGATTTTAAACTGGAAGGAGGGGATTGGATTGTACTCTTTCTGAAAGCCTCTGACTAAGCCTTAGGTCAGGGTCAGCAAATTATAACCCAGGGTCAGATCACATTCAAAACAGGCCCACCAACTGTTTTATAAATGACGTTTTATTGGAATAGCCATACTCGTTCATTATACTTTCTTGATTCTGGCTGCTTTTACACTGACAGGGTTGAGCAACTGCTACAGAGAAAATGGGACACCCAAAGCCTGACACATTTAGTGTCTGGCTCTTTACAGAAAGTTTGCTGACCTCTGCTTTAGACTAGCCTATCTTGCATGTAATAGACTCTCACAAATATTTGTTGAAAAAAAGTTTTTTTCCTGTACAAGGCAAAAATTGGCTCAATTCCAAATTAAACACATTCTCTCTCAGAAAGACCATTCAAGCAATTATCTATTATCCAAGGATTTCTTTTATACTTAGTAGTGTTCGTTTATACTTAGTAGTAGTTTTAAGAAAAGTTCTTATTAAAAAAATAAATAAATATAAATATATATATATATATATATATATATATATATATATATATATATATATATATATATAAATATATGCCTTGTGAGCAGAAAATACTCTTTCTTGAATCAGTCCTTTATTGATCTGCCTTTGTGCCAAGCACTGTGTTTGGGCTTTATTCTAGTTTGAGCTCTCTCTCTGGGTAGCTCTGATATCTTCCGTAAGTGGTTTGGAATCCTACAACCTCCGACTCTGGAAAGAGCCTGTGTTCTAGTCCACCTTCTAGAAAAATATATAAATCGTCTTTGTTATCTAGCATGTTAGTGGGTGTGAGTTCATCCTCATTTAGGTTGGAGGTCCCATGGGAAGGTACCCTGAGGACTGACTAAACTGAGTGCTATTTATTTGGTGAACATTTTGGGCCTGGAACCTGCTGTTTAAGTCTTAGCTATTCACCCCTGAGAGGACGAAGGCAGGGCCAGGCTCTAGGCATTTTCTGTACCTCACCGGTGTTTATGAAAAGACATAAATCTGGCAGACGTGGCTGGTCTTTTCAAAGTTCTTCAATGTAAATCCTGGGTATCCTTTTCACCTCTGAAACTCCCGGAATATACACTTTTCAATGCAGCTGTTTCTGTTTTGTGAGGTTTCTTTCCAGCCCTCCCTGTCAGAGTCTAGTTGACCAAGGACAAGAACTCTGTGTTTAGGGAAGATTTGTGTCCTGGGGACACACAGTGTGTCATTGTTGAGTTGAGGTACAGGCCCAGCACACAGCTCCTGTTTCCTGCTGCTTGATTCATCCTTGCTTACCTGTTGATTTCCAGCTCCACCTAAGGTCACCAGTGTTTCAACATCACATCAGGTCTCTACCTCTGCTCCTACAACGCCAGCATCCACGCAGAATCTCAAGACAGGTAAAGTCATGTGTTTCTCAGCTCAGAGGCCTTCCAATGAGAGGAAGTAGACCGCCCAGGGCATTGGGTTAAGGCGGAAGTACAATCTAGGGCAAGCGTTCTTCCCTGGGTTCCAAACTTGGTCTCCACAGGACCTGACAACCTCCTTCCATATTACATATAACTTTTGTACCTATTAGTATTTTCAGAGTGAGGGGAGCCATACTTTTTAAAAATCAGATTCTCAACGGGATTCACTGTTAGCCAAAAACATCTTCAGACCACTGATCTCGGACATCTAATGAGGATGAGGTTCATTCATATCAGTTGAGCACAAGATGATGAGGAAATTAAAATGAATGCCAGAGAATCAGGGTCAGATTCATGACATTCTTTCCTTACAAGGAGAGCTGAATGGAGATCCTTTAGTGCCCTGTGAAGTCAGAGCCTCCACGCAAAGACAGTATTTCCTTGAAGTTATCACATACTGTGTCTCCTATGTGGCAAGGATCATGCTGAATGGTTTATAAGTATTAGATCACTGAATTTTGATGACAACCCTAAGCATTGGACGTGTGATTCAATCGTATTACATGGTTGTGGGGACCCAGGCATAGGGTCTGAGTGCACTGTTGAAAGGCATATGGATAGAAGGTGTTTGAGTCAGGATTCAGTCGCCATTAAGTTGACTTTGGGCTGTAGTGACAACTATTGGATCGTGCCTTCTGTCAGGAGCACTGAGGCTATGTTTGGATGAATTTGTCCTGATCTGACATCCTCACTGAAAAAGACTTTATATAATTAGCCTGCCTTTCCATAGCAGTCAGTGACTTTACACAGTTTTCCTTCAAGCATCATTTACTTTATTATGTAGCAGAGGGACTGAAAAAAATGCTATTTATACTGACAACAAAGTAAAGATCCGATTTAAGGATTTCGGGGATTTAGAATGTACAGGCTCTGTTTTCAATTCAGGATACATGGTTCACACTTCAAATTTCTGATATTTAAGAGTTTAGGTTTAATCCAAATGGAGAAATATTTGATGCATAGATGGCGGAATAGTTTGTATTAGTTTTTAATAGTTTGACATTCTGAGGACCAGTTTAAGTTTAAAACTTCTATTTCCAGGATTACAAAGCAACTTTTAGTGAAGATTCTACAAAACTCTAATACTTGTTGACCCCTTGAGGTGGCCCTGGATTCTGAGAAACAGCAGAGATGTCACAACCTCTTAGCCAGAAAAATCTGAAGGAACATACTGATTTTCTTTGACTTCTATCAGACCTGGTTGATATTTAGCCGGGAGGGATTCGCAGCATTTGGGCTCTGAGCTTAGTTTGAAGAGAGGGCTTGAGGTGAAACCTAGGATTTTAGAGCCATAAAAGTTTGTAAGAAAAACAGCTTTGTTCCGGGCAGCTGGACATACTAGAAAATCTGTCAACTTTCTCAATATTGATTTAGCTTCTCTATACTTAGATTGACTTAGTTTGTGCCTACCAAAGGGTTTATGTTGCAAGACTGAGGTGAACACTGGAGCTAACTCAATGCAGAGACATTCATGTTTACATCCACTCCCTCCCTGAGCTCAGTGCCTCTCACGCATGCTAGTTGCCTAAAATATTATGGAATGGGTGGATATAAGGTTGTAGGAGCAGGGGAGAAAAGAAAGAAACCCACAAAATCTCACACTTGAGAAAGTGATTAAGCTCAAGAGGTCCTTCACACAGATTTAAATTGGAAAGACTGATCATTTGACTTTCTTATGTTGTCCGCTTCTTAGTTCCTAAAGAACACTACATCGTATTAACAGGGTGTAGTATTAGAGCAAAACAGGGAGACAGTTCAGAACATGAGAAAGGATGATGTTGAAATGTGAAGACTATGGTGGGAAAGAGGGAACAGAAAGAACAATGAGAGGCAATAATGAAAGCCCAGCTTCGAGAATTCTTGTCCAGCCAGCACCACTAATTTGCTCCAAAATTCTGTGGTGCTCTAAGGGGGAGGACTATAAAAATCTTATAAAGAGGCTAGTGATGTACTCTGCATGGAAGGTGAGATATCTGATAGAAAATGAAGCAGTGCTTTCAAGAAAGCAAAGGGGCACGTAGCCCTGGGTTGGAGAATTCTTAGTGAAACTATGGGTGAGTAACGGAAGATGAGTCAGATAACACAGGAAATTAGTCTTACTAAAGGAGTGACTGAAATGCAACTACAGAAGGAGTTCGGGTCAAGATCTACTGGGAACCTCAATTTGGGGGCTGTGAATCATTACCGAGGCTAATATTGAGCAATATAGACACCTTGAGGAGACTTCAAGGAATTAAATATAGTGAGTATGTATCCTTTGCTGGTCCATATGTCATGTCTCTGGAAAGATATCTGGATGGATAATCGGGAATTCGACTAAGGCCAGAAAATCCAGATTGGGGTTGACGTGAAGAGGGGAGGGCAGATTAATGCAAACTCCCAGGGCCTGTTCCATGAAAATGAACATGTCACTTGTATGGATAATAGCTTAGTTGGGTGCCCTACAGAAGATGCCCTGTTGTGGGCTTTATACATTTAGGGGAATCCTAGGAGTATGAAAAGTGTGAAATAATTCTATCTATAAATAACTATCCAGATCGTTATCTAGATGAGATTTATTCCTGGTAATAAATAGGTGGTAGTGCAATGCCTCAAGGTCATCTTTGAACACATTTCTAATAAAGAGTGAAAGTAATTCCTGATTCTAGTTTTGATGTCTGCTTTTTTGGAGGTATGGGAATTTTTGTGCAGAGTTGGGACATTGCTCTTTCATTCTTTTCATTCCAGATACTACTTCGTCTTCTCCAATGATGACAGTAGAAACTCAGCCTATCACAACACAGGAAACAAATACAAGCAGCTTACCAGTGAACTCTTGCCTAACAGGTAACTTCATTTTCTTTCCTGAACACCTAAGGCATTCAGTTTTCACAATCATTGACATATTGTGAAGAGCACATATGGAGTAAGACAGATCTGACCTGACATGAACCAGTTTTGACTTCAAACTTATTACTTGGTTTGCTCCGTTGGACCAGAGCCATAAAACAATTAAATCCAGTCAAACTGCTCAACTGTGTTTATGTTTCCTTCTCAGCCCCAGAGCCTTAAATATTAGCAGGAGGCTTTTCTGCTACCTTGTCAGGCTTGCAAATGGACACTTTGTGACGGGTGATGATACCCACGCTGACATCAAAGAGGCACGCCCCACTGAGAATCGGCCATTCCCCTCCAAAAAGTCTTCCCCACTCTGGGCAAGTCCCATGTAATCTCTAGTCTTTCAAAGTGTGAGATTGACTGGTCTTTCATGTGGTGGAGAAAGGTTATACTGATTCCTGCCATCTTTCCCAGCTACCTCTTGTTACCCCTGGTGGTAAGTGTGGAGCGTGTCACGTGCTGAACCCCTGTGTAATGCAGAGTGGCTATGTGTGCTTGTCTTGTGCTGCATCCAACAAGGTGAAACCTTGCAAAACTCCTCCTGTGTGTGACTCAGCGTACTCGGGAGCTGCCAGTCTGTAGGGGGCCACCCCATGGCCTACCTTTGAGAATCATTCCCACAACACAGTTAATTTAAAATGGACCTCCAGTGAGGTTCACAGAGTGACCCATTCTGGTGGGATTAGATCATGGTGACGTGGTTATGAAAATAGAATCTGTAGTGCAATCTGTTTCAAGACACATAAACAAAGAGAAAATGGATAAGAACATGAGGTAACAGCAGTAAGAGCAGCTGCACCCACACTTTTAGGGGGTGTGAGGAGGTAGAAAGTAGGAGTAGGGAATCATTCTCTAGAATGTCCTGTCACTAATACCTGGACAAGGTAGAGCTTTCCAGGGTGAAACAGACTTGGGAGCAGCTGTGTTTCCATGGCCTTCGACAGCTGCCATCTTGGCAGTGTAGCTGAGGCTCCGGAACCAAATCCTCTCTGTGCCCAAGTCAGCCTTCACGGGCTGAGGCCTCTCAGAAGCGAAGAATGTTAGGGCTAGAAGGGATTTGGGTTGTCATATGGCCTGCCCCACACTTGACAGTGTATGTGCCAGGAATCTGTCATATGTTATCTCATTTAATGTTTTCAAGGCAGCCCTTATTTATTGCCATTGCCAGACTGGGGAGGCCCTATAGTTCTGTTTTGGAGACAGCTCCTGATTTCACTGCCAGTTACTAGCTGGGTGCCCATGGACAAATTGTTGCATTCCTCACTGGATCTTTATGCTGACTGAAGAGTATGATTTTTGGAAAGTGCATGGCTAGTTTTCTTGCCCCCACTGCTTCTTGCATTATAACATCGTAATATTGAGTAATAGCTGATATTTATCCTGTATGATATTAAGTGCTTTACATGCATCACCTAATTTCATAACGTTATGAGATGGGTGATGTTGATAGTTTGTAATTGTAGTTCAAGGTTACCCTAGGTAGAAATAAATAAGTATGTGTATGCAAAAAACCTTGATCATGGTCACATTCCTAAGGGACATTGTGAACACCAAACTCAAATTTCATCTGAGTCAAGTCCATGCTGTCTTTAGTGCCTCATGCCATTCTGTACCTGAGGGACTTATTTAATGTCATAATACAAGTCACAAAGATAGTCGAAACTATAGATATTACATAAGCCTAGATATGTATGGCCTTATGCTGAAGGTAGTCTCTGAATGAGGAAAATGTAAACACACAAATAAAGATATTGGGGGATAGGGTTATTTTAATTTCATCACAATTGAGTTGTTTTTTTATGGCTTAGTCAGTAGTTAGGGAATTTCAAAGACCTCTAGCACTTTCATTTCATAGGAGTGCAATGTGTGTTCTGGTTATCAGCAGAGGCTCTTGTCATTGACGGAAGTTGGAAACTAGTTTAACCATTCCACTTTGTTTCCTCATTTATAAAATGGGATTAAGAAAGTTGTCAAAAGGATGTAATATGCTTAGTATATGGTAGATGCTCTGTAAAAAGAGAATTCTACATTTGACCTATACTTGCCTAGCAAGGCCAGCGACATGATACAAAATACGTATTTCAAAGCACTATGAAAACGTGAATACTCAAAACTAATGAATGATCCTTTGATATTAGATTTTAGGTAGTGTAAGATATATTGGTCTCGTGGCTGGTATATGTGTAACACATTTTCTACAGTGCTTCTGGATCCCTATCGAGGCACATTGGCACATTACGTAGGAGTGAAATGCCACCTGGTTTAGATATCTTAGAACACTCTACTTACAGTTTGAATGTAAAACCAATGTAATGTCCATTCTGAGTAGAGGAGTTTGATCTTTAGATGTGCATATGGTCTCTATGCCCTCATTGACAGGTTCTTAGTTGGCATGAAAATATTGGTTACCTACCTTTAAGTGGCATTTTTAACCTGATTTCAAGAATAGCCTCTATGCCCCTGAAATTGGAGGTAAAACTTTGCATGTAATACATTTTTTCCCATAAAGATGTAAAAAGGGCATCCATTTTCACGGGGTCCATGACAAAATGGTTAAGAAACACAACTTATAAGATAAATTATTAACATTACTACCTAGGTGTAGCTCTTGCAACGCCTGCCTTATTTGGCCAGATGATTATTCAACTTTTCCTTCACCACCAGAGAGCAGTGTGAATATCATTACTGTCTGCAGGGAGCATTCAATGTTTTTTGTAATTCTGATTGCTCTTCCTTTTTGTTGAGCAGATGGGAATGGCACTGTGGCAGAGCCTTCAGATGGCGTTTGGGAATACAATCAAACTGTAAGCATGTTCCTTCCTATTTTACTAGCCAGACTCGCTTATATGTCTCCCTGGAAGCAAGTTAGTATTTAGTGATAACTTCTGTGAGACTAGCCCACAGATTGGTTCTTTGCGGTTAAAAGACAAAGAAGATAAGAATCTGTTCCTTAAATAGGGATGCTTTAACTCATTTGTAAAGTTCATACATATCTACATGTAGACCAGTTTTTTAGAGATGCTGATAAATAATATTTTACACACACACACACACACACACACACACACAGACACACACACACAACACACACACACAAATTCACACATTACAGACTTTCCCCTGGCCAAAAATTGGAATAAGAAGAATGAACGAATTTAAGAAGAGTGAGTTAGCATAACACCCCAGAAGACTTCAGTTACCATTACGCGAATGCCGTGCTTTGAGTTACTGTGGTGGCATGGAGGACCATTCCAAACAAAAATATTATGCAAGTGAAAGTTCCTTGCTTAAACATAGGCCCGCTACTATTCTTTTCCAACCCAATTGCCATCCTGTATAGAAACTTTTTTACTATACCCTAACCTCTCCATAGGTTGATTTTTTAAGGTATTAATTCTGTTTGCATGTGGTGAGACATGACAACACGACCATAGTAAGAGAAATTCAAGCTCAGACAAAATGGGGTGTTTAGGGTCAGATTACTTTTTATTTTTAACCTTAGTTACAATGAGAACACTACATTGGAGTGATATGAGATATGTTAACAACTTGTATGATGTGGACGCTGATTGATCTGATGGATGTGGGCTGAATTTCTGCATCCCTTCTAAATGTCAGAACTGCCACTATGCAAACGATTATTATATTGCTATGGCCAGAAGTATGCTGAATTGAAAAAAATCACACATTCTGAATGGTGAGCTTGTTCTTGACCTCAGTTATCTGTAGGTCAGGTATGTTTAGTAACAAGTGGAAGCAATTTTGAAGCAAGTTCATAATAGGTAGTAGCAAAATTGTGAGCGTTTTGTGCCTTGATTCTGAGGATGTCAAGATGAAAACACACAACATCTATTTGACCCAATAGGTCAACCTCCTGGATTCTGTCTTAAGGAGAGAATTGAATGAATACATGAAGATGTATGAGAAAAGATGTATATTTGTGCTATTGGTAATCATGGAAATGTTATAAACAACCTCAGTGTTCAATAGTAAGGGCTTAATTATTTAGTCTGATAAGCAGGTCCTAATATTGCCATTAAAAATATCGTCACTTGTATTACAGAATTGTACACTTGAAACCAATGTAACTTTACTAACCATTGTCAGCCCAATAAATTTAATTAAAAAACATGTTATTACTGCAGTGCATTTGCTGTCATGAGAAGAGTGTTGCATTGATTGTTAAGTGAAAAAACTATGTCTTAAAATGGTATCTATTTTATAATATATATTGAATATAGTAATTATTTCTGTTAAGAAAAAACCACTTGAAGGGTAAAATTCTAAAAATGTATACAGTATGATAAAAAATGGATTCTGACTCCAGAGTTTAAATTTTTATGCATCGGGAGTCTTGATCCTCTCTCTGATCTTCTGCTTTCTTTCTGTTAAAATATCTACCCTGTGGAATCTTTTTAGGATTTGAGCTAAGCATGATGTCTGGAATATTTTGGGCTTATTCTAGAAGGGGTGATCCCTTACAAACTATACCAGGAGATTTAAAAAAATTTCTGCATTTGCCTTTCTACACAAGTGTACAGCATTTTAGATTAATTGTTGATCAGGGCCAGTCTGTGAGCAGCTCATTTCAAGTCCATTTACATAGACATAGATCGAGTCTTGAATTATAGTTTAAAAAGTAAGGACTGTACCAAGGACCAAATTCTATCATGGAACACATTCAGATAACATTAGATAACATCACCATGTCAACTTATATTTAAACAAAAATTGCTGTTTTAAATATTATAAGAGGATATGTTTATGGAAATAGATTCTTGATGTTTATAATATGGGTAATTTTCATATAATAAAGAACAGCCTTTGAAGCATACAAATTCAGCTTTGACCAATGCATGAACCTACATAAATACTACTCTGAGCAAGATATTAAAAAAATTCACATACCCAAAGACATTTTGAATTGAAATTGTTTTAGAATTTCACCATAGTTACAACCTCAGATCCTTCAGTCTTACCCCTCATGATCTAGAAGTAGCCAAGGGCAAATAAAGATAAATTTGTCTGAGTATATTATTTTAGGAAATGTTTTCACCCATAATTCTAACAAGATGCCTTTTCGATCTCCTGATGTTTCCTTAGCACGTGTGCCCGGAAGAAAAGGAATGGATGACCACCAGTGAGGCACTCTGCATTGGAATCTCCATTCTCGCTGTGCTATTGCTCACTATTTTGGCTGCCATCGTTACCAAAAGTAAGTCCTGTCAGGAATGTGCATAAAAGAACAGAGTGAGGGTTCTAGAGCCAGACTGCCTGGGTTCAAGCTGGTCCACACACTGCAATTTTGATTTCATGTAACTTCTCTGTTTCATAACCTCTTGTTCTGTTTTTCTTATAAGTATTAACCCATGAAAAAAAATGAAATTTAAATTCTCCATAGGAGATATTAAACATAAAGAAATAAGAGTTTGTTGGGTAGAGCTGGAATTTGGAAGACAAGAAACCATTATACTATGTAAGGCTTGTTTGCTCATCTTTCTCCTCTCCCCTCAAAGCCCAGTTTTTGTTCCCATGAAGGATCTTATTGTTGAGTGTTTTACAACACTCACTTAACTGAAGAGGAAAACGGCACATTAGAAGGGAAATAGATTTCAGGGGTAAAGGTAGAATAAAGGGTTTCAAAAAGCAGCCGTCCACCATTTGTGTGTGTGTGTGTGTGTGTGTGTAACTGGCCTCCATGAAAGAACCACAATCATCCATTAAAAAAATGAAATCTAATAATTAATAATTGCATTAAAGTAAGCTGAGCGATGTGTGTGAATACACTGAACCATTAATGAACATGAGATAGTTTGCACTAAGCAGCTTGTTTGGGTTGTACGTATTCAAAATGAATTACCTGAAGTTACCAGGGAAGAGCCTAGTCTGTTTTTGGTTTTGTTTTGTTTCATTTTAAACATTCTTCTAAATTTATTTTTTTTCAGGCTCTGGTTCTGTATTAATTTTGTTCATGTTAAAGTAATAGCAGAAATAACATACTTGTTTAGAAAAAGATCTCATGAACTCTGGCTGACATGTTTAATTTTCTTTTCAATTTCTCCTCAATTTAGAATATTTATGCACGAGAAGAAAGGTGTTACAAATACAGTAAGTTTTAAAGGGTTTGTGTCAATGCCTTTTGATGTTCCTCCTCTAATAAAAACCAAGAAAATGCTTTCTCTGTCCCTCTTCTCTTGCTCCTGAACTCTCCGTTTTACACCCTGGATCCTGAAAAATCTAGTTTAATGAGTCCCTCCTTTGCTGTCCACACCTTCTGGTGACATTATTAGCTTTCTTTATTCCCCTGGACTTGTGCCAGAAGCTACTACAGAAAATGCACCTCAAGCCTAACCTCTTAGAGTAAGGGAACTAAATCACAAATTTTGTTTGATGAAACATCCAGATGACTTGTTTGGTTTATTCTTGATCCGGGACTTTGTTTATTGAATGCCTGTTGTATTCCAAGGAGATGAACAAAACAGACAGAAGACATATAAGCAAATCAACAGGGTCCTTTCAGTGCTTCCAGAAGAATAGTGTGGGGAATGAGGAGCAGGGTAAGGGGCTGTGTGAGTGAGCCCTGAAGGAGCAGAAGGCCGCTCTGCAAAGACTGGAGGAAGACAAGACAACTCCAGGCTGAAGAAATGCCAAAGACTGTGGTGGCGCAGTGCGTCCCCACAGGTCCCCCATCCCCAGTTCACCCCCAGCCTGCTCTGCTCCTTCACATGGGTTATCTGGCCTCACAGGCACGTGAATTGACCATTTTTGTAATCCACCCTGCTGCCCAATGAAAACTTCAGTCTCCTTTACTTGCATCCACGCCCTGTGGTCATCTGCCCGAACATCTTTAATGGTGCGAAACCACTGTTTATTTCCAGCTCCAAGTAACCTGCTTCATTAAGTCCAGTGTGGGCTTCCAGCAAGGTCTTTCTCTGATTCAGAACACTTCCCTGTGAGGCTGCCATCCATCCTTCCTAGTTCCCTCTCATTGGATGTCGGTCTTCCCTATTTCTTAGTTAATTACACGAGCCCACCCACAGAATGTGCCTTGAACAATACCCAGGACATGATTAGTGCTCCATAAATGGTGCCTTCAATTATTGCAATCATGCCCTTCACATCAATAAACTGTGAGATAGGCACTATTATTCTCAGTGTATAGATTGGAAAGAGGTTTAGAAAAGTTAAGTGACATCCAAGGTCACTCCTCATAGCAGGTAAAGGACTCCATCTTGGGTCTTTTAGAGTCCAAACCCCAAACTTACAGGAGTTTTTTGATTATCTGAGTCTGAGGATGGAGGGGAAAAAAATACTCCTTAGAGGCAGAAAAACATGGAATATAACATCCTTTTAGTTGATTGCTGTCCTTTCACTGTTAAATGTTTTTAAAGGTCTATTTTTGTCACTTAATCATAATTAAATAAAATATTTATTGTAGAAAATGTTTAAGATATGAAAAAGCAAAACAAAGAACCCAACGAGAGGAGCATTTTCTCATGACATTTTTGTGTGTGTTTCGTTTTGGCAGCTATATCACACTGACTCATTTCAAGCTATTGACACCTAAACTATATTCACACATGTATGACTGATCCATTTAAAGATCAGAGTTGAATGAAGACTCAGTACATTCCATATCATTTCTGGGCAGGCTTCTGTAATAAACACATCGCTATATACAAGAAAACACGAGCTATGTCAAAACTCTACACATAACCTTTTTGTATACTTGATGTGTGAGTGTATGTTATAAAAAGCATCTAACGGGGTGGCCAGTTAGCTCAGTTGATTAGAGCAGTGCTCTTAACAACAAGGTTGCCGGTTCAGTTCCTACATGGGCCACCGTGAGCTGCGTCCTCCACAACTAGAATGAAACAACTACTTGAGCTGGTCCTGGAAAAACACACTTACAATAAATAAAAGTTTAAAAAATAACAATAATTTAAAAAAGCATCTAACCATTAGCGTTCGAATTCTGACCATAAGGACACGGTAAGATTTTTGACACCATGATCCATTATACACTTACGTGAAACAACACTATTTTACTACATCCAGTATGCGCTGATAGTTTGTATTTTCTGTTTATCTTAAATTCAGGATGTAGGCTACTTTATAGATTTAATAACCCTCTCTAAAATCTCACAACCCACATTTAGAAAAACACCAGCTAAACCACTTCTTAGCCACCTTTGACAACATGCGTCTTGAGTTAGTATTTCACTTTGATATCTGGTTTCTCTTTTAGATTATTATTTTTTGTATTCTATTACATGAATCTCTTGAAGGATACTAGTCAGAATACGTCTTAGATTCTTGTTTTTGTTTTTCTTTAAATCCTACTTAGGCTTTCTACCTGCTTATTAAACACACTTTCCTGCCACTTACTATTCACAACTCTTGAAGCTTCTAATCATTTCATAGGCTGTGTGAATGGGGCTCTGGGAGTTGCAAATAAACAAATGTGCTGCTCATTATTTAGAAGATATTGGCATTTACTCTGTTTCCCTGAAAATAAGACCTAGCCGGACCATCAGCTCTAATGTTTCCTTTGGAGCAATGATTAATATATGGGCTGGTATTATATCATATTATATTATATTATATTATATTATATTATATTATATTATATTATATTATATTATATTATATTATATTATATTATATTATATTATATTATATTATATTAGACCCGGTCTTATATTATATTAAAATAAGACCAGATCTTATATTAATTTTTGCTCCAAAAGACGCATTAGAGCTGATGGTCCGGCTAGGTCCTATTTTCGGGGAAACACGGTATCTTACTCATGTTATTCTTTTTATAGGAAGTTGTCATCGAATGACCCTTGGACTGGAACTTTGCAAAATCCTGCTGTAGTGCACTACCAAGCACATGAGAATATCTAGTTTGAGAACAACGTGCATTCAGTCCCCGTCCCGCTAAAGCTACATGCCCTTGATCACAGAAGACAACGACCATATGTCACCATGTCACGGTTCTTTTAAGTTCCAGAATGATTTTTTTTTTTGGTCAATTTCCCATCGTATTCCAGCATGTAAGTGATGTTGGGTAGAGTGTCTCTAGCTCATCTGTGTAAAGGCAATACTATGGGTAAGGTACTCTGAATTTTTAATACTAAAATTTGCTCAATCTTTCTCTGATAGCAGAGCTTTCTCCCAAACATGAAGTGAACACTTTAGTATTGTATATTCTCTTTAGGCCAAATGAATCCTGTGTCCTTCAAGAATTCTTACTGGGGAGGTAGCAAAAGAACTTCTAGTCACCAAAACTGCCAAGAAGTGTTCATTGGGACATAAAATCAACAAATCAGATTTGTTACTTAAATGACTTCATTTGGAAACAGTCCATGATTATTTCTTAGTTTTTATCTTGCAACTCCAAATGTTACATTTCTTAGATGCCCCTAGGGTTTCAAATTATGGAGGTGCACAGGTTTTTATTTCTCTCTGGAAGAAATAAATTCAGTGTGATTTCACCATTAGGTCTTTTTTTCGTGGCTCTGAAATATAAGTTTTCAAGTGCTTTCTCTGGAATCAGGATGAGTATTTTAGAAGTTAGAAGAAGTTAGGCTAGTGCATGGACCAAGGAGATAGCAGGGGAAGAAAATCAACTGCCATGTGGTTTAATACATGTATGTTATTTTTGTTACATCTGTACCATGGTTCTAGGCACTTAGGTAGACAACTGTCAGGGAATCTGAGCTAATTTTTAGAATGATGCAGAGCAGAGATAAATGAAAGGAAAAAAAGAAAGAGAGAGAATAGGGAATAAGGATTCCTGTCTCAGAAAAGTTACTTTGAAAATATAATAGTGTTGTTTGAGGGTATTACTTCTTTCAACTGAAATTCTAAATTGTCCCCAAACAACCTTGACTTTAAAAATTGGTTTGGAAAGATGAAGGGTTTATTTCATATCAAATCAATTCCAATGCTATTCCTTTTTCACAATTGAATTAAATTTTCGGTTTTGCCAAGAGTTAAACAAAGGCTAAAGGTAAGGATATTTTTAGGCACCAGAAACATTTCTACGTGGCAGTTAACGAGGCTGGATATCAATTTCAATGTGAGTAAATTCTGAAGTAACTCATGCTTGGGGTTCAGAGCTGCTAATACCATAGTGGTCGAGGAGAGGAGAATGCTTGTTTTTGAAGACAACAGTTATGACAAGGTTCTAGAGAATTCTAGGGACATTAATAGGACCTCTGAATAAAGGTTATAAGGGCAAATAAGATCGTTAAGCATCACATACCGGGTTTCCCAAATGGGGCCAGGCTGCTCTAGTCTAAAAAAGATTGTCCAAACTACAGTGTTTTTGAAGTCAAGACAACATGCATGAGCACGGAGGTTTCAGATAAAGCTCAGATTTGTGGCTTCTCTGGAAAGACCTGGCAACACTGAGCTATAATCCTATGGAGTCGGGACCCCATTAGATGACATCACATCCCCTCAGCCCTCAGCGTACTTTGCCTGCATGCCCACTTTGTTACCTGTGGGGCTTTGAATTTATGAGGCCTACTCTATTCCCCACACCTTTCCCGGAGACTTACAAAGGCACATTAAAGGCTCTGGTACCTGGTTAACATGTTTGGTCCAGCATTTCCAAAACTTGTTTGAAACCCATTAGCACAGTGACTATGGGCTTGCCCAGTAGCATTCTGTGAAACAGTGTGTGTGTTGTGGGGAAGCAGGGGGCACAGAAGTAGAAATAGGGCTTAAGTTCCTGTCCTAATTCTTAACAATAACATTGGATGACATTAGGGCAAATTGTTCTTTATGCCTTAATTTTTATATCTTTTATAGATAATTATTTCCACATCTACATCAGTGTACATGTACAGTAGTATTCCAAATCCAGTGACATGTTACTTGTGAAAGTATGAAAAGTAGAAAACACTACAAAATGAAAAAGGGTGTTTTTTTTTTTGGTGAGTTTGTAGTAGTAGCAGATCTAGCAGTAGTGCTCAGCAATAATTTCAATGGAGTTGCATTCATAAGTCTCCTTATATATTTCCTCTTTTTATTTTTGAAGTGTTTGTTTTGAAAAAGCTGTTATTGGGCCATTTGTCTATTATTTAGTAGTTTTGAATATAATTGTCAATAACTGAGTGGGCAGTGGGTTAGACGTAGGGCAGGTGTTTAATTAATGTTTAATTCTTTTCTGTAACTATTAATCTTGTATACTGTTTTGACTTTTGTTTTTGATCCTTTAAGACAGTTGAGATTTCATTTTCTACAGTCTGTCTTGGGACATTAGCACATGGGTGCAATTAACACCATGTATTTAAACTTCGGAAATGTTGCCCATCTTTAAAAAGCAGCAGAACCAATCTTTCACTGATGGCTGTGAAGATCATTTTGTGATTACACGGAAGTGTGAGGGTCTCCTAGTTTCATCATATGCACACTCACCAATAGATGGGATTTTTGTTTTCATTCTGAAAATGGACTTCTTTTCTCGCCCCGTCAGTTAGGCGGGCCAGCATCTTCACGTTGGTGTGGACTCCCAGGACAAGGGCGGGGGGACAAGATTTGAGAGTCAAGTGTGCCTGGCATAGTCTTGAGTCTGGGGTGGAGCACAGAACCAGGCTGAACTCCAGTTCCCCAGGAGCTCCAGTTTAGTGGGAGGAACCCCCAAACCGTCAATTCTGGTTCTGGTTATTGCTTCGGAGATAGAGGATGTAGTGATAGAGCCAGGCTTCTGAACAGTGGATTTGGGGTCAGATAACTCTTTGCTGTGGGGCTGTCCTGTGCATTGTAGGATGTTGAGCAGCATTTCTGGCCTCTACCAACCAGGTGGCAGTTGTGCCCTCAGTTGTGACAACTGCAAATCTCTCCAGATATCACCAAATGTTTTCTGAGACACAGGTGCACCCCTGGTTGAAAACCACTGTGCTGGAGGAAGCCTGGGGGTGTGACGGATGTGGGGAGAGGGAGTGGTGCAAGGTTGGTCAGGGGCTGTCTCTGGGAAACAAGTGACACTTTAGTCAAAACCAAAGTGGCAGCCACTTGAAGTAATCCCCCAAATGCAAGGGCCCTGGGGCAGCAAGACACTTGTGTGTTGAGAGGGAACGAGTAAGGTTCCAAGGAGTGAAAACGCTAGTGTGGCTGCAGCAGAGTGAGTAGAGGGTTGAAGAGAAACGAGGCTAGAGACGTGGGCACTGTATCTCACAAGGTGCTGGATGGAAAGGGCTCCATGAACACATCTGTTTGAGGAGAGTCCCGCTCTTGAAAGCAAAACGCTTTAGCATAGTAAGGGTTAAACCTGCTATGCGTCACCAAGTTATATTCTCACGTATTAATGTGCTTCAGGGACACTGTTCTAAGATTACATACAAAAAGCCAGTTTGATTGTGTGACAGAAGAGGGTAGTAAGAGAGGGGTACGTCCTGGCAGTGAGGTGCTTTCCCCAGGACTGTGTGAGGGCACCCAGGCCAAGGGACAGGGGTCCTGGAAGAAGAGGGTCAGGGTGCCAGTGTCTGGCTCTGATCTATTGGACCAGGCAGCAGCTTAATGCACTCTTCCCAAACTTGTAGCTTGCAGTGGTGGCGTGATGTCCTCCAGCAGAGACAACTGCCCCAGGGACCCTCTCTCCACTCTGTAGGTCAGCCACATCTTGGGAATGCTTATCTCTTGTCTCTTCACAGGGCAGGTCATTCTTCAGTGCTCAGCTCGAATGTCACCTCTCCAGTCCTGTTGGACCTCATCCCCCCAGACAGAATTTCCCCCCTCTTATGCACACTGTGTGTAGCCCTTTTTGGTCTCTCACTGGATATGCCAGGCATGGTGCTCATGTCATTCTACCAGAGGCCAGTGCCCTAGCTAGCACGCGTGGCTCCTTTGGGTGAATTACAAAGAGACCCCCCCCCCTCCTTCTGGCTGACGCATCCCTGATCCAAGACAGAGGCTGGTCAAATGGAGTCTGTCCCAACTACAACCATTAATAAGGACCTTATCACTTAGTCCTTTGTGTTAGAGATGTTTAGGCTGATGATGCTTTGTTTACTGAGCTCTGGGAGGGAAGTGCCTGCAGTTTCTCAGCACCCAGCTTACTCATAGTAGGTGCTTAGTCCATGTCTATGAAAATCAGTGAAGAAATGGGAAGAATGCTTCCTAGAACCTTCCTGTGTGTGCTGGGGATGGGTGGAGGAGTGATGAGTGTCTTTAAAAACTCTTTTATGAGAGAAATCTCTTCAGATGACTGGCTGGAGTGTAGGAGTCTGTGTGTACCTCGGGCACTCCCTAAGATGGGTGGTTTGCAACCTTGGCTGTACATTCGAGCCACTGGGGAAGCTTGGCCAACTACGCATGCCCAGACCAACTGAGTCAGAATCTCAGACGGTGGGTCCCAGAATGCCTTATTTTTTTTCAATCTCCCCAGATGATTTCAGGGTATAGCTGAGGTTGAGAACCACCGAGTCAGAGAGACTTGAGGAGGGAAGAGGACAGCATGTTTCCTTGTTCTGGTGACTGGAGCTCTGCAAAAGCATACAAGATATAAGCTTAAACAGAATACTACCAACAGTGGGCTGGGACAGGTGAACAACCAAGTGGGGGAAAGGACTAAATGATGGTGACAGGAGATCTGTCCTATGTCTGGCTTTGGTGGCAGCCCTGGGAACAAGAAGTTGGATGCAGCCACGCTTTTGAAAGCTTCTCAGGAAGCCAGACCACAGCTGTCTAGCTGACTGTCCGTGGGCTTCTGAAGAACTAAAACTTTTCTTCCACAGCAGCAAAAATAAGCAAAGAAGAAAGTCCCCGTTGGCCTGCACTGAAATGCTCTATGGTAACCTTCCCTGTTTTGCCCTATGGATTGCTGAGATGCAGTTTGCTCTGTCCGGCAAACACTGCACCTGCTTGAGCCTAAGAAACACTTGTGTGATGACCGATTCACACGTTTCTCAATAGACTTTATTTTTCAGAGCAGTTTTAGGCTCACAGCAAAACTGAGCTAAAGTACAGAGAATTCCCATATAACGTCCTTCCTCTCCCCAACACACTCTGCATCCTAGGCAAGTGAGGTATGTTTGGTATAACTGATGGACCATCATTGACACCTCATTATCAACTGAAGCCCATGGTTAATATTAGGGTTCACACTTTGTATTGTGCATTCTATGGGGGTTGACAAATGTGTGATAACATGTATCCATCATTATAGCATCATAAGAATAGCTTTACTGCCTTAACAATCCCCTATGCTCCCTCTCTGTCCCCAAACCTGTGACAACCACTAACTCTTTATTGTCTCCATAGTTTTACCTCTTCCAGGATGTCATATAGTTGGGCCCATACTTGTGTAGCCTTTTCAGATTGGCTTTCTTCACTTAGCAATATGAATTCAAAGTTTCTCTGTTCCTTTTTGTGGCTTCATAGCTCCTTTCTTTTATATTTTTTAATGCTATTTCATGTTAGACGTACCACAATAGGCTTGTTCATTGACCTCTTGAAGGACATCTTGGTTGCGTTCATGTTTTGGTAATTACGAATAAAGCTGCTGTCAACATTCATGGCAGGTTAAGAAGTATGATTGGTGAATTGTATGGTAAGAGTATGTTTAGTTTTGTAAGAAACCAGTAAAGTCTCTTCCAAACTGGCTGTACCATTTTGTATTGCCCTCAGCAATGCATAAGTTCCTTTTGCTTACCAAGATTTTTTTTTTTTTTTTTTGGCCCGCTTTTTGGGATTTTCTTCATAAACAATTCTATCATATGTGAGCACAAGTTGAGTAAATTCCCCTCTATACATTCACATTTTTTAAGAGAGAAAAGTCACATCGATTGTTCCACTCCTAATTGGCCTTCCATTTATATTTAACAAATCCGTATTGGGCACTTGCAGCACGAGAAATTGTTAAGGTGTTTTTGTATGTGCATTTTTAGAAATTAATAAACTTCGTTTTTTAGAGCAGTTTAAATTTTTTTCACTTTTATTGCCATAGAATTGACATATAGTATAAATTTAAGTGTAAAGCATACTGAATTAATTTACATATATTATGAAATGATTACCACAATAATACATCATCTCATATACATATGAAAAAAAAGAAAAAATGTGTTTTTTTCCTTCAGATGAGAACTCAAGATTTACTTTCTTCACGACTTCAAATGTACCACATAGGAGTCTTAACTATAGCCCTCAGGTTTGACGTTGCGGCCTCAGTACTTTATTATTGTATAACTAGATGTTTGTAACTTCTGACCCTCATCATTCAATTTTCTTACCCGGTACCTCTCACTTCTGGTGATCTCCTTTTCTGAATTTTTGTTTGTTTGTTTGCTTGTTTTTCTATATCCCACATACAAGTGAGATCATACAGTATTTGTCTTTCTTTGTCTGACTTATTTGACTTAATATAATGCTGCAAATTATATTATTCATGTTGCAAATGATTGGATTTCCTTCTTTAAATTGCAGTAATATTCCATATATCTTCATTTTATCATATATATATATATATATATATATATCATATCTTATTTATTCATTAACCATCAGTGGACACTTAGGTTGTTTCCATGCCTTGGCTATTGTAAATATTGTAAATAATGCTGCTATGAACATGAAAGGGTAACTATTTCTTTGACAGAGTGTTTTCATTTCCTTCGATTACATGCCTGGAAATGGAATTGCTGGATTATGTGGTAGTTCTAGTTTTAATTTTTTCGTGAACCTCCATACTGTTTTCCATAGTGGCGGCACAAATTTACAACCTCATGAACAGTGCACAGGAGTTCCCTTTTCTCCACACATTTGTCAGCTTTTGTTATTTTTTAAGATTAAGAGCAGGAGAAAACTAACTGTAAGTCTTCATGATGTTGGATTAGACAACGTTTCTTAGCTATGACACTAAAAGGATGAGCAACCAAAGAAAACAATACACGCTGGACTTCATCAAAATTTAAACCTTTTGTTCATGAAAGGACACTATCAAGAAAGTGGAAAGATAATGCACAGAATGGGAGAAATATTTACAAATCACATGTCTGATAAGAGTCTAGCATCCAGATATATAAAGAACTCTTACAACTCAACAACAAAAAGATAAGCAACCAATTAAAAATGGTCAAAAGACTTGAATGGACATTTCTCCAAAGAACATATACAAGTGGCTAATAAGCACGTGAAAGATGTTTAACATTAGTCATAAGGGAAACAGAAACCAAACCTACAATGAGATACTACTCAATGCCCACTTGGAGAGTTATAATAATAATTTTTAAAATCACATAAAATAACAAGTGTTGACGAAGATATGGAGGGACTGGAGCTCTTGTATATTGAGGCTGTGAGTGTAAAATGGTACAGCCACTTTGGAAAACATTCTAGCTGTTCCTCAAGGTTTAATATAGAGTTGCCAAAAGATCCAGCAATTCCACCCCTAGAGATGTACCCAAGAGAATTGAAAACAAGTTCATACAAAAATTTGTATAGAAATGTTCATAGTAGCGTTACTCACAATAGAAAACAAGTGGAAATAACCCAAATGCCCATAACTGATGAATGAATAAATAAGATGTGATATATCCATTTAATGGAATAATACCCATAAAATAGAATGAAGTACTGATTTATGGTACAACATAGATTAACCTCAAAAACATGCTAAGTGAAAGAAGCCAGACAAAAAAGGCCATAGAGTAAATGGTTCCATTCTATAAAATGACCTTAATAAGCTAATACCTAGAGAAACAAAGTAGATTAGCGGTAGCCAGAGGCTGGGAAGAGGGGAGAACGGAGAGTGACTGCTAATGGGTTATGGGGGTTCCTTCTGGGGTAATGAAAACATTCTAAAATTAGATAGTGGTGATGGTTATGTAACTTTGTGGATATACTATAAATTATTTTACAATGGTAAACTTTATTGTGTGGGCATTGTATCTCAATAGAAAAAATAAGAGTAGGAAACAGGCTTGTATTGATTGAAAGAGGGACTTGTGTAACTTGGGGACTGTGGGAGGAAGAATTTTTTGATGGGATCCAATCATAGGAAAAAAACCCCTTGGATTAAGGGCATCTGGGCTTTGAACAAGGACCATGACTTTGAGAACTGTATAAGATATCTGGCTATACGCGTATGCCCATTTCATTCTGCCTTCTGAACATGACCAACAAAAGCCCCAAACAACTTTCTCTTGACTCTTTAACAACCTCTAGTTACTCTCTTTCTCTTTCTTTACTTCTGAGCCAAACTTTTCTGTTCTAAATGTCCATTTCCCTCCCATTTACTCCTTAAACTAACGTGGTGTGGCTTCTGGCTCCACTCCTCCAGCGATGCTGTCAGGCAAAAGTTCCAGGTACGTGCATTGGCCAGTTCTCAATCCTTATCATACTTGACCTGTTTGTAGCATTTGACCCCACCCTTCTTATAACTCTCCCTTCCCCTTAGCTCTCAGGGAATCATCCCATTGCTCCTGGTTTTCTGTCTGCTTCCCTGCATTTGTGGCTGGATCCTCTTTCTCTATCTCCCTACGCATTCATGTCGCCCAGGACCCCATACACCACTTGCTTCTTTCTTGACGTCTTCCCCTTACTTCCTGGAGACCCCCATAACTCTATTACAGTCACATCTCTCTCTGGAGCTACAGTCCACTTGTGACCTGTCAATTTATGTCTCTGCCTAAGTGGGATGTTTCTAGCTATAATGTCTTCCCATTATTTCAGTTCCACCACTCTCTCTCGCCTCTCCTACTAAAACGCCAGCATTAGGGATGTTTGCTCTTTTGTTGTAATTGTTGAAGTCACTGAGACTTGGTTCATTTCTTTTTTAATCTATTTTCTTTCTGCTAATCAGATCGGGTACATTCTATTAATCTGTCCTCAAGTTCTCTGCTTTTATCCTTTATTATCTACACTTCGATTATGGAGCCCACTCGTCAAGCTTTTATTTCAGTTATTTTATTTATTGTGTTTTTCAATTCCATGATTTCCATTTGGTTCATTTTCTTTATAACCTCTGTTTCTTTGTTCATAGTCCTAGACATTTTTAGGGAGAAGACTGCTTCTTAAAGTGATGGCCGTTTAAGTATTTCAGTATGCATCTCTGAAGTACAAAATAAAATTTGTATGTAATCACCATTATTGCACCTAACAAAACTAGTGATAACTCCTTAGTACAGTCCATTGTTGAATTTTTCTGATTTCACCCCCAACTGTTTATAATTGATTCAACCAAACAAGTATCCAAACCAAACCCATACATTGCATTTGGTTGTTACGTCTTTTACGGTTCTTCTCATCCAGATCAATGACTTTTCCCTTTTTTTTCATGGCACTGACCTGTTGAAAGACTGCATGAGTTCTGTAACATGTCCCATATTTTGGACTTTCAGATTGTTTCATTTCCTGTAAGCGGAAAGAGCTTAAGTTTTGATTAGATCCAATTTCAATATTTTTGTAAAAGCACTTCCTAAGCTGTATTATTAAAGCACTGTTTCGAATAGTTAAACATTGTGTGTGGGGGGAACCTAACTACCTAGTAAAAGGCGACTGAAGTAAAGTATGGCATAGCCATACAGTGTGCAACCGATTCTAAAGGCATTAAAGTATGTGCAGTAGAAGAGGATTTAAATTAAAATTTGAAAACATGAAACATGCTCGTGCTGCAGTGAGGAAAAAAGCTGGTCACCAAAACATGGACATGCCAAGTGTGATTATGCCAAGTGTCTATTACAACACAGTTGATTAGTGTTGGAAACATAAACTAGTTGTCCTGTTTCTCCTTTGTAGAAAATAAAGAAAATAGACATACAGAATGATCATGCATTGCTTTGTAATAGTACTGATAGCAAACCACCCAAAGTTAGCTTACAAAAGCACCCCCTAGAAATAACATGGTGTAAAGCGTGTGTAAACTAGGCTTCCTGCAGTTTCCTCCAGATCACCTTCCTTAAAGAGGCAATGCATGGTGAAGCACAGTGACACACGGCCGGCTTGTTAGGAGCCTGGAAACCGAAAAGGGGGAAAACAAGACCAATTAAAAACAAAAGGTAAATGTCCTATCGTTTAACAAGTAGGGTTGTTAGCTGCTCCTTTTCAATCCAGAGATTCAGGGAGCCCTTTGCACATGCATGCTCCACCCCGTGGCTGAGACAGAGTGGGCAGTCACCCAAGTCCAGACTGAGTCATGTGGGTCACCCTCCCCCATGTCCGTCCTAAGGGGCACCAGAGGCCATGGGCCACAGCTGTGAAAGGAGAACCTGACTTCTGGCGCCTTGCCATTCCCCCTTTGGGCTCCTTCTCCTTGTGTGGCAACCCTACCTTATCTCATCCACTTCTTATTTCCAAAGGACTTCCTCCTCCCAGACCCCTCACCATTCCCTCATGGGTTCTTACTGTATATTTACTCCTCAGGGAGCTTCTCTCTGAGGCAGGGTCAGGTGTGGTGACCGAGTGTCCAGGCTCTAACCAGATGACAGAGACTGGCTCTCCCACTTATATGTATGCATCCTCAAGCAAGTAATGATCAACTCTCAGACTCAGTTTCTCCAAAGTGTCAGGATGGAGACTTGAAGATTTTCCAGATATTTAACCTTTGACATCTGTGTTGCTAGGTTTCCAATGGCAGGATTTGGGGCTGAAACTGAGGAAGTTTTTTCTCCTCTACTTTTTCTATATTCCAACTAAGTATTTAGAAAAGAACAATATTAAAATATGTTTTCTCCTGAACTGTTATGTAAAATTTAACACAGCTAAAAGAAATCAAAGAAGCAGGTAACAATTATTCTTTTTTTCTCTTTGCTTACACCCACTCCCCCATTTAGCAAAGGGAAATTGCCATTAGCTGAATCTATGCCAAGGTTGCTTTTGGTACTTTGTTTCAAAAGAAATGCACTTAAGAAAAATTCCTTACATTCTGTAGAGCTTTACATTTTACAATATATTTCGCATACTTTGTTGGTAGTGGGTTGTTGGTTTTTTTTTTAAGTTCTGCTGTGTGCTTTTAAAAATAGCTATATTGAGGTATAATTTACACAAAATAAAATTCACCCATTTTACATGTACATTATATTGGCAAATGTGTATAATTATGGAACCACCATCCCATTCAAGATACAGACATTTCTATTAGCCCAGCAAGTTCCCAGCGGCCTCTTTGCAGGTCATCATCTCCCCTCACTTCCAGCTTGAACTGACCAACCATTAATCTGCTTTCTGTCACTATGGTTTTGCTTCTTTTTAGAAGTTCATATAAATGGAATAGTATTGTATGTAGTCTTGTGTGTCGAGATTTTTCACCGGGTGTAATGATTTTGAGATTCCATCAATATTGTGGCATGTATCGGTGGTTTATTCTTTTTGCTGTTGTCAAGTGTTTTGTTGTGTGAACATTCCAATTTTTTGGGTACTGTCCATAATGTTACAGAAATTTATGTACAAGTCTGCACGTGGATAAGCTTTCATTTCTCTTGGAGCAATACCTAAGAGTGGAATTGCTGGGCCTCAAAGCAAGCATATGTTTAACTTACTGCTAATTGTTTGCGGGAGGATGTTTTGATTTGTCACAAAAACTGCATGCCAGCGGAAGGCAGCTCTTCGTACTTTACACATAAAGAAACAGGCATGAAGAAACTTTGGTGATTTACTCAGACTTTTCTATTAGACCTTGGAGATGCTAAGATTAGGACATAGATTTCTAGTGCTTGCTTGTTTTTTTTGGTGTATGTTTTCGTTCTTTTAAAACTTTTGCTTTACCACAAGATGTAAGTTCATTCTTACACAAAATTTTAAAATATAGATCTATAAAGACAAAAGGAACCAAAAGTCACCTGTTTCTTCTGCACAGAGGAGGCCATTGTTAACATTTCCAATATTATTTCAGGCTTGTCAGTGTATGTGCGTGTTTCTGCTTACAAAATGGGTTGATATCGTGCATAATCTTTTGTCTTGATTGCCACACTCAATCATGAAGATCATTTTCTTCACTTCTATCCTGAAGATCTTTTGATATCAATAAATATATACCTACAACATTCTTTTACGGGGTCACTGAGTCTTTCTATTGATGACTCAGTATGAATCTTCATATTGATGGCACATGACACAGGTTATTTTCTATTTTGTGCTATTACTATTGAAAATCTTGCATTCATTTTTAAGAATTTATTTGTATTGCCACCTATGAGTATTTCTAACCCATATTTTTGCATTTTGAGGTGATCATTTGATTGTAAGATTTGCTATTCTTTAAAAGCATAACTTTAAATTCTTTCCAAGTTACCCTAGAGATGTCGGTAAAGGGAGTGGACCTACTACATAGATGGGGGAATTGGGCTAATCTAAGTGAAGAAATATGTCTGTTACGCAAGATACTTAGGTGGTGGGTTTTGTACTTTGTCTCAAATATTTTTTTTAAATTTGGATATGGGGGGAAAAAATCTCTCCTACCTCACAAGAGAGGAACTTTGAGTAAAAATTTGGCAGTGAGAGGTCTGAAAGAACAAATTTCCTTTCGCAATGCAACTCCTTAGTTTCACTTCTCTCTCTTCCTCTTCTCCTCCCAAACTAGACAATTCTTAAAATACATGGACCCCATTGAAAAGAGCTTCTGTGTTAGGGTGGGGGTAGAGCTAATGTCAGGCAAAGTGCCAGTTCAGGAACCAGCCAGAATGACAGTGATAAAAATAATCCAGTTCCTTTCCAAAAGTGTCCATTCCCAAATTGTCTCTGTGCATTTAGTAGACTAATCTAATTCCCCTTGAGTTCTCAACTTCAGGAGGTGTGTATACGTGGTCCCTTGTCCTGGAGGAGTGCTCTGATAAAGAAGATGCTGTCCATTGATCAACCAACAGCCTTTCCATCTCCTAAGAGAACTTTATTTGTTTCCCAGGAAACCAGCATATTTCATCCCTTGCCCTGATTGGTCTAAACCATGTCATAGACTTCTTATAGGATGGATTTGACAGTTGAATGGTGAACTCATTCCAGATAATAAGTTGTAAAGGGAAGTCTGCTTAGAAGGACATCCCTTCCCAAACAAAATCAAGAAATAATAATGTAAAAGCTCTCATGACTCTCCTAACCCCTTCCCAAAGATGAATTTGATGTCCAGAAGCACATCAGACTTCCTGTGACCATGTTGTGACAAACCAACATGGAGGAATGGCAAGAGAAGAGCCTGGGTCCTTGGTGATGTTTTTGAATCCCAGGGTTGCCTACACCTAGACTTCTTGTTATGAAAGGATAAACAAACTCCTTACTTGTTTAGTCTTCTACGAATTGGATTTTCTGTTACTCACATTTGAATGGATTCCTCAGTGATACAACTGACTATTTTGGTGACAAATTCTTATTTGTGTTAGAGTTCTTAATCATTGCTTGTCCACCCCAGCCACTTCTCAGGGACTGGACCTGATCCATAGCTCCCATTTCCCAAATTGCAAACGGAATGCTTGCGTTCTGTACGGCGTGATCCTTCTCCACGTGGGCATGGCTGATCCGAGGGTAGCCAACCACAGACCTGCCAGTGAGCTGCAACCTGAGGCCCGCCATAGTGACTGAGAACGAGAGGGACTGGAATTCCATTTCAGGAATCTGGAATCGAGAACTGAGAGAATGAGAGAGCTGAGTCGAGGGTCACAGAGAGGATTTGGGGCTGGGGTAGATCATATGGACCATGAGCAAACTGAAATCACGAGGAAGCTGGTCAGGGGGAGGGGGTCAGAGAGAGGCAGAAAGAGATACCTGAAAGAAGAGCAGAGTAAGTGATACCTTGGAGGTTCCTGAGAGGTGCCGATTCCAGACTATGTGAACCCTTGTCACGAGTCCCCTCCTCCTTGGGGCAATAGGAGTGAACCTCTGTCCCTGTCCTCAGATAAGCTCTAACTAATATACTAGACAATAGGAGCTATATTTTGAGTTCAGTTTTTTCACATCTTTCGATCCCTTTTTCCTTGTATGCATAGTGTAAAAGGTAATACTTATTTTACAGGTTTGTTGCTGGGATTATATGTGAAAAATACCACAGTGCTTAGCACATAGCCACAGCTTAGTGACTATTAATTTCTTTACATTTCACTCACAACTAGGTCCGTATGGAGGTAGAATGAACTACTTGGAAGGAAGTCCACAAGCAGAAGCTTGACTACATATGTAAAGCTTTGGATGGATGGACCAATTAGTGATCTTTTACTTGCCCTTCTTTTCCAAGACTCACGATTCTTCATGTCTCTGATTGAACCATCTTCTCCAAGTAAACCAGTCTATTTTCTTTGCCTTGTACAAATCCCACAAGGGAATAGGTTAAAATGAATAGTTATACCTAAGGCGTATGCCCAGCCTATTCACATGCCAGACTGGATTCACATAGATTGAAGAAGGGTTAGTTTCACAAAGGATGGCATGTTGAGCAGACAATGAGATTTGTCCACTGCAAGAGGTCATTCTATCTTTTGTGTTCCTCTAACACAACTTGAATATTAACTATTTGAATAATAACTAATATTTGTTAGGTATTCACTGTTTGACTGGTGCTGTGCTAAATGCTTTCCATGGTTCATCTCATTTAGTGCTCGCAGAAATTCAAGATGTAGGTAATATTACCTCCATATTATAGAGGGGTAATTGAGCACAGAGAGGTTAAGTAAATTGTTCATAACCACACAGCTGGTATGTAGTCAAGATACAGTGTCATTTCCCATTCCACAGGAAATAACAGAAAATAAGGAAGGTAATGCAAGGGTTATAGAATGAGAGGAAGCTTGCTAAATAGACACACCCATGATTGACAAAAAGCTAGAGAAGCTACCCATCTACCCCCCCTGCAAAAAAAAAAAAAAAAAGCCAACTCAGAAAATAGCCCCATCCCTGGTTAGTCATTTCCTGACCTCAAGAGAATATACCGTCATGGACTGCCCAAGTTGGAGATTTAGAGATTTTAAATTTAGTTAGTTCTGGACACCATTTTAATGAAAATGTTCCTGATTGTGAAATTCTTTCTTTTCTAGATTTTACTTTCAGGCTCAGTAATCATCCACAAAAGACGGGTTCCTCTTGGCCTTTGGGCAGTGCCCATACGCCTTCCAGTGGACGATGCCCTTTATTATCTGACCCTGGTCTGTGTTCCAACCCCTCACGTGACATTTCCACTTCTTCCCTCCTGATCTGAGGTCCAGCCATAGTGAAATTCACACACACACACACACACACACACAAACACATACTCACACACACACATACTCACACACACACACCCCCCAATCACAATCCTTGGGTCACCACTTGGTCTCATTGTTGGCCTACACATGGCCTTGTTTTATTTTATTCTATTCATTTACTTTTTTTTTTGGTGAGAACATTTAAGTTCTACATCTACTTTTGGATACTGTAATGAATACCTGTAAAGGGGAAGTTCTTCCATTAGTCTAAACCGCCCTGCTGTTATCACCACTGAACTTTACATGCTCTTCACTCTGCCTGAAATTCTTCCCACTGCACCCCCACCCTCTCCAATGTCCGTTAGGTCTATACTTGAAAAGTGTCCTTGACCCTCATCTTCCACCTTCAAGACTGGGCTAGGAATCTTTTCCCAACACTCCCATCGTGTTCTGTCTTTTCTCTGTCACACCTTGTCACAACATGCTATATTATCTGTTAATTTGCTTTGCTCCCACCAGGAGGCATTAGCCTGTGAACTTAATGAGAACAAGAATGGCTGGTCTAATATTGCAGGGTCTGGCACATAGCGTGAGCTCAATAAGTAGTTCAGGGGTTGGCGAACTTTTTCTGTTAAGACTATACGGCATCTCTGCATTTATGCAACTCTGTCATTGTAATGCGAAAGCAGCCACAGGCAATATGTAAACACCTGGTCATGGCTGTGATGCAATAAAGCTTTATTTATAAAGATGGTTTTGGTCCATGGGCCACAGGTTGCTGACCTGTGCTATAATTGATGAAGAAATGAACTAATGAAAAAGAGTAAGTGGGATTACATTTAATCCCATGAACTAGAAAGAAGTGCTGGTTACCACAAAGAGCTCTGTATCAGAAAACCTGGATCCTATTTTCTTCCTATTACTTAACAGTCTTTTATCTATGGCCTCATCTTTAACATGGGGCCTGCTAATACCTCCTGTTTAAAGATTTGAAACTTCAGGTCCTTAAGGGTGGGATCTATTCCTTATTTGTCTTTATTCCCAGAGCCTAGCAGAGTTCTCACATGCTTACCGTGTTTCCCCGGAAATAAGACCTAGCCAGACAATCAGCTCTCAGGCATCTTTTGGAGCAAAAATTAATATAAGACCCGGTCTTATTTTACTATAAGATCGGGTCTTATATCATATCATATCATATCATATCATATCATATCATATCATATCATAATCATATCATATCATATATCATATCATACCGGGTCTTATATTAACCTTTGCTCCAAATGATGCATTAGAGCTGATGGTCCGGCCAGGTCTTATTTTCGGGGAACACGGGAGAGTATAGCAGGTTGATAATCCCTCACTTTGTGTCACTTGTCCATCCTGGAGCCAAACACCATGGCCGTGAATGAAATACCTGAGAATGAGAGAGGACTGTCTCTCCAAAGGCAAACCCCCCTATGGAATAAAGGAAGGTGGCAAAAACATGAAATACCTAGAGCTGCTATGGACCCTCTCTCAAGAACGATATGATTTAATACAGTAATACAACTTGAGTAGCCAATATTAGGATGTGTGTGAATTCCATGCAACCTAACTTACAAAGAGAAGAAAACCGAGCTTCGTTTCTTTTTCCAATGTGTAACCCCTTCCAGATACCAAAGTACTATTAACATTTGCGTTTCTAAAATGAAAGCAGGTGTATTTAAAAAATAAACTCTATTTTAGAACAGCTTTAGATTTACAGAAGGATTATGAAGATCCTCCAGAGCGTTTTCATACATCCCACATCTAGAGTTTCCTATTGTTAACATCTTACATTACTATGGCATATTTGTTACAATTAATGAACTGATATTGATATGTTATTATTAACCAAAGTCCACAGAGTTCCTTAGTTTTCACCTAATGGCCTTTTTCTCTTCCAGAATCCCATCCTAGATACCACATTACACGTTAGCTGTAACGTCTCCTTAAGTTCCTCTTGGCTGTAACAGTTTTTCAGACGTTCCTTGTTTATGATGACCTTGACAGTTTTGAGACATATTTGGCAGAGATTTTGTGGAATCTCCCTCCATTTGGTCATGTCTGCTTTTTTTCTCATGTTCATACTGGGGTTGTATTTCTTGAAAGGAAGACCACAAAGGTGATGTGCCATTTATCATATCAAAGGGTCACACTATCAACATGACGTGACTTATCTCTGTTGATTTGACCTTGATCACCTGCTTGAGATAGTGTTTGGAAGTTCTCTCCACTGTAAAGTTAGCCTTTCCTCCCTCTCCATACTGTGTTTCATGGAAGGACGTCGCCGTGTCTAGCCCACACTTAAGGAGGGGGAGTTGTGCTTCACCTGTTTGAGACGAAACTATCTACGTAAACTATTTAGAACTCTTCTGGACAGAAGATTTGTCTCTTTTTTCCCACTTATTTATTGATTCAATTGTTTATTTATATGAGATATTTATTTGATACTTTGGGTTATAATTTAGTACTACTTATTTGTTGCTCAGATTGTTTTAGCTTTGGTCATTGGGACCTCTTTCAGTTGTCTCCTGCTGTGTCCCTTTAACAATCCCATTATTGTGGGGTTTTTTGTTTGTTTGTTTTGGTGGGGGGGCACTTCCATACTTTCTAGCACAAGAATGCTCCAGACTTATTTAAAATATTTCCTGTTTAGTCCTAGAATCAGCATTTCTCCAAGAAGCCCTGATTCCTTCTCCTGGAGAGTGGTATTTAGCAACTCAATATGTACATTTAAAAAAATAAAATTACTTTAAAAGGTTTATAACTGAACAAAAAAACCACACAGTCAATTCCTTTCCATAAAATTTAAACTTTTTAGACTTCTTTCTCCTGTTTTTTCTTTTCCTCCATATTACTAATAATGTTTTGATACTGGGATTGTTTGCTTGATCAGTGTGAGACATTATCTATTGAACTCTTGTAAGGGTGAACAGGGTTTGGCTTTCTTGCACCCCACCCAACTTCCTCTCTGCCTATCTTTCCAATGTAGTCATATCACAATTTTGTGTTAAACCAGTAGCCAGAGTTTACATTATTATGACTGTATAACTATCTTTTTCATATTGAAAAAATGTACTATAATAACATATTCTTATATAATATTTTATCTCTCTTGCTTATAATAATTGCCTCATTTTTTCCTTTTCTTAATTTCCCATGTCCATCAAAATTTAACTCAAATATTCCAACCTGTCAAAGACCTTTCAAATCTATTTTCAAAATACCTAAATGCATGAAATAATCTATTAATTACACTTACCACCACCACCCCAAACTTTATTCCTCTGTCCTTCTGCTCCATCCTGTTTTGGTTGTTATGGTAACTAGTTTCCAAACATGCTTCCCCTTCAAAGATCCTTCCCCAGCCTGTTGGAATGCTCATTTTTGAGAAATGCAGATACTATGTAAGAATTCATCTACTTTGAGACTACTGTACTGAAATATTGTCAGGAAGCACAAGATGCCATGTGGAAAGACCATATATAGAGAGAGATGGTTGCCTGTCCAGCCCCCAGCTCTTATCTTAATCAACTTTCTAGAGATGTGAGTGAAAAGGTCATCTTGGATGTTGTCTTTGTATCTATTTTGGGTTGAAGACTTTCCCCAAATATCTGGTGATCTTTGGTTGTCTATTTAAATTTAAAGTGAAACACTAAAAACTAGTTAGGATTGATGCAATGCATGACTAAGGCACAGGCACTGGTGGCATTGTCGAAGGGTGATTGGGTGGTATTGTTGGGGGACACTGCAATATCAATATCCGTAAGTATTTTATTAGGGCCATTCAGTTTATCCAGAGATTAAATCTCCTAGTTTCCTAGGAATGGCATCCCACAGCTCAGCGGGTATTCACCGGGAAGATTTTCTCTGAATCCCTCTAGCTTCACTCCTTCTCCGTTTTCTGGCTTCTCTGACTCCAGAGCCTCACCCCATATTTGCATTTTCACCATTTCCTTCATTATGAGCAATGCTGAATGTTTGAAGCTTGTTTGGCTGGTTACAATCAAAAGAGGATTAAAAAAACAACAACCTAGAACATTTGTGCATCCTTAAATTCCCTCTTTGGGGCCGGGTGGGAACTGGCCACTGGTATTGGTGTGATAGCTGCATTACGCTAAGGGTTACAGGTCCAAGGAAAGTATAGTGATTAAACACATGGCTTTGGGATCAGGACGTCTTGTGCTTGAGCCTTGTTTCTACAACCCTTTCGCTGCGACTATCATTTATGTAACTCTCTTAAGCCTCCATTTCCTCATCTGTTAAATGTGAAAAATAACGTTATCTACTTCTTAGGGTTGTAAGAATTAAATAATATGTCGGTATCATATAGCAGAGTGCCTGGCATATAATTAAGCACTCAGTGCCTAGTAATGATGGTATAAATCTATTTAAAAAAACACACATCTGGTTGGTGAGCATGGATTCGGTTCCTCCTCTAACTGGTTCTGTGTTCCTGGATAAATCATTGACTCCATAGAGTTGACTCCAGAAGGGCTGTAAGTAGCGTTTAGTTCAAGCCCTGTAATCTGGTTCATGAATTATTTTTACTGCTCTTCCTCATCCAGTGGCTTCCCTAACCAGAGGTGCATTGGCCTCAAACCTTGGCCTCATTTTTTAATGGCCACAGTAGGCTTCCTCTGCGGAACCTCTTCTTTCTTGCCCAGGAAACTTTCCTCTGGCCCCTAGGAGAAGTCCATGTGTAAACAACGACCAGTGGGGAGAGTTGCATTTTAGTAGAAGCTGCACAGCAGCCAGGAGGACTGCAGCTTGTGCCCAGGTACATGCTTGGAAGCTCACGCTCATGTAGGAAATCCCCCAAAGGCAGGGACAAAGGAGCACCTGTACGCCCCTGCCATCACTCCACCCATTTGCACACATACTAGTGTTCAGGAGAAAAGTGCTCAGCGTTTCATCATACATCCCAGATTGCTGGATGGGGGAAGGGAAGATGTTGTGACAAAAAGAGAAATGAAACCAAAATGTCCCAGCCCGTCAGCACTAACTGGAGTATAAGAGAGGGACTTTGGGAAGACAGACAGACTCCTGGGGTCTGGCAACAGCCAAAATGTCCAAAGGTCCTCTCATTCTCTGTCTGCTGATTGAGCTATGGCGGCTTTATCTGAGTAAGTGTCTGAACCCTTCCATGCAGCCATCCCTGTGGGGCTCAGCATCCTGTGACGGATTTCCATGACTGATCAGGCCTCAGTAAAGCAGAAGCCCATTTCATTCCTGCCTCTCCCCGACCCCACGCAGGGTTTCTTCTTTGGAGGGTCTTTTTCCTTCCTGGTACATTGGGTTTATCCAAAGACTGGTTTGGGGGTTTTAGGATGGGACAATTTGTGTTCATGTCAGAAATGGCAATTTAAGAAGAAACACAAAAATAAGGGGTCAGATGAAATGGGGAAAAGAAATGTCTTGTGCAGCCAGAGCCAAGGGAATTTGTTCTGGTAAGAGCTCTTATTTTAATTCTTATTTTCCTCTTTCTCTTCTCTTCCTTTTTTTCCAGGAATTTTTGTTTGCTTTTTGTTTTGTTTTATTTTGCTGGGGATGAGGCTTCAAGGTGAGGTTTCTTTCTGCATGTTGTTTCCAGGTGTTGGACTATGCTGATGTAACCCTTGGTTTGGGCCAGTTGAGACCTTTGCATCCTGGTGGTATAGGGCTGAATGCTTGGGGCTGAGCTGTAGTTGTGTCTCAGTAACTAGCTGTTGATGTTGACCACGTCTAAATTGCTTTGGCTCTTCCATGTATGAAATAAGGGACCTGGATAAGACCAGGTTTAACAGTCCATGATTCTAGGACTATACAATATCTAGTGTCCCTTGCAGTTGTAAAAGTCTATAGTTATTTGGGCAAGAATCTTTCAAATGTGCTGCATGAGAAAATACCTACATTCCAAGGAAAACAACAGTGTTCCCTTTACCCCGCAAACCTTGGTCATGCTGTCCTTTCTGTCTTTCTTTCCTCTCGGACTCCAGGCATCCACAGGTCTCCTCCTAAGTCAGGCTTTTCCTGAGCATTCAGACTGGTGTAAGCGTTTCTGCTACGACTTCCTGCCCTCCTTGGAGTCCCTTTATCAGAGAACTTGTCACCCTAGAGTAACTGCTTGCTGAACTGTTCCTCACCCCAGATACTCTGTAGCAGTTAATGGAATGAAAGCAGTTCCTGTCACTTTCTTTATCAATGTTCTTTAAAACAATTTATTAAATTTATTGGGGTGACATGGGTTAATAACATATACATTTTGAGTGTACATTTCTATAATACCTCATCTGTGTATTGCATTGTGTGCTCATCACCCAAAGTCTAGTCTCCTTGCATCGCCATATATTCGTATTTGACCCCTTTAACCTCTTCATCTTCCCCCCCGCACCCCTGTTCTCCTCTGGTCACCACCATCCTGTTACGTGAGTTTGTTTCTTTAGTTAGCTCGTTTGTTGCTTTCTGTTCTTTATCCCCCACGTGAGTGAAATAGTAGGGTTCTTGTGCTTTTCCATGTGACTTATTTCATTTAGCATGATACTCTCAAGATTCATCCATGTTATTGCAAATGGAAGTATTTCATCCTTTCTATGGCTGAGTAGTAGTCCATGGTATACATGTACCCTGTCTTCTTTACCCAATCAGCCACTGAAGGACACTTAGGTTCTTTACCCATGTTTGTAATGGTCTTTATCTAGTCCTGGGAACTTGAGGTGTGGAGGGTTTCATTACGCTGAAAGAGGCTGGAGTCCAAGCCCACATTCCCTGCTATCAGCCAGACCCTGATTGAGCTGCTGGTTCAGCTAGGGTGGTTTTTCCAGCCCTACCTGAAGGAGTCAGCACCTAGTGATCTGTTTTCCATGTGTGCCTTTTCAAAAATGATCAATTTAGAAGAGACTCACCGAGGATCAATCAGAGCGGCATATGCTCTTAAAAGATGCCTAATTGAACCCTTCATTCTGTAGATGGTGAAACTGAGAGCCGGACTGCGGAAAGGCCTTTCTTAAAACCATCAGCTGGGGAAAGAACCAAGCTGGCACCAGAACCTAGGTTGTGCCCGCCATGCTGAGTAATTCCCGAAAAGGGGAATTGATTTGATACCAACGATTCCTTTGTGCCAGGGTGCTCCTTCAACTGGAAGGAAGAGTTTCTTGTCATGTTTTTAAATTCTGCGGTGCGTGGTTACTTGTACTAATACTTTATTAATTCCATGTGGCATTTGATACTTTATCTCATGAAAACCTTAGAAACGCTTTCTGAGGTGAGTGGTTATCAATCCCCCTTTCTCTTACGATGATAATGAAGTCACAATCATTGTGGCTTTCCTCCAAGAACACAAAAGCAGTCACTGACAGAATGAGGTTTCCAATGTAAGCCGAATGGGTGTTTTTCTGCCCCACCAAATTGCCTGCTTCCTTTTTTAACATGAATTTTTAATCAGATGAGTAATACAGAAACACAGAAACACCCTTGGTGATAAAAATCACAATGTTATAAAGCTAAAATCCCTTTTGACGATTACTCCCAGCCCCCACCCTTTTCCAGTGATCACGGAAATGACTGACACAATCAATTGGGTGTATATCCCACCAGATGCTTTTCTATGCATTTACCTTCATATGTCTTTGCCCACCAACAAAATGCAAATTGTTTTATCAAATGGTTTTATATTTTATGTGTTGCTTTGAAATTTGCCCTTTTCATACATTAATAAGGCTTGGAGCTTTCATGCCAATTGATACACCTTGAATTCTAATGATCTACCCACGATGCCAAGGAATTAATAAGCCATTGTTTTGCCATGCCCATATACACATTGTTCATTCCATTTACACGTGTATGAGGGCTGCAGTAAACATTTAAAAATAGGTTTTCTTGTGCACGTGTGTTTTTCTAGGGTAAATAAAATGAAATCACTAAGGCTTAGCTAGCCCACATGCGTGTTGACTATTAATAGAAACTGCCAAATTGCCACAATGTGGCTACCAATTCCTACCCCACATCACTGCAGTTTATTCCAGTTGTTTTTTCCTTAGGTTCTGTCTGGCCAACACTTGATATTATCAGCATTCTAATTTTTTTCCAGTCAAATAGGTGAAATTTACTGGCCACTCACATTTCCTCACAGAATTGCCTGCTCTGCCCTTTTCCAGTTTTTCTGTTGACTTTTCTTATTGAGTAGTAGGATGCCTCCTTCTCTACTACTGTGTTTCTCTGAAAATAAGACGGGGTCTTATATTAATTTTTGCTCCAAAAGACGCATTAGGGCTTATGTTCAGGGGATGTCATCCTGAAAAATCATGCTAGGGCTTATTTTCCGGTTGGGTCTTATTTTGGGGGAAACATGGTATGATACTTAAGAAAACAAACTGATGACTCTCCCGTAGAAATAATTCTGCGTATTTTTTAAATTAATTTTTCCAAGTATTCGTAGGAACAAGCTCGTATTTTAGAAGTTAGGCGGTTTAGGTTGTGTGTTCTGTGTTGCTAACATAGTTGAAGGTGATGACAATGAATTTCTCATCTTTTCTCCTGGTTTCATGGTGGGCAAAATGGACTTCCACAGCATTTTATGATCTATGAAACATTTCCACTGCGGCAAAGTGAAGAGACTGTGAGTTCAGGGAAGGCTCCAGGCTGATCTGAATTTGGAATGACCTTTATCATCAGAGCCAACCATGAAAAACCCAGGAAGTACCTCGTTTTGCTCACTCTCTTAGCGACTCTTAGGGTTTATCCTCGGCTTCTCCTAGAGAGGGATACCTGGGCGTTCCTGACACTAGTCAGGGAGGAACAGGCGACTGCGGACCACGTCTTCCACAAGTTAGCTAAATGGGCCAACAACGTTAGTGAATGGCGAGTCTCACCGGGCGGGGATACCATGAGGAAAACACTAGGCAGGTATCTAGGTGCCCGAGAGGAAGCTGGATGTGTTCTGATGATCCGGAGCTTCAGCCTGCCTGGCTCTCCCTTCAATAGCATTTTTTTTCTTTTTAAGAACAATCACTGAGGTTCAGTTAAACCAGTGGACTTCATATTTGCAGTAGTGAAAGTGTTTCACAGATTCTCAGAGATGGATGTAATCTTAGAAGAGCTTGTCCAGTGTTCCTCAAACACGGGGTGAGTAGCCAATGACATCAGAATGGCCTGAAGAACTTGGTTATGTCCACTTGCCTGGGCTTTGGCCTCAGAGATTCTGACTCAGGGTTGGTCAATAAACTATGTATGTTTAACAGTCTCCCCAGGTCGTGCTGAGGAGCAGCCAAAGTTGGGAAATATGGATACTTCATTTTAGAAATGGTGGTACACCTTCCATCTCAACCTCTAGCATTTTTGTGTGTCATAGCCGCCGTTCTATATAATTCCTGTGGTCTCTTTCAGTTCCAACCTTAAAAAAAAATCTTCAAACCCCACCTGACTTTCTACTGTCTAACGACAAACAAATGGTCCAGCGTAAATTAATTTCTATTTCTAGTACCGAAAGGAGGGAAGGACAATGGGGTGTAGTAGTCCGACGACCTATCTTCCTGCCATCGCACTGTCTGGGTGGAAGACAGAGGGAGACCCATCTGAAGCATTTGAGTCAGTAGCACATGAGCACATCGGTAGAGTGATGTTTTGGGACCTGTTTGTATGAGTTCGTGGAATTGAGTCAAAGGGTCAGGATTATTTCTTGGAGAGTTTATTGGCTTATTGAATGGTCCTCAAGATCAGAGTTTTAAAATCAGCACAAAGGTCTTGCTGTGCAAATGAGTTTAGAAACTCAGGTGGGTCAACTGTCTTTGCTTGGGAGATGGAAAGATGTGGCATTAGGAGCTCAGCTGTGGCAAAGTGCACATCAGAATTTAGACTAACGAAACATACACACTACAACTCTTCATCTTCCTGGCAGCAGCTATGTGCGCAATCACCGTGTAGCGTAACAGAGATGTTAGTACCGCACAACCTCGTTTTCTTATCCTTCCTCACAGCTCCAGCTGCATCAGAGACCGTCGTGACAGGGTTTTTGGGTCAGTCGGTGACTTTGCCCTGCATGTACTCATCGTGGTCACCTGGCAGCAATAGCATGTGCTGGGGCAAAGGCTCATGTCCCAACTCCAAATGCAACGAGGAGCTTCTCCACACTGATGGGACAAAGGTGCTCTCGAAGAAGTCACCCAAATATGCACTTCAGGGGAATATTGGGAGAGGCGATGTGTCCTTGACCATCTTCAGCACCATTACAGGCGACGAAAGCGTGTACTGCTGCCGCATAGAGGTGCCGGGCTGGTTCAATGATGTGAAGAATAACGTTCGGCTGACGCTAATAAAAGGTGAGCACGTGACGGGGCTGGTGTCTGTGGAAGGAGAGATTCCGCGGTTAATGTAGGCGATGGATTCAGTGGGTGGTGTTGGAGAGGCTTTAGCTCCTCAGGCAATGAGTGGGCAGGTGAAATCTGGAAGGTGTTCCTCTGACTAGAGGAGCCACGGTAGGAAGCAAATGCCCTTGGGGCCCAAGAAGGCCCCAGAAGGGAGTGAATGAGCTCAGTGTGGTGGGTGGGGGAGGGAACTGCAGGGACAATCTACAGGAGGCAGCTACTGCTTATCTAGGGGATTGTTGCCTTGCAGAAATTCCGGCCCAGTGTTTTCAGATCTGGCAGTTTTTATATGAGCTATACTGATCTTTGCATGGTGGCACATTGTGGGGACAGAGCCAGGAGTGCCGTTTCCAGGCTCTTGCCCTCACGTGGAAAGGTGCTCACTTGGGTAGTAAATGGCTATCAACTGTGATTGGATGGTCATCAGCTGTGGCCGTCAGCTATAACCAGTGAGGCACTGGCCACTAATATGACTGCTATGACTACGCTAGCAGAAAATAGGGGCTAGCAAGAAGATGGTGGCTGGGATAGCAAGGGATTGTGGATTACAGAGAGGCGGATGCCGCCAGCGAGAATATAGTGGTGTGACTCTCCTATCTATATCTCTGAGGGTATTCATTTTTGGCCTCACCATATCCTGCGTTCTTATGTGGGGAGCGGGACCAGAGACCCGCCTGACACCCTGCATGACACAAATATTTCAAAATTTAGAAAAACATATACTGTGTAAACTAAAGCGTGTCCATGGGTCAGCTTCAGCCCAGAGGCCAGTAGTTTGCAACTTCCGGCAGCAGGGAAAGGGTGTGGGGTTTGGAGACACTCACAGCCATTTTCAGGTGTTCTTTCCTTCTGTTACTATCAGTTGCTTTAGGTGAAATTTGGAATATGGTGGAACTCATAAAGATTTCAACTGCATGAAGGGCAATACTCTATGGGGTAATTTCTAAGTCCCCTTGAAACTAAGTATCTTTCTGGTCCACTAGAGTTAATGGAAATTTGGCATATTTGAAAGGGTGGTATCTGCAGAATAAGTGTGGCTGATGAACCCAAATTCAAATGTTTAGGGGGTGAGCAGTGCTGGCATGAACCAATCTTTAATATCTGAAAGACTACATTGTTACCCTATGTTGCATACTTTGGGCCTAGTGTTTTTTTTAGATTTTAATTTGGTTTTATCGTGGAAAGAATACCTAATGTGAGTCTACCACCTTAACAAATTTTCAAGTGTACAATACATTACTGTGAACTGTAGGTACAAGGTTATGCAGCAGATCTCTAGAATTTATTCATCTTACTTGACTGAAATTTTATATTGGGGCTCACTTTTGATGCAGTCGTCCATTTACTCATTGATGTTTTTGGAACACCTACTATGTGATCGACAGACATTGTGCTAGGTAGCAGATTTGTACCAGAGAACAAAATAAATACAGATTTTCCCTCACGGAGCTTACCATCTAGTGGGAAAAGCAGACATTAAACAATAATTATCAAATAACTGTAATTATGAAGTACAATGAATGCTGTGAAGGTCAAGTAGGACAGTGTGAAAGTATTATTACAGACTGCAGATGACCTCCATGCAGAGGCGTTTAGCTCCATCCTTTTAGATGAGGAGTCAACCTGATGAAGACAGAGCCTGGGAAGCAGCAGGTACAGAGTCCCTCCAGCCAGAAGGTCACTAATATGTGCAAAGAACTGAAGAAAAGGCTGGGGGAAATGAGAAGAGTAGAGTGAAGATGTGAGATTGAAAAGAAAGACAGGACCAGGTCAGGTGGAACCTTGTGGACCAGGTTGTGGGGTTGGCTCTTTCTCTTAAGGGCATGGAGGACCCATCAAAAGTTTTACGCAGGAGACTGACTTAATTAGATGGGTCATTTTAAAAGATTCCTCCAGTCAATATGTGAAGAACAGAGTGGAATGGCCAAGGCTAGAGGCAAGAAACCCAGATTTCACGGGCATTACAGTGGTCCAGGCCAGTGGACCCGCTAAGGGCGGTAGAAACAGACAGAAATGGATGGATCCCAGATATATTTGTATTGTTTCCCTCTTCCTCCATCTCCACTTGGTACCAGATGTATGATCTGTTGTTTACAGCCCCAACAACCACGCGTCGGCCAACCACACGTCGCCCAACGACCACCACTATGACAACCACAGCTGTGCTTCCAACAACAGTTGTGACTACACCTGCACTCACAACTAGAATACCACTTGAGACAAGAACCACCACAGCCCTCACAGAGGTCACGGCAACCACGTGCCCTCTGACAACACGAGGCTCCCTTCCTGAGGCAGCCACAATTCTTCTGACCACTGAGCTTCCCACAGAAGGGTCCACCCTCACTACAGGTATGTGGGACAACGGCCATTCTTTCCCTTCTGCTGGCCAGATGTATCTTGGGTCCCTTGGCACAGGGTTCTACTGAGTGGGCAGCACAGAGACTTGCTCTTGGGTGTGTATATGTGTGAATGTGTATGAGTGTGCATGTGCGTGTGTGTATGTGTGTTAGTTTTCTAGGACTATCATAACAAATACCACAGACGGGGTGGCTCAAACAACAGTTGATTTTCTCACAATTCTGGAGGCTGCAAGTCTGAGAACAGGATGCCAGCAGGGTTGGTTTCTTCTGAGGCTGCTCTCCTTGCCTTATAGACGGCCACCTTCTCGCTGCGTCCTCACATGTTCTTTCCCCTGTTGTGTCTGTGTCCTAATCTCTTCTTATAAGGACACCAGTCCTATTGGATTAGGGTCCATCCTAATGACCTCATTTTACCTTAATTACCTCTCTAAAGGCTCTATCTTCAAATACAGTCACATTTCGAGTTACTAGGGGTTAGTGCTTCAACATATGAAGGGGGTGTGTGTGCACAATTCAGCCCATAACAGTATGTGTGTGTGTGCGTGTGGTGTGAGTGTGGTTTCGCTAAACTGTTCCTTTTCTTTGTTTTATGGTTTCCTTTTCTTGCCTGTTTTTTTTTTTTTTTTTTTCCTTTGTGCTTTTGAAAAGTCAGCTTTTTGGCTTCTCCAGTTGACTCCCAGGAATCCTAGAGATGCCAACAGAAGAACCAGGAACTGTCCCCCCAGGTCAGACTCTAATTCTGTCCTGCCAAGGATTAAGTCTCTTCCTGAGCATTAGACGTTGGTTGAGGAAAGGCCTCCAGATGCCTTATGATATTTTTTGATGGTGAACTGTTCTACTCTCTTTTTTCTTCCTCTTTTTTTTCCTTTTTTTTTTGTTTTTTTTTTGTTGTTCTTCTGCAGCCTTCTTGATCCTGCACCTTGGACCTCTCACGGAGTTCTTAGCTCCGTTACTTACCGAGGCTTAGTACAACTCTCACCATGTTTCCACCTCTGATTCTGACAATAAGATTATTAGAAAACAATCATCAGCTAGGTAGCTTGAAGGCTTTCTTTGGCATTTCATCTGCCACAATAAAACCTGGATAATTTAAATAGCTTTACAATATTCAATTGGCTAGTTCTATTATACTCTCAGTAGTCACCTAAAATCCATGAACCCTACACCAATAAAGTTTATATGTGTTTTTAACTCCTTTTGCCTTTAAAAGAATCATCTTAAAATAGAACATTGGTAGTTTTTCCCCTAGATTCTAAAAATTAATTGCAATCTTTGAAGAAAACCTTGAATATGTAGAAAAGCACACAGACAACTATAAAAATAGTCCCAAATCTCACCACTGACCACAAACACTTCCTTTTTAGCTTCCTTTTATCAAACTTTTTTCTCTTCCAGAATCAGAAACTTTCCATTTCTCTAGTAACTCCCAGACAAGCACTGAGGTAACTTCTGAAGACACTACCTTACTCACATCCAAAGGTATGTGGACACGGGCTCTCTTCTTCTTTCCTTACCTCTTAGATGTAGGAGAAGGTAACACTGAATCGTGTCATTGAATCAGATGAGTAGAGATGACTTCTGGATCTGCATTTCATGAAGTTCACCTGGGACAAACATGTGAAGGCAGCATTTGTGGCTCCTTCATGCCTGTGGATGAGAGCCAGGGGAACAGAGAGCGATTCATTTTGATTTGTTCTTGCAATTCTCCACGACAGCACGTGTCCAGAAATTTGCCTTTTCACCTTAGGCTAAGTGGTGCTTAGCTGTCTCATCCTGATGCCAAGCACACCAGTCTTCTTTGTTGAAATCCAGGGTGGACTCACTTTATTGGCTGGTTTTTTATAGTGGAGGGAGAATCCTTTCATTCATTTGTCCTTTCATCCGTCCATCAAGCTTTCTTTAGCTATTTACTAGGACCCTGGGGGGCAGAGAACTCCCTAAAAATAAGACGTGATTCACATCTCTGGGTGTTAGAGAGGACTGCCTGTTCTACTACCCCAGTTCTACTACCTTTTGCCAGGGGTCTCTAGCCTCGGTTTACTCCCAGCTTTGCTGTGGAGTTGTGTAACTTCATGTATGTAAAGGTTTTAGATGAGTGCCTGGCACATTAGTAAGCACTCAAGCACTGCCTTGACGGGGCTTACTACCATGCAGAGGAAACAGACCTCTGTGAGGTAAATAAACCAAAGTGATAGTACATGAGGGGTAGGACACCATGGCAGACTGCTTCATGTGTGTGCTCTAGTGTCACACTACCTGGTACACAGTCTGCCTCTTACCTGCTGTGTGACTTCGGGAAAGTTACTTAATCTCTCCAGGCCTTGGTTTCCTCACTGGTAAGATGGGAATAACACCTTTCTTAGGTGTCTCTTTCTGAGGATTAAATGAAAGCATGCATGTATATCACTTAGAGTAGTGTCTGCCATGTACTAAATGCTCAGTAAACATTAGTTGTTTTTTTCGTTTGTTTGTTTGTGTGTTTGTTTTTCTGACAGATGTCAGTTTAGGGGACAGAGGGGCACCAAAAATAAAAAGACACTCATTTACCTAAGTTTGTTTTCTCTTTTCCTTCGTTTTTACCCCCAGAGTCCACAGCTTCAGTTTCCCAGTCAACAACCACGGAATTGATGTGGGAAATGAGTGACTCAGGGACTTTTCTTCATGTGAGTGGTTTTGTCTTTGGCCGTGGGAACAATCTATTGTCTGCCTATTGTCTTGGGATTCCGCTGTTTTTGTTCCATTGTGGTTACATCCTCCTGCAAGCTAGGATGAAAGTGAAACACGCTGAAAGCATCCGTGCTGGCTTCTCTCTTCTGCCTCATTTCTGCACCCCTCTCCCTCAGCCACTTCTGACGTGAAGTTAGGAATGCTAGTAGGAGACTCATCCATTCATCTTTCAAAATATTACGAATTTATTTTAAATTACACATATATGACACTACTGTATGTTTGTGAGGGATACATCGGGAAAGAAGTAAAATTCCGTCTGGCTCCCTTGCTAATCCCAGCCCCTCCTCTGAGGTCATCACTGCTATTACTTGAAGATAATCATTCTTTGTCTCTTCCCTGCTGTATGTCTATAGATAGATACAGTTTTATTCTGTGTGTGTGGGATTTTTAAAAAATGCTATCATACTGTATGCAGCCTTCTGCATTTTGTTTTATTCAACTCGCATTATATGTTGGACCACTTTCTTCCTCGGCCCATGTAGATCTGCATCGTTTTGTTAAATTGCTGTGTAGGGTTTTGTCCTATGGATACTGAGTGTACGCATCACCCAACGGGAGGCACTTCAGTTGTTCTAATGTTTCATTATTGTAAATAGTCTGCAGTGAACATTCCTCATGTGAGTACCTCCTTAAGCGTTTATGAAAGGGCTTCTCTAGCGAGGGTGGTGACCAAGAAAGAGAAATGCGAGGCTGAAAGAAGTGTGCACTTTTCAATTGAATAGCTGTTACAAAATTGTCCGCCGGAAAGGCTGTGCCAATTTATTTTCCCCCTCACAGACTATCTGCTTTCCCATATCCTCCCTATACTTGGTGTGATCATTTGTTTAATTTTTTTTTCAATCTCCTGAGAAGAAGATGTCATCTGTTTCTTGTGTTGGTTTGATTAACAGAGAGTTTGAGTGTCTTTCTATATGTTTATTCGCCAGAAAACAGCCATTCTTTAACTCTGTGGAGGAGGCAAGGTAACATCACTCACAAAGGCTCAGAAGATAAAATTGGAGGGGGCAGACAAGAGTGAGTGGAGCAGGGATAGGTTTTGAAGGAAGCCAATAAATCAGGATGAAATGCAAGGGGGATCTCATGTTGAAAAGCTTTGGCACACAGTAACTCACACGGGGGAAGACAGAAAATCTGGACTAGATGTTGAGAATTGAGGGAAAACGAGGCACCAGAGATCCCAACCTTCTTTGTCCATGGGATGCGCTAAGGATGGGAGGGGCTATTTTCTCTCAGAAGAGAAGGGAGCAACTAGAAAAATGATAGCTGGTGGGCAAGGAGTTTTCAAAATGGTGTTTGTTTCATTTAACTCTTGGGCTATTTTACATTGAATTGCGAGGGAGCGAGAGGTCATCTGAGGTTTCCTCCTCTTCTGTAACATCCTCCTTGATTCATCCTGGGAGAAAGAGAACACTTGCTCCAATATCCAGAGGCTGGATATTGCTGAAGGGGAACTTGTTATAAGAAGGTCTGTCAGTCTCCATGGAGCATGTACTCATTACGGAAGAAATGAGGGTTTATTGAGCACATATCACGTGCTGGCACAGTGCCAAGCTCGTCACATGGGCCACTTCATTCAATCCCTCTTTAGCAGCTACTCCGATTCCTATTTTCCCTGACTTTCTCAAGCCCACACAGCTCTCGGTGCCAGGCCCAGGAAGTCTAGCTCTGAGTTCATGCTCTTAGATATTATTTTATTTTACCTTGCTCTCCAGTCTGAAACAAAAGATCACAGTCTTTCATCTATCGTTCTCTCTTCCCACTGGTTTTGGTAATAAAACATTCATAATAGTCATGGCAGTTATCATCTCCTCAGGACTTAGCTATGTATTTAGGTGCTGTACTAAGGATTTTTAACATGCATTTCCTTACTTAAATCTCGCAATGACCATCTAGTCAGGTACAGATATTACCCCCATTTTACAGATAAAGAAACAGAGGCTCAGAGAGTTTAATAAGCTTACACCTAGTTGTTTTCACACTACACATTTTCATGCTTGCCTCATTTGATTTTTTTTGCAAAACTCTAGGAGATAGATACCATTATTGCCTGCACTTAAGAGTTCATGAAGGTTATATATCTTGTCTGGGAAATGACGGACCTGGATTTAGCCCATGTCGGCTCCTCTCTGATGACATTCTAGCACCATGCTATGCCGCTTCCCATGATCTCCCCTCTGGAGGCTCTTATAGAATAAGACAACTTCTGCATTACATCAAAGTGCTTTCAACCCATGTCCGAGGACCTAAGTGCCTCTGTGGGGTTTTCCTTCCCTGACTGACTATCCCCAGTTGCATCGCATTTCTTCATGTGGTTTCTGAAGGGTAAGGCTTCTTCCTTGGTTGAGGACTGGTTTAAATCATGAAAGAGGATCTGGCCAAAATGATTATTCCCCTACAATTAGCATTACCCAGAGAGGCAATTTCTCACCTCCACTCTATGGCTGCCTAGAATTGAGTTCAGGGATGTGGGGTGATTTTCCCAAGATCACACAGCTAGAAACACAGACAATAAAAACCCTCATGGGTTATCCTTCAGCATAAGGAACTCTGTTAGGGGAAGACCAGCGCTTAACTCCTCCAGGTACCTAGAAATGTAAATCATTCCGTCTGGCCTGAGATTAATTCATTTCTTGCTCGGCAGTAGGAATGCGTGAAATCATTCCAAATTGCTCCCTAAGGACCCAGTCTCTATTGGGTAGGGACTCCGAAGCCAGAGCAAGTAGAGCCACATGTCTGTCGTCTTTTAAATAAAATCAGGTGGCCTGGGAGTAAGTCCTCTGTTGCTTATGCCTCGGGCTCACTTTTACCTCCACAATAATGTCCCAAATCCTTTCTTTCCAGTCCTTCCTTCTCACAGGCTCCTGGGTAGCATTGGGGGTCGGGGCGGAGGGGGGAGGTAAAGAGCTCTGTTGGGGAGTCTGAAGGCTCAGGGTTATATCCCAGCTCTGCCATCTTGTGCTGTTTTTTTCCCCCTTTTAGAATTTCAGGTGAGTGACTCATTCTCTTCTCTTCGAAATCTCAGTTTCCTCAAAATATAAAATCGATATTGTAGTACTTATTTCATAGGGCCATTAAGTGAGGAAATGCATGAGAAAAATGCCTAGTACATAATTATGGGCTAGTGAATGATAATCATCACAATGGATTCCTATTTTCTCTTGTCCGTACATCTCTGCTCTTATTCCTACTGCTATTTCATTTTTAGGCCAGTCCAGCAAGGTAACAAGAGGCCACTTCCAAAAGCTCCCAGCTGACTTGCTGTTTCTTATAACTACATAAACACGTTTTGGCTTTATGATTTTTTTTTTAACTGCTAATAATACCAGAGAAACAGCTGATGAGTGACAAAATTACAAACTTGGGGAAGTTACACAATCTTTTAAAATCTCATGGTAGTAATTCTCTACTCACTACTAGAATAAATCTGAGATTCTGAAAGCTTTTTACTGACTCCTTTTCAGATGACTCTACAGACCTCTCAATTATTGGTTTTATTCCTATGGGTGGACATTTTTCATCTTCGGCTGCCTCTCACTTGTTTTGTTATTTTTACATTGCTCAATGTATGGAGGCTTCACTCTATAATTTAGGCTTAGAAATTTAGAAATGGCTCAGTTATGGCTGAAAAAGAGCCGTGGTCGAGTTTGCTATGCAAGGGCTTCCAGATTTGTGTTAGTTATTTTATAAGACACTTCCAAGAACATATCTCCTACTTCAGTAGCCTCCTCCACTTTTAAGGTGTTTGGTCTGCAGGCATCATCTTAAGACGCCCCACCCAGGGAACCAAATCTTCACTTCTCTATAGCTGCCTAGAATGGAGCTCAGGGATGTGGTGTGACTTTCCCAAGATCACACAGCTACACAGAGTGAGAGCGGGGAATCACACCCAGTGTTCATGGGTATTACGCTTGTGTGCATGAATTCTTGGGGATTGAAGGGTTGTTGTCTATGAAAAATGGGGAAACTGAAGCCCAGAAGAGGCCAGCAAGTTGAGAGAGGCCTTGCAGTGAGTTTGGAAGAGACCTGAGACCAGGGCCAGTTCTCCTGATCCCACGTGCAGATAGATCCCTGGCCTTTGGTCCAGGACTAGCAGCCAATGTCACTCAACAGAGCTTTCCTGAGGGCAGATGTTCCTATTTGATCCTAAACTATTAGGATTCACTTTTTCTCAGTCCTCAGATGGGTCATTATACCCATCAGCGGTATGAAGCCAAAGCTGTAGAACAATTTCAAATGTAATGGACCCAAATAGGCACGAGGGCTTTGTCAGTCCAAAGTGGGAAAAATGAACATTGCTCTGGTGGTAAGAACACTTTTCTTCCCTTGAGATTTTTACAGTAGCTTTTTCTTGGCCCCAAGCTTAGGCTGGTGAATGTGTAGAGAGGGGTGCTTTCAGCAACATTTGTTCTATTGCTGTATCTTTGTGTTTTACAAAGCCAGCCCCTACATCACGATCCAAAGCAAGCTGGCCTTTCCATGGAATCAAAGGATTCTCAGAGGGAAAGGTGGTTGGAGAAGGGATTTTCTATCTTTATTGTGACATTTGGTTTGGGTGTGTGGAAATAGGCAACATGATATTTGGTAACGGCTTTTCAGATCTGTCATTCATTAAACACGGCTTATCTAGTTGTTTCTGTATGTGGCATAGGACATAGAAACATAAGTAAGTCATGACCTCTGCTCTTGAAGGGGTGACAGTTAGTGAGATAGGCAGGCTTGTATGTAACAACCAATTATCCCGTATGCTTTGTTTTGGATAGAAGTATGGAAGGGTGCCCTGGGTCCCCCCAAAAGGGAAGAGATAGATTCTACCTTGGAAAGGAGGGCCAAGACGATTTCATTCAATGAGCTTTGAATTGGTTCCTCAAGGATGAGAACATTTCATTGAGCAGGGAAAGATGAGCAGGGAGGGAGAACAGCACGAACGCAGACAGGGGGCTTGATAAGAGCATGAAATCTTGGGAGATTGTTTTAACAGTCTAGTTGAATGTCATGGAGACAGGAAGCTGGGGGTGGTCTAGGTTCTCAAAGGACGTGATCGTTGGGCTGAAGAATTTAGATATTCCAGGGTCATAAAGAACCGTTCATGTTTTCTGAGTAGGGAATGGCGTTTTCAGTTCTGTTTTAGGAAAAACTGCTCTGGCAAGAGTGTGGAAGATGTATGAGAGGGGAGTCGGCTTGGAGGCAGACAGGCAAGCCAGGAGGCTCCTGCAATAATTCAGGCTGGAGATGAGGGTCTAGACTAGCATGATGGCAGCAGGAAGAACAGAGAGGACAGAGCCAAAGCCATTTAGGAGTGAGAATCAAGAGAACTTGGTGACTGAGTCAGCATGAAGCATGACTGCGTCTCTGTACTTTGAGAGGCTATATCAATGCGACAGGTTAACTGATAAGGGAACCCCAGGAGGAAGAATGAAATTTGTCAGGGAGATCTTGAGTTTGAAGTGCCTCTGGGAAATGTCTAACAGGCATTTGGAAAAGTGGAGCTGGGCTGCCTTAGGGAATGCGTGGGTGGGATGAGGGTCTTTGATGATTGGCACCTACCTCTGATCAAATAGCAATTACTCTGATGATTCACCTTATAGGTGCTGAATAGGGACAGGCCACTATACCGATAATTTCATACGTATTATCTCCTAAGAGACAGTTCAGGGCTATAGATATAATTTTAGGGGGTCATTGATAATAAGTGCCTTATCTAGAGCTTATTATATGCCAGGGCTGGACTCAATGCTTCAACATGTTATCTCATGGTGAAGCATTGTCTGGATATGTGAAGAAGATTCTATTACATCTGTTACAAAGGAGAAAATAACAGGTTTGGAGAAGTTAAGAAATTTGTCAGAGTTTGAACCCCAGGTCTCTTAGCTCTTGAAACTGAGCTCTTAAACACTTTATTATATTGTCTCCTAAGCAGAGCTAAGCTCTCATTGAAGTTGCTGTGGGATCCGCTAAAGATATCGTATGAGATGAAGGGAAGGATGTAGAGGTGGAAAAGGAGACACACATCCCCATCCCAAAGGAACTGTTGCATTGGGGAGTGTGGCAGAAGCAGAAAAGCTGGCTAGGGAGGTAAACAGGATGACACCAGAAGTAAGAAGGGATCCAGGAGAGCACAGGGGCAGAGGGAGCCGGGTTGACAAAAGTTATGGAGGCTGTAGTTAAATATTAGGAAATTCTGAATGCTGCTCAAGTAGAATGAGGCAGGCACTGTGGCAGGGGGACCGCCAAGTGAACAGTGCTCTAGCTCTGCGGGGGCGGGGCTCCCTGAAGTCCAAAGATGAGCAACTGTTACAGAATGAGTATTAGGGGTTCTCTCAAGAAGTTCAAGGGTAAATATTTAGAAGAGAGGCAGGATAGAGAGAGGGGGGAAGGTGACTAGAGCAGGGTCTGTCCTGGTGGAGGAGAAGGGGATGCAGTCAAGAATGGAGGAGCGGGTGGGATTGGTCTAGAAATGGAAATAAGAGAGAAGGGAGTGAGGATAGAATAAATGAAGTTGGGAAAGCAATCAGATCTCATGGTGGCCTCCCAGGGACGTAGGAGAAGACTGGGGAACCAAGACCTTGAACTTGGAGGTCATCCAGCCCATGAACACCAGCCCTGGCCATGGACTGCAGTCACAGGGAGCTTAGTAAACATAGAGAGTGCCCTACTCTACCCAAGACTTGCAAAATCATAACCTCTGTGGGTGGACCTAAGAAACTGCATATTGAACAAACTTCCTCAGGAGATTCTTTTGAAGCCAGCCCAGCCCTGGTCCTAAGAAGTCATTTAGGAATTGCTGGTGTAGTACACTCCCCTTATTCTTCACAGAAGGAAACTGAGGCACAGAGGCATTATCAAAGTTCAAAGAGAAATGGGATCTGGGCTCTAGATAGGCCTCTTTTCTGGCTTCCACATCACAGCTTTCTCCCCTACACTGCGCTATTTTATTAAAGACGAAATCAAGCCCTGTCAGGCCTTGACACTTTCCTGGGTCCTCAGTTGTTCAAGGACATGAAGAAGTTGTAGGAGGAATTGCCATTCTCGGTACAAGCTCAGCAGAAGGAACAGAGGAAGGCAGGGAAGTGAAGCAAAGCTCATTTTCACTCACTAAAGCCGTTGTTAGGAGGAAAGAAATTGGATGCAGTTGATTTCAAAATCAACATCTTTCGCGAGGCATTAGCCGATTTGTTTTATCTCTCACGCCCAGTGCTTTTCACGGGCTTGAATCAGTTGATAGGCTGGCAGCCTGGGGATAAAGAAAAAGGACAAAAAGTGAATTCTCACCATGCTTCGCACAATAGCATTATATTGTACCAACCATAGAAATGATTTTTTTTTTCATTAATCAAGTTGGAATTCAATCCATGTAATTCTAGCATCGAACAACAGCTCACCTTCAGAAAGGTCAACCAAATAAGATGAAAGAGCTGCCAAGCTTTAGGAGAGGCCCGTCCGTGGTGAGGCAATCAGAGAGGGAACCAGAAAGTGTCTGTTGCCTTTTAGAACACAGAGCCAGCCCTACGATGGGTCCTCCTTCATGGTTAACCAAGTTTGCTGGGTGACTCACTCTGCAGACCAAACGTCCCGCTGACGCCAAGCCAGGCCCTGCAGAGAGATCTCTGGTTTCACAGGGGGGTAGGATAAAACGGTAAACCTCAGGGAGTTCCGTGATGAGGGATCTGTGCTCCTCACTGTCAACCCGTCAGTGAATAAAGGCACCGATGCCCTTTGGCAGAAGCCTGTCTGTACCTGGGGACTGCTGAACTCTGTGATGCTCAGCAGCCTGGAAGAGGGGAACAGAGGTGGCATTTGTTCTCAGAAGTCATTGCTCCACCATTTACTAGCAGTATTAGCACTAGTTAGGCAACATTGGGCAAGACATGGGGCCTCCCTGAGCTTCCGTTTCCTCCTCTTTCCCTAACTGTCCACAGTGATACAATTTAGCTTAAGTTCGCTTACCTCATCGATTCGTTTGGAAGGTCAAATGTGATAATAAACGTAAGCGCTTTGTGCATTTTCAGCTGCTCACATTGTGCTCATCATCGCCACCATCAACAATAATAATTGTTAGGATTGCGTTCCAGAAACTGCACCCACCTAGGGCCAGGGCTCCCTTCCATTGTGCCATGAAACAGAGTGGTCCCTCACTCTCCATCACTGGTCTTTCCCGAGGAGGTGAGTGTGAGCCCTTGCCACATTTTCCAAAGGCCACAGAGCCCAGACGACAAGAGCTTGGGCCCTTAGGTAGATACTCCTGACTCTGGCGTTTGTTCTCTCCCTTCCGAGCTATGTGACTTGAGCAAGTTGTCTGACATCTCTCGGTCACAGGATTCCCACTATGAGACGAAGACCGTAATGGCACTGACTGTAGAACATTTTCTGAGATCAAACATGCAAAGTACTTTGCACGGTGCTTGGCACAGAGGAAGTGCTCGTATAGGGTATCCATTTATTATTGTTGTTGCTCTCAATAATTCTGAGGGGTCATAGTAACATGTGCACCTTGCCACCTCCTTTAATCAAGATTTATTGATCAGCCAGTATGGGAACAGCAGTGCTGGGCACTGCCCTTTAGAGAGGAGTCCGGTGGGGAAGGATTAGGGATGAGGTCGTGTCTGCTTCACAGAGACTCTCTGATCTCAGCAGGTGCCACCAAAAGGCTGGGTGGTGACTCTGGGCTCTCACAGGATGACAAGCTATTTGTTGCTGGGGCACCTCAGGGGCAGTGGAAGGTTGAGGCAAAGTTCAGAAGTGGGGTGACTCACTCCAAGAAGGGTGTTCTAGAGTCTCTGGTTTCCCTCTCTTACCACATCTGCGTGAACTGTGAAATCATCTCCTCATTCCTTCCTCTTTCTGAACCACACTGGATGCCAACACGATTTTCTCTCTGTTCCATTTCAAAGTTAAAAAAAAAAAAAAAATGGACCCCACCCAATTTTGCCCTTGGAACTAAGGAACACCTACCTGACCCACATCTGTTGATTGATTGATTGATTGAAGCGTAGAGTTGCTCTTTTTGACCATTCTACATATTAGAGGTTCCCCCAAATTTAAAGGAATTATGTGAGTTCAATAAATGTATGTTTCTACTTTCAAAAGAATTTTGAAATTCCAGATCTGCCTTAGTGCTGCCAGCCAAGGACAGAAAATAAGGCTTCTAGTCACTTCCTTTGTAACTCATTACTCTGGAACCGGGAGCGAGTGAGACTCTCTCTCTAGATTTCAGTGTTTCTGTTGATTAACAAAAAATGAACCGGAGGAACTATTTTCAAATTCCTCTCAAGTCGAAAGTACTCCAGATTGTGATTTTTGGATCCCTTCTCTAGCCTTTGGCTGTTTAAGACCATTCCACCTGGAATCCAGAAGGGGGCAGCATAAGCCAATGCTACCTGCAAAAGACAAGAAGCTTCTCTGAAAGCTTGAAGGTGTTACTTTTAAAATTCTAGGATGGTGTTAAGATTGTATCATTGAATTGACTTATTTCAGAATGAAATTTGTTTTAAAAGTAGAAAAAGATGAGTCCCAGGGTCTATTAATTCAATGATGAGTCAACATATGTTTTAAAATGTACCCACTGGAGACAGAGAGCTTTTACTTCTCGTTGATTCCTGGCATGGAGTCCACTGGTTAGAGAGTTTGTGTTTTCAGATAGGATTGAATATGCTCCTTTTCTTTTTCTCTCAGAGTGGTTACAATTCACGATATTTTTGAGTCATTCAGAGTCAGGCTCAAATTTCCTTTTACAGTTTGTGTTCCCTTGGGCAAAAGATTTAAACTTTTTCAGCCTCAGTTTACACATCCATAAAATGGGTTTTATAAGCATTAAGTGAGATAATTTACATGAAGCGTTTATCACTCTGCCAGGCATGCATTCATACTCAAATTGATTTTGAGAGGGAGTTTCTAGTAAGTTTGAAGCAACTTTCTGCTAATAGGACGGGAACAGCAGTGATATTCAAAATGGATTCCTAAAAGGTTTTCTAAAAACGCAGTGCCATTCCAGAACTGCACGTGGCACATAGTTTTATTTGAGTGGGTGAGAGATTGGGTTCTAATCTACCAGCTTAGGTATAACCATCTTGAAAGGCAAGTCACTTATCACCCTAGGGTCTGAAGGTCTGGCGGTCTTAAGAGTAAAGTTGTGCTCAGCTATAACACGTGTAATTCCCTCGTTTCACAGGTGTTGTTTTTGCACCCGTAGGCTAACTATACCAGGAGTCAGCAAACTTTTCCTGTAAAGGGTCAAATAGTACATATTTTAGGCCTAGCAAGCCATGCATATTGGTTGCCTGTTGTTGCTATAACAAATTACGAGCAACACAGAGGGTTAAAACAACATAGATTTGTTATCTCACAGTTCTGGAGGCCAGAACTCAATGTGCCAGCAAGGCTGTGTTCCTTCTGGATTCTCTATGGGAGAATCTGTGTCCTTACCTTTGTCAGCTTCTAGTGGCCGCCTGCACTCCTTGGGTTGAGGCCCCTTGCTCCCTCTTTAAAGCCAGCGATGTAGCATCTTTGAATCTCCCTCTGACCTCTTCTTCCATCATCACATACCCCAACGTTGACATTTTTGCCTCCTTCTTAGAAGGATCCTTCTAATTCCATTGGGCTCCCTGGACAATCCAGGATAATCTTCCCATCTCAATATCCTTGACTCAATCACATCTGCAAAGTCTCTTTTGCTGGGTCAGGGATTCACAAGTTCTGAAGATGATGTCATGGACACCTGCGGGTGTTGGATGCCATTATCCTGCCCACCATAGTTCCTCAACTGTTCGAGAGACAAATGACTCCTTCTTCTCTGACCAGATCAATAATGTCCTCTTTTTAGTAAAACATTTATTGACAATTTGTTCACACACACCTCCATACTAATGTGTACATTTGGAAATACAGCTCTCCTAAATAAATATTGAAAGGATGATGTGTAAAGAAATGTGCAGAGATGCTCTCATTTTCCCCAGTGGACGTCCTCGCACACTCATGGTCACCTCCAAGCTTTCTTTGGAGACCATTGTCGTGGACCATCCCGGTTCTAGATTCAATGCAAAACATGGTACCAAATCTTCCTTCTTGCATCCTCCTTGCATGCCAGGCTATGTACATGATACAACTGTGTTCTGGCTCCAGTATAATAAGGTGCTTAGAGCATAGGTGTTGATGTCACTCAGGCAGGTTCAAATCCCAGCTCCGCTGCCTACAGCCTATCTGACCTGGGTCATGTTGCTCAACCCTCTGAGCCTCCATTTCTTCACTGGCAATACGGGATCGTACCTGCCCTGTAGGGTTCCTCTTGAGAACTAAACGTTCAAAGGAATGTTAGGGATAATATGCCATTAGATTAACACTCCTGAGTTCAATACCAGGCCCTGCGATGGGATTTAGCCCTTTGTTGGATGTTGCTTGGCACCCACTTCCTGACTCTTAGGCTGGCCACCCCATCGAAGGCCACTTTCATCCTTTGTATGTCAATTTCCTTTAATGCCCATATTAGGTTCCCTGGGCTGCAGTAACAAGTAGCACAGGAGGCTTAATACAACAGAAGTATATTATTTCGCAGTTCTGGAGTCTAGGAACCTGAAATCAAGGTGTCAGCAGGGGCCGCCCTTGCCCTGAAGGTTGGAGAGGAGACTTTCCTCGCCTCTCTCTCTCTCTCCCGTTCCTGGTGCCCTGGGATTCCTTGGGTTATGGCAGCATCAGGCTAATCTCTGTCCCCGTCTTCACACGGCCTTCTCTGTGTGTCTCTTTGTGTCCTTTCCTCCTCTTATAAGGATGCCAGCCATTGGATGTAGGGCCTAGCCCAAATCTAGGATGATTTCATCCCAGGATTCTTTACTAATTCCATTTGCAAAGACCCTGTTTCAAAATAAGGTCACAATCTGAGGTTCTAGGTGGACATAATTTGTGGGGTGAGGGACAATATTCCACCTACCACAATTCCCCTCTCACAGAATTGTTTTTCTCGCAAGCTCTGGGAGGCTGCTGCCTTTGCCTGAAGGTGTTTGTGTCAGAGTCCAGGGCCCTGGGGCCATAAGGCTCAGGAAGCATGGACAACAGACACGGAAACCTACAGTCTTGACTGGTCTAACCCCCACCCCCTAGCCGTTAGCGTCACTACTTTTCACAAGGACGAAAAAGCACCATCAACTTATGTTTCTTGTTGCCATTTGATGTACAACACTCTGGACCTTGCCGGGGTTCCCACTGGGGCTTTAGGCATTTTCTGAAGGACATAGGAGAAGAAAAAGTACTGTTTGATATCACTTGGCAGTGTTCGTGTTTGCAAAATGTCTCTCCCATTAGACAATTCCAATTTAAAATACAGATTAGCTCCGACAAAACCGACCCAGGCTGGCTTTTCTCTCTGATAGTTTCAATTTCAGGCTTATCCATCACAAATGATTGTAATACAACAGAATTTTGACAGAACAGGGGTAGGAGTTTTGAATTCTTACCTGCAATTTCCAGCTCTGGAGGATAATAGCAGAGAGAAAAACAATAATAACCGAGTTGTAGGATATGAAAACATGCTGAATTTCCCTCTTGGAGTTTTATGCTGCTAGGCATTCAACAAGTCACTTTTCTTGTCCAACAAATAAGCTCTCTTGTACCAAATTATGAGCCTTACAAAATCTATCATGTTTCTCCTTTTGCCTTTAATGTGAGGAAGCTTGGGGGAAATAGTGATCAGTTTCAGTAATTATTAGCCTAGATATTTATTCCATCCAGGCCTTGTCTATGTGTGGTGTTATATCCTGTTTCTATCAGAAGCTTTTATTACACATATGATTTTGCATCTTTCCTGGACATTTTCTCCTGCCCAGGCCTCTGTGACACTGCCCTCATTTTCTGCCTATTTCTGCTACTTCCTTCACCTATGTTTTAAGGGCTGGGTTTCTCTTTCTGCACATGCAGCCCTTGGGTTTCTGACACACTCTGAAGATTTTAACTGCTCCCTGGATACCGGTGATTCTCAAATCAGTATTTCCAACTCAACCTTGATTCAGAGTTAAATCCATCAACGGCTTGTTAGACGAATAGTGTTTGCATGTCTCCCTCAGGTCCTTACATGCAATGACTAAATTTGAGCTCCTCATCTTTCTCTCCCAGACTTACTTTCTGCTCTGCTTCCACCATCCCCAGTTTTAGGAGACAGTCAGGCAATGGCCCAGTGTCTCAGGTAGGAACCTGCGAGTTACCTAAGACTCTTGTCTCTTTCCACCCCCCACATTCAACGTCCACATGCTGTTGGTGTCCGTCCTAGGCATTTCTGGAATCTCTCTCTCTCCCTTCATTTCTACTAGCTCTGAATTTCAGACCTGGAATCAGGTGATAATCCCATGTTGGCTGTTCCCTTATGCTCCTAACTGGACCACGACATGCTTAAAATGTTTCTGTGGCTCCCCACTTCTTACAGAATTAAACTCTCTGGCACGAAACAAAAGGCGTTCCATGACTTGTTCTTTCCCATCTCAGCCTCATCCCCTGCCACTCCCAACTTTATACCTTCCCAGCTCCTTGCCAGTCGACATGGAACCACACTGGTTCATGCTTCCATAGTTTTGCTGATGCTGTTCTACCTAAAATGCCTTCACCATCTGTCTTTGCTTATTCTTTCACAACCTTAACTCAGCTCACGTGTTATTCATTCAACAAATATTTATTGAACACCAAGTATGTGCCAGGCAGTGTTGGGGTTCCATTGCTGAGTAGGCAGAGAGGGACACTGTCCTCATGGAGCTTAATTCTAAAAGCTCTCGCTGAAATACGACGGTGGCCTCTGTGCCCCTCCCTCTGCCCATGCTCTAGCGACTGTCCACACTCCATCTCCTACTGCATGGACTAGGATTCTGGTCTCCCTTCTCTAATGTACTGTGAATTTTGTGACGGTGGGGCCACACCATGCGCATCTCAGTGTTTTTGGTGCCTGGAACTGTGCTTAGCAGCTGATAGATTCTCAGTATGTTTCCCTTGTTGAACTCAACTATCGGTTATCAGTAAATGACTCCATGTCTCAGCTTAAACTTCACATTCTCCAGGATGCTTTTCAAGACCCTTTTATACTTGGAACAATTAAAACTGAGAAATTACAAACCATAGTTATTCATTTACAAATAAGAATAACAAATCATTACACGTTAACAAAAATAACATATTTTATGAAAAATAACTATTTTGCCAAATGAAAAAATATTAGTGCAATGAGTGGCATTGTTTTACATGTACAAATCTCAATGGCTGGATTAATAAGAGACAGAGTCTCTTATCTGCTCACGTCACATGTTATGTAACCGCTAGGACACTCCACTGTACATCTCATGAGAGAATGACAATCAAAATGGAAAATAATATCTCCTGAAAATCATTTTAATCTCATGGGTCCCTTGGCTATACTTTAAGAACCACTGCTGTAGAAAATGTGAACTTGAGTTCCGTTTTCTCTTTGACCTTGTTGCCTCTAGAAGTCTAAATCAGCCATGAACAGAAGTGCACAGGGCTGGGGAGAGCTTACAGCAAGGTGATCCAATCATGTAGAACGCAGCTCACAGCCCAGTTAGCTTTTACCTTGAAACCCATGAGCCCGACAGCCCAGATGCCTAAGACAGGACAATTTGGGGGTCTGGGTAAAATGTTTGAGGTTTTCCGAGATTTAAAAAAAAAAAAAGTTTTTATTTGCAATGTTGGCTTTGTTTTGATTTTGAGACACTTGGGCAAAAGGGTGGTGAGATGCTGGGAAGCTGTTGGCCGTGGGAAGGTATGGTTGGGATGGGACACTCGTGTGACGATGATGGTCAGAAACATGTGGCCCAATCGTGTTCCCCGTGTCTCACCAGAAGAAAATGGCCGGCAACCTGCTGATGACCATTGTTCCCTGCTTGGTCTTTCTCCTGTGTGCACTGACTGTGGTATTTCTCCTTCGAGGTAAGGAGGGCAGGTCCAGGTGGGAGGGAGCCCTTCAGAGCTGAGGAAACTCTAGGAGGATCTAGGGGTAGATTGATTCATTCCCCAGATTCCCCTTTCTATCATTGTCCTCATCCTGGTCAAGGAGGTGACAAATAAATCGATTCTCACTAAGATGCTACAGGCTTCGTGTATCATTCTCCTGAGAGAGTTATATTTTGGAAAAGAGAAAAAGAGGGCGTTTCATTTACTGGACACTTATTCTTACCAGTCCTGATGCTATACTGTTGACGCGCCTAACTCATTCCATCCCTGTTACTGCCGTAAGTGGAAAGTACTATTATTGTTATCATGTCTTGGGGTGGAAGAAACCCTGGCTCAGGCCCCTCCTCTGACTAGGATTGCCCCAGGAAGAAAGCCATGAATGATCCCCAGTCTTCTCATTTATTCCCTCAAAGCAAGCCTTCTTAACCCAGAGTCCACAGATAGAACAGGGGATAAGTGACTCCCTTGAAATCATGTACAAAAATATTCATAGGTTCTTAATCTGCATTTTCCAAGGGGCAGGGTCCATAGTTGCATTCAGATTCTCTAGCTGGTCCATGACAGGGCACCCCGCCACCCTCCCCCACACTGAAAAAGAAGTTTTAAAACACTGAAAAAAAGGAGTCGTAAATGGAGTTTATAGTTTTCAACCAAAGTGTAGGCATGTGGCATCTGGTCCTATTTTAAAATGGGGGAAATTTTATTCTGGAGTCATTAACAGAAACTGTTTCAAGGAAGTAGTGAGGGGATAAGATTAGTAACCATCTCAGATGTTTAAGCAACATAGTGAAACTTGTATATTTCAAAACCTGCCCCTCATGAACGCTGGAAAAGGAAATTTGGAACTTGGTGGAAGCCTGCCATTAGTTATAGTTGGGGGAATTCTGGGTACATCTCATAAAGAAGTGTTGTAAACCCAATGAGTACTTGTGTTCTGGGCGGGCAAATGACTGAAGAATGAGGCAGCTTAACACTACTGCCCATGGCGTTGGGACAACTTGGTAATTGATAGGCACGGCCTGCGGGCCTAAAGAAGCAGCTATTTGACCAAGGAAAAAGAATGGCTTTCCCTGCCAAAGCCAGTCCCTAAATTTTCACCTTTGGACTACCTCTATTCTTCATTAGGTAGTTTTGGGCTTCCCCCAGTATTTCCAATATTCTAGCATAGAACTCTACTTATACTATGGCCTTGTCTTTTCAGGGAAAGTCATGAAAACCAATTGCTTCCAGAAACACACAAGGTAATTCATCTTGCATGACTGAATGATTGTTGTAATGATAGTACAAGCTGTTACAAATGATTAGATACTACTCAGTGGTTTAATGACTCATGCTTGTGTTCTGATTAAATACAGGGTTGGAGAGATGGGACATTGGAGGTGAAAAGGATGTAGGGATTTAACTCACATTAACCTCTGTCTTGGTTAACACTGTGTTATGTTGGTCCAAAATGCAAATACAAAACCAGGTTGCATCAATAGAAGTATGGCATGCAAAAGAAAGAAGGTGATAGATATGTCTCGCTGTGCTAGAAAGTCTTTGTTCAAATCTGGGCAACTCACTTTAAAAGGACATTTTTAAACAAAAGTTCATGGAGAGGAGTGTTGTCAGTATGGAAAATGAAAAACAACATGTAGAATATCATTTCTGGGATATGGCTTCCTCTGCCCAATTAGACCATGGAAGCAGTTTTTTGGGTCTCTTTCTTTTCTTTTTTTTTTTTCAGTTTGAAGAGTCTATGGAGAGGGATTTTTGGATATATATCCTGTTCTATAACTTTTTGGGAAAGACGGAAAGATTTGGTGTAAACTGTGATGAAGACCTTGCCTTCACTTAATAATTGCATCAATGCCACACTGTTAACAAATGAATATTAACAAGTAGGGAAACTGAGGCTCAGTGAGGTGACTTTCGAAGATCATACTTAGCGATCCTTTTTTGCCAATAAACACATTCAGATCATGATTTTATATTTTCTAATATAGAAACTTTTAAATCCCCTATTAGAATACAGTGGCAAAAGCCCTTTATCCCCTGTGACCTTAGTTTTCCCTTCTGTGAAATGACTGGATGAACTCTGAGCCCTTCTAACTCTAACAGCCTTGGGTAGTTGGGTTGTAATTTAGCAGCAACCATTTATTTCTGGGTTTGGTTGCTCCCATTATCAGACTCTTTTCTCTTTGTAGGCTAGACAACATTGGAGAAAGTAAAAATGTCCTCGATGACTTGCAGCATGGAAGAGAAGATGAAGATGGTCTTTTCACACTCTAGTATGGCTTGAGGATGGAGCATTATGCAGGAATTGTTAAAATAAATCTTAGAGTGCATTTTTTAAAGCCCCGTCGATTCCATTGGTGTCCTTGAGCTAGTCTTGCTCTCATTTCACAAGTGAGAGATATTTTCGGGACCACACCTTCTCTGCTCTGTGCTTTAATCTGGTCGGCAGCATCACTGTTAAGTGATCTTCCACACTATGCTTGAACACTTCCACTGATGGTGAGCTCACTACCACACCCAAGGGCATCCACTCAATCTCGGGACAGTTCGGAGACTTAGAACTATGTGCACGAGTGTTTCTCTCCAGAGAGCATCTGCCTATCAGTCCTTCTTGAACTCACTGTGCTTACACAGAACATGTCGAAACGCTCTGCTGCCTGGTACTGCTCCAGATACTGGGCGGAGAACCCCATATCTCTCCAAATTGCCTTGCCTCTGGGACATGATTTCTGGCCCTTTCCCTATTTACCTTTGCCTTGTGTGCATTTGTGTCTCTCCTTTTATGATGCACTTGGAGTCCAGTGCCCCATTCCGGGTACGGGATGAGCAGCCCTGCGTCTATGCATCATCAACAATGCAGGATATGACGTGGCCTTGCCGCATAATTTTCACTCACTTCTAAAACGTCTCAGTTTTCTATTGTTTTCTGTTCACATCTGAGTGTCTTTAGAGATGACCGTGGTATCACATCTTAATTCTTGCTTGGGGAGTTTAATTTTGGAAACAACCAAGAGTCCGTCAGAGCAAAATGTGGTGAATGACAGGGGCATGAGACCAGCGCCAGCGCGTGGATGTGACAGCAAGGCCGTCCAGCTTAGTCTCGCTCAATATAATTCCTGGAAATTTGGTCCTCAATAGGAACAGATTTATTTAAAAACTTTAAGAGCTCGCAGCATGAAGAACCCAGGGAGAGAAATGAAAGCAAACCGTTGTTGAATGAATGAATGAATGAATGAATGAATGAATGAATGAATGAGAAGGATGTGTACCTGAGTGAGAGGCTTCCGGTTGGGCAGAAGTGTGGGAAGTCAACCAGATGGGAAAGAAAAATACTTCTGCTATGCTTAGGGCAATTGCAGCAATAATGAAATAAGCGCAGAGTCTTTCAAGGAAACCACCTTTTGTATTTCTACTCTCATGGCCTTATTTTAAAACGAGGAAAGAAATCACTGGTACAGCCTGTAGATTTCTTGCACGGACCCAGCAGTTAATAAAAAACCAAAAACCCCTCTCACCTGAGCACTTGGAAAGCAACCTGCCCAGAGCAGCATACCTTCTGGCTCATTCTATCGGTGCTGAGCAGAGTGTCAGATGTAGCTAAAGTGAAGGGAACAACGAGCAACCTGTGCCGGCTTCCTTTCTGGGCTTGACTTTCTCCACGTTAGCTTAAGAATCTGGAAATGACTTGACTGGTGAGCTCAACTCGATTTTAGAAACTGAGGTGGGAAATGGATCTAGAGTCAGGATCAGAGCCTCAGTTTTCCCATCTGGAAAATGGAGTGGGACTAGATGAACTTGTATAGTCAGGTTCTAATATTTTGGGAGTCCATGATACACCCCATCCTAACTCAGCTCGTGCTCCCTAGTCACCTTCAAAACAACCGCCACCATTAATGCCACCACCAACGTGGATCTGACTAGAAAAAGAAGATGGCAAGTACTTCCTAAATAGAACATTTAAGCTCAATAAATGTCTTTCTGTTTAGCAAGGGGCGGGGCATCTTCAGTCTTTTCCCAAGTATATTTCTGAAACTCCTTGGTCAGACTAAGACACATTTAAAGGAGTAACTATCGCACTTCAGAACTGGTAATGACCTCCAGCAGAAGCCTCTTGCCTAGTAGTTTTCAACCTTAGCTGGACATTGCAATTAACTGGGAGAGGTTTTAAAAATCCCAATTCTAGCGTTCCACTCTTTAAGTGATTCTTTTGTAATTGGTCTGGGGTGTGGCCTGGGCATCTGAATTAAAAAAAAAAAAAAAAAAAATGCTCCTAGTGGTTCTAATGTGCAGCCAGAGCTAAGAAACTCTGCTCTAAACTCAGTGGTTCTCAGACCATGCACTTCAGACCAGCAGCTTCACCATCATCTGGAACTCAATAGACATATGAATTCTTGTCCCCACTGCAGACCTACTGAATCAGAAAGTCTTGGGGGTAGGGTGAGCCCATGATCTGTGTTTTCAGAAGCCATCCAGGTAATATGGATGCACGTTGAAGTTTGAGAACCATTGCAGCGTGACAATCCCTAACAGGGGGATTAAGATTTCAAGAAAAGATTCTCCTTTACCCTGGGCTCTGGTGGTGGGTGTGGCCACACGGGGTGGGGAGCTGCCCACAGCCGGCAAAGGTCCGGTGGAGGTCCTGCCCGAGACCTCACTGAAGCTTGTGTTACTTTCTGTCTGGACTCTTGCAGCAGCTTCTGACGAGGCTCACCCTCCTCAGTGCTCGCCCTCTCCAATTTGTTCTCCATGCTGTGGCAGAAGCATCTTTTGTAAATGCAGATCTGAGATTCCTGTCTCTGATTTCCACCTGGCGGGCAGAGAAGAAGCACCAACAAGAAGACTAGGGTGACAAATGCCTGATGACTTCACAGGCCAGGCAACTGATACAGATGAATGAGGTGATGGGAAGCGCTGTGGCCTGTAACAAAGTGGAAAGCGTGTGTCCACTTAAAGGCATTGACATTCCAAGTTGGTTAAAATACTGTCCTGGTGAGCAACAGATGGCCACCGTCTAGAACAAGGCAACCATTTTTGAGACTCAAGGTCCAGGAGTTGGGAGTGGGTTTTACCAAAGGATGAATTAATAAACATCTAATTCTTATACTGACACTCTTTGATCAGAGCTGAGGTTGTTGGTGCAGTTGTTTCTCTCTTTCCCTCTCTGTGCTGTCAGGATGAATGGTGGCCACCTACAAACAATTTTCTAGTACCTAGTGTGTGCCAGGGGCGGCGGGGGGGGGGGGGCAGGAGAGACTCACTTCCCTTAAGGAGTTTAAAAATCTAAATAAGACAAAACACACATGGGAAATGCAATCGAATGGAAGCAGTGTTGTTTTTCTATTTCCACAAGGCAGGACTTCAGTGGAGGTGAGGTTGGTACAGCCGATGTTTACATGGTGGGTCCACAAACCTTGAGGATTTTCGAGCAACCTAATTCTACAACCTTGATTTTTAACCTTTCTAGACTAAATGATAGATAACATCCAATCCTTAAAGGGCATTTGCTATGTATATTCCCAGTACTCTATTATGTGTTTCAGGGCAATTTCTCATTGAATCCTCACAGCGGCCCAAAGGAACAGCTATATCCTTCTTGCCTTCAGAGCTGAGAAAACAGAAGCAGAGATAGATGAAGGAACTTGCTGGAGGCCACACAATCCAACCCCCAGGACAGAGCTGGGCCTTGAACCAGGCAGGAAGGACTCCACACGCTGAACCACTACCTTATACTTCAAGGTGAGGGCCCTAATTAAAGAATTCGTTCATGCAGAACTGCAGGACTGACCTGCATTGGGCCCACATGGATTTTAGTTTATTCAGGTCTGCTGCAACCTGAGTGTTTTGATGGTTCTCCAGTCCCCCCCCCCCCCCCCTTATAATTCAATCTTCCCCTGTCCCCATATTGTTTACTCAGAAGCTTATTTGCATTTGCAGAGGAAGCATCAAGTGGAGAACCTGGCAGGAACCTTAATGAAGCCAGGTGGGACACATTTAAATAGCAATGTGTTGAACTAACTCATGAAGAGCAAAGCCAGCTGTCAGCAGGCTTAATGAAAGGTTAACAGGGAGGCAGCAGTGGGTGGCTGGGGAGACTCTTTGTCTCTCTGAAGAAAACAAAAAGTTGGGAAGTTGGCTCCTTGGGTGGAGGCAAGAGCAGAAGGAGGAAGCCACTTGTAACCAAAAGACTGGGTCTGAAACAGATTCATTTAGATTTGTAAACATGTTACAGTCTTTAAAAAAAAAAAAAAAGGAAAAAAAGCAGTGTGAGTTCTCAGCTCCCTGATCCTCAAAAGGACAGGGAGGGACAGCATTCCCTAACAAGATGAATGCTAATGCTGTTACCAAAAGGAGCCTGGGAGCCCTGGAGATGGGGGCTCACAAAACAGTTTACTTTCTAACTGAGCTGAAAAGGTGCTGTTCTGCTGGTGTATGCTTTGTCTGTGTTGCATATGGAGTAGGGGTGTGGGGGAGCAGTAAAGATGCTGACACGTCCTTCAGTTCACCTCCCATTGTTTTAGCTGGTGAAACTGAGGCCTAGGTAGGGGAAATGAGTCACCTTAGGCTCCACAGTAACCCAGCGCCAGAGCAGAGACCTCACCCATGTGCCGCAGACTGAACTCTGTGGCCAGGTAGTGAACTTGCTCTTGGATTTTTCCAAGTGCATCTGGAGCTGCCTGATTATTTACCCTTCTGAAGTCGTATCAGTAGGTTCTTGTTGGTACATGTAACTCAGCATTTCTTTTCCATGAACCTTATTTTCCTTGACCCTGTGGTGGAGTGGCGCTCCCAGAAAGAGGAATTAGAAGGAGGAAGTGCAAAGCTAGCTTGGCTGTTCTGTTGCTTTTTTAAAAAACCACCACCATAAGTAGGGTGACCACCTTGTCCCCATTTTAAAACTCAGAATCCCCACATGCTGGGAATTCCCTCTGTCCTGGACAAACACTGGGAAGGTGATAAACTGAAGTCCATGATTAAACTCGAGATCAAAAGCAGCAACCCTCTGCAATCTTTCACTCACGGCCCCTGCTCTTGACTTTATTGCAGTCATCTTTTTTTTTCTGTGACTTTGCAATTGGACCCAAGTGGAATTTAATTTGTTCAGATCCAGTGTTGGAATAGACGACTAAATCTAGCGTCTACAGAGGGAGCCAAAAAAGGGTATACAGATTTTAAGAAAGGAAAACTGCATTAAAATTGTAATGCTCAGTATACACTAATAATAAAAGATGAATACAAGTCACGTTTGACTTCTGCAATCACAGGAGGTGCTCAAAGTGGTTCCGATCAGCGTCCAGACACTTCTGACTATGGCGAACTACTGCTTGAGCACTGTTGACCGAAGTGTCCGCTTGCATACATTTTTTTTGGCAACCCCGGTAGATCCTACCTATTCAAAATGTGGGGCTCAGACCTTCAATATTGTCATTACCTGGGAGCTTGTTAGAAATGCAGAATGTCAGTCCCCACCCTAGACCCTGAGAATCTGCTAAACAAGGTCTTCCTGTAACTTGTATGCACATTAAAGATTGAGAAGTACAGGTCTAAAACGCTGATTTTTCAAACTTGGCTGCACACTGAAGTCATATGGGGAACTTAAAACAATACTGATACTTGACTCTCTCCTGAGGTCCCAATTTAATTGGAATGGGGGAGACCTGGGCATCAGGCGTTTTTCAAAGCAACTCAGGTAATCCTACTACATATACACAATGTTTGTAAACCACTTCTTGAGGGTAGCTTTGCACCAGAAAGTAATGTTGCTAATTAATCAGGATAACTCTTGTTTACTCTAATGAATCAGGATAATAAGTTTATGTGGGTCTAGTACCCTCACACGATTTTGCTCGAAGCAATGATCAATACAGTTGCTCAAGAAGATCTGAGGAGACAAGTTAATGACCTAAATGTCCCCATTACTATGGACGAGGACCAGTAAAGTGATGAAAAACCAAGATATAATACATGCACACCTCGTTTTATTGCACTTCACAGATGTGTTTTTTACAAGTTGAAAGCAAGACCCTCCGCCAGCAGAAAGATTACGACTGGCTTTATTGTGGTTTTCGCTTTATTGAGAGGGTCTGGAACCGAAGCGACAGTATCTCTGAGGTTTGCCTGCATCGGGTCTGTGGAAAGTGATGATGAGAAAACAGAAAAGACAGACATAGAAGGAATGTCTGGGGGTAAAGGTGATGTCTGTGTTCAGAGACATCAGAGGGATAATGAAGAGATTATGAAAGAAACATGGAGGTTGGTTAAGCGGAAACCTTTGTTGTAGAACAAGGAACGTGGTCAAAAGGCAACTATGCTCTGTTGAAACTAAATATAAGGGGAGACCACCCTGAAGCCACAGTTATTCATTGTCTCAGAAAGACTGTATTCAGCTGCAAGGAAAAGAATACTAAAAAGTAGTGACTTCAAGACTTAATTATTTCACAAAACTAGAAATCTGGACTTAGGCTGTTTCAGGATTGGTTCAGTAGCTTCCGTAAGATAAGATAGTTTCTGTGACACTCTTGTCTCTTCTCTCTTGGTGGCAAGATGGCTGCCACAGCCCTCATATACCCACCACAAAAGCACCCCAAGCAGGAAGGAGGAAGGTGGCTGGGAATGGGACTTTTTTCCCTTATGACTCTAATCCCTTATCAAGAAGGGAAATCTTTCATAGAAGTTACCAGGAGAGTCCCCCACACATTTCATTGGCCATGTATTTCACTGGGTCACATACCCACCCTTTGGCAAAGAGGAATCAGATTTCTAGGACTAATTTGCACCCGTCATTACTCAGCTTCCAGGCGGTGCACATTCAGCCAAAATGTAGGATCCATCAGCATGGGAGAAACAGGGAATGGCTGTTGGGTAGACGACCTTGATTTTTGCCACATTCACTCATCCCGCAAAAGCTTATTTATTAAGTGTCAACTATGTACCAAAGGGCCCTGCTGGGTGCTGAGGAATAGCCACCGACAAGACAGATGAAATCCCTGTTCCCAGGCAGCTCACAGACTAAAGCCATTTCCATCTTTATGGATTTCATGATTCCGAATATTTGAATCATTTCTAATGTATCCAAAAAGCAAAAAGCATGAAGGGATAAAAAGGATATAAGCTAAGAAATTCTTCACACACACCTTCCTGGAGCTGGGGAACTTTACCTTTCATGTGACTGTCAGGGGGCAGTAGAAGAATGGGGGGTGGAAACAGTCAGCCCTTGGAGGTGAAGGCAAATTATAGCAAAAACTCAGCCACAATGAAACTTTATAAGCTTGGCAGAAAGTGGTCCGCTTGGTAAAAATGCAATGCTAGAGTGATAGAAGTAACCACTTCTACATTTCTGTGTTGTTTCACACTTTTATAAGCATTTTTCAAACACATAGTACTCTGTGTCAGAGGAAGAGGCTAACTCCATTTTATAGAGGTGGGGGGACAGAGTCCCAGAGAGCAGTTTCCAGGCTCTCGGCCTCACATGAAAAGGTGCTGGCTCGGGTAGTAGACAGCCATCAGCGGTGACTAGTTGGCCATCGGCTATAACCAGTTAGCCATTAGCCACTAATATAACTGCCATGGCTAAGCTAGCAAGTGCGATTGCAGTTAGCAAGTGGGGTTGTTGGTTGGCAGAGAAGTGGACAGTGGATTGCAGATCATGTGTCTCCTGCTTCCTGTGTCTCCAATCCAGGGGCCAGAGAGAATATAGTATGTCTCCCCTATCTATGACTCCTTGGGTGTTCCTTTTTGGCCTCACCATATCCTGCGTTCTTGTGCGCGGAGTGGGACCAGAGTCCCTGCATGACCAAAGGAGCAAAGTAGAAGCATAGAGAAGTAAATTGACTGTCTGGGTTCTCACCATAGTGAATGAGACAGGACTAGAATTAACACATTGTTTGTGGGAAATGAGTAAACTCGTCATATCACCTCTAGTTGGGACCCGCAAAAATTTTGCAAAGTAAATAAATAGAGACCTCTTTTTAAACTAAAACACTGAAAGTTTCATAGAAAAATATCAAATAGATCGAAAGATATGAATATTTTACGGAAAGTCTAATTTTGGCGAGAAAATGTCAAAAAAGCCCCGCGTTACGACGCGATTTGGCGGGAAAATGCCCGCTTACAAAGTGTTTAAGTGTCCCGATTCCTCCTCAGTCCAATGGATGTATATGCTTACAGGGTGCCTCCATGCACACCTAGCTTTGCACTTGGACCTGCTAATGGGCTAGTATTCATCACTGATATTATGTGAGCACTTACTGTATGCCAGGCTCTCTCCTAAGCACATTCCGTGCATTTTTTTTAAAGGAGGGCGCAGCTCACAGTGGCCTCTGTGGGGATTGAACTGTCAACCTTGGTCTTATTAGCACCACACTCTAACCAACTGAGCTAACCAGCCACCCTGTTCCCTGCATCATTTTATTTAATCATAACAATCTCTTTATGGGGGAATTGCCAGTTTTATCCCTGTTTGACAGCTGAGGAAACGTAAGCTTTGAAAAAGTAAGTAGCTAGTCTGCAGTTGAGCTGGGATTCAAACCCTGGAGTAGCCCCAAAACCTAGGTCCTTAACCCCGCTGCTCTGGCCCCTCCAGGTATATCAAGTACCTTAGGGATCTTTTAATGATTATGCTCCAGTGTAAGGTGGAAGGGACTATTCAATTGGGACTTGAGGTTCCTCCTAATCACCTTAGTAAGATGAGACATTCTCTTTTCCTTGTGTCTGTCTGCATAAGACCAAGTTGGAGATGGGTGGGGAGTGTGAACAGCTGGAGATGGGTGGGGGAGTGTGAACAGCTAGAGATGGGTGAGGAGTGTGAACAATATGAAGCCAGAAGGGTCTTTGGGCCTGGGTTTCACATTCTTGAAGAGACTCAAGTTCAGATTTACCTCCGAATGAGGTCATGTATTCAGGTCCAGAGAGCGAACGATTTGCACCCAGCATTTAAAGTATCTACAAACTTGGCTTCCTCCCCCTTTTAAGGTACACTGTGAGAGACTTAAAAATGCAAAGGGGAAAAGAAGTGGCCCTGGCCCACTATCCTGTAGAGAACCCTGGTCCTGCCAGCCTGCTGGGCTGCGGCACGCGCTGCCGCTTATCTCTGTGCCCCTCCCTGTGTATCTCTGTCCCCTTCATCCTGTTTCTTTCCTTCCCCTCTCTCCTCCCTCTGCGAGGCCCTAAGTGTCTTATCTCCCTTCAGCAGCTCCATCAGCAGTCCTGTCATTTATTTCTCCTGATTTGGGGTGCCTCTGCATCATTTTAATCTGTTCCTCCGAGCTTTGGCTGTAAATCTCTTCCCAAATGTAATCTCAAACTCTTCTTCACTGAGATGAAAAAAAGAAAGGCCTGACAGAGATGACATAACCTGACAATACCTTCTAGCCTGGGGACCAAGACGATGAGACAAGACAGCGGCATCTTGCTTTCCCCTTAGTACCCTTGGCAGTCGTGGTGAAAACAGTTTTCTAATTAACCGAAGACTCACCATCAACTAATGCTACAGCCTCCCCCACACCCCCGCCTTTTTGTTTATTTATTTATTTATTTATTAACGATTGTTGAAATTTTGGCAACACATGGGCGTATGGCAAGAGCACAGTTCTTGAAGACGAACGGGCCCAGAACCTGAATCTGCTCACTAGGCTTCTATCAGTCTCAGCTTCATCATCTAGAAATTGGGAATAATAACCGGACCCTTCTCATAAGGAAGCATTCATCGTGGCAATGCCTGTAAAGCAGGTGGCACAGTGCTTGGCACAGGTGGATGCCCCATGACGGTTGTTCATTCACTCCGCACCAGCAGGCTTAGTGCTGTAAGTGGATGATGATTGAAACTCGCTGGCAGGGCCGGCAGGGCCTCAGTGGGGATCCATCCAGTGCACTTGGGCAACTAGAACGCTGAACCTGCGGGCTTCCAGTCTCTCTCAGAAGCGGCGCATAGACTCGTAGGTCCCTCAATCTGTGATTCTCATCTTTAGAGAACTTAAGAATCATCTTGGAGCCTGTTAAAATGCATGTACGTGGGTCCCACCCCAGAGCTGCTGGCTCAGGGAGTCTGGAATTGGACCCCACTGCTTGCACCTTTTAGATCCTCCCCAGTGGGGTTTTGCAGCAGGAGGCAGCAGGTCCCATGAGAGTGTGGTCCACAGGCTCACATTCAAACAGAGCTTGTATTAGCCTTCCCGAGTCCCACCCACGCTGTCTTGCCAGGCTTTTCTGAACTTTGACCCTGCTGTACTTTTGTCTTTAGCCCCTTTCTCAGCTCTCGTTTTGTTCTTTCTTGGTCTACCCTGGCCAACCCTAGGGCATTGCCCAGTTCATCTCTGCTTCCTATCCTGAGCTATTGTTCCTGGTTCACAGCTGATTTTCTTGAACATTCCTACCTGCCTGTGATGTGGCTCGGGCTTAATTCCACATTCTATCCTAAATTCTTCGAAGGTGGTGCTGGAACTCCTGTGGCTTCTGAATACCTGTTCTGGTTTCGGTTGCCATCTTTTCTTGCCTCTCGTTTATGCTGTTGGTTCCAGCCACCCCTTTGGACTCCCAGTGTGATGGAGGATCTTGGAAGATGGCAAGGGCATGACTTGGAACTTGAATCATGATTGAAAAGCACCAAGAGTGTGACATATAGACAATGCACTGAATAATTATTGCCCCTAAGACATACGTCTATGCCGGGTTATTTTTTTATTTCAATTTTAAATCCATCTCATTACATCTTGGTTCCTTGTTTTTCCACCCCTGCTCAGTGATGAATATAAGAAAACATGCTCTGGTTTCTATCTAGATTCTGGTTACTTCAGCTTTTGCTATACCTTGAATGGGGCATCACGCAATTGTTTAAACTCATGTCTTCATGCAGACCTAAAACAAAATTAGCACATAGGTCAGGCTGGAAGGTGCAAGCTCACATATGTCAGGGATTGTATCTGTCATGTTCTCTCTACATTCCCTTCACCCATCAGTGTCTGGTTTACACTATACTCTCAAATAGTCTTTCAGTGAATGAAGGTAGGTCTATTTCTATTCCCATGTTTTGGTCCATTTTACAACACCCCACAAGTACACATCCATATTTTCTTGAATCCCTCCAGCAACTGGAAACTCACTGTCTCCTGTTTAATTTTCATGTAGTCCTAGCTGGTAGAAAGTGTGTTTTTCTGAAGAAACATTCTGCCTCCCTGTGGCTTCCAGTTCCTGGTGCTTTTCCCCCACGTGGGATGGAATAGGATGGTTCTGTTCTCCTGCACGGCAGGCAGCCTGCAGCTGTTTGAAGGTAGTGGTCATGTTTCTCTCTGCCTCCAAGTCTTCGCCCTGCTTCTTCCTCAAACACCGTTTTCCTGTCTTCGCCTTCTGTGTCCGCATGTGCTCTGCTTTGTCACTGCTCCCTTTTAAGACGGGTTACTGAGATGATAAATAATCCAATTTAAAAAGGGCAAAGAATTTAAGTAGACGTTTCTCCAAGAAGATATATGAACGGTCAGTAAGGACATGAGACGCTTAACATCCTTCGTCATTAGGGAAATGCAAATCCAAACCATAATGAGACGCCACTTCACACCCACTAGGGATGGCTGTAATCAAAAAGACAGATGACAATCAGTTGACAAGGGGGCGGAAAATTTGGAACCCTCACACGTTGTGGGTGAGAATGCAAAATGGTGCAGCTGCTTTGGAAACAGTCGGTTAGTTTCACAAAGTGTTAAACGTAGTTACCAGATGACCCAGCAATTCGTATCCTAGGTAAAATAACGTATGATCACGTGAACACTTGTATGTAAATGCTCACAGTAGCACTATTTATAATAGCCCCAAATAGAAACACCCCATTAGCTGATAAATGTCCATTAGCTGATAAATGCCCATTAGCTGATAAATGCCCATTAGCTGATAAATGTCCATTAGCTGATAAATGGATAAACAAAACGTGGTATATCCACACAGTGGAATTCTACTTGGCAATGAAAAAATAATAAGTACTGATTCATGCTATAACCTGTGTAAACCCCAAAAACATTACACTAAGTGAAAGAAGTCAGCAGGCACGAAGGACTGCATTGTATGATTTCATTTATATGAAATGTCTAAAATAAGTTGGACAAAAAAAGATTAGTGGTGACTTAGGGTTAAGGAGTGGCTACTAATGGGCACGAGGTTTCTTGGGGGGCTGATGAAATAGTTCTAAAATTAGATGGTCGTTTTGGTTGTACAACTTGGCCAATATACTAAAAACCATTGAACCAGACACTTAAAACAGGTGAATTTATGCGTGTCATTTATATCTCAGTGAAACTGTTAAAAAAAAATAGGGTTGCTTGAAATGAATGTAAACGTCTGACCATCATAGACTAAAAAGAGGCCATCACATTTTTCTACAATGCAACCTAAGCCCACATTCATTTTATAAATAGCAATACTCGTTTGTCACCCAGTTGCTCCATACTGAGCTTGTGGTGACTAAAGTTTTCCTGGCCTGTAATGCTGGCAGGCCTATTGTCATAAGTGTGAATATGGCATGACGGGATTCTGCTGTTGCCTGGAGAAGGAAGACTTTTGTGGATGATCTGTGTGAGTGTATGAGAGAGTGTATGTGTGTGGAAGGGAGACAGGGAAAGTGAGAGGCAAAACTAAGGCTCCTGCCAAACAGGAGACTTTCACTTGAGAAACTTCTTACCACGGCCAAAGAGAAATTTAAATTCATTTTTGTATTAGTTATTTTATTATATAAAAACTGCCCAATTTAAAATTTTTATCTCTTTCCCTTCCTCCTACCACCTCCTGCCCCCCTTCACAGGGAAAAATCACTATTACCTGTGTTGTGTATGTGTGTGTGTTTTTCCCAAATGTTTTACTCATGAACAAGTATATATGTATATGTAGAGTCTCTTATATAAATGTACAATTATACAATTAATATGTAGTCTACTATTGTACAATTGTTTGCCACCTTCTTTTCTACTTTATATCTTGGATATCTTTTCCTATTGGCACAGAAATATCTATTTTTAATTGTTGAATAATATACCACTATAAAGACTTACGAATGTGTCATATTTATTTAACCAGGCTCCTATTGGTGAATAGATTGTAACAATCCTCTGCTATTAAAAGACTACATGCAATGAGCATTCGTACATGTATAGCTTTGCGCATTAATGGAAACATAACTGGATAGTAAATTCCTATAAATAGCATTCAAAGGCTGTGTTTAAGTAAAATCTTGGTAGATCGGTTATTACCAAATTCCCCTCCTAAGTGTTTTCCAATTTATACTTCCGTTAATTTTGTTAGGAAAATGCCTGTTTTCTTTGTAAATAGCATTTAATTAGATTTGTTTTCCAGCCCGACAATCTTCAGCTTTTAACTAGAGCAATTTATTTATATTTAAGTGAATTACTGATATGATTTTGGATTAAATCTACAGTCTTATTTTGTGCTTTCTATTTGTTCGCATGCTCGATGTTTCTTTTTCTCTTCTTAATTTCTTTTGGATTGATTTTTTTAAATTCATTTTTTTTTCTATTAGGTTGAAAATTATACTCTTATTTCAATTATTTCAGTGTTTCCTATAGAAGTGATAACATGCATCTTTTTTAAAAAAATTTATTGGGGGTGACAATTTTTAGTAAAATTACATAGATTTCAGGTGTACAATTCTGTATTATATCATCTATAAATCCCATTGTGTGTTCACCACCCAGAGTCAGTTCTCCTTCCATCACCATATATTTGATCCCTTTACCCTCATCTCCCACCCCCCACCCCCACCCCCCTTACCCTCTGGTAACCACTAAACTATTGTCTGTGTCTATGAGTTTTTGTTTCTCATTTGTTTGTCTTGTTCCTTTGTTGTTTTTGTTTATATACCACATATCAGTGAAATCATATGGTTCTCTGCTTTTTCTGTCTGACTTATTTCACTTAGCATTATACTCTCAAGAGCCATCCATGTTGTCACAAATGTTCCTATATCATCTTTTCTTACCGCCGAATAGTATTCCATTGTGTATATATACCACAACTTCTTTATCCATTCATCTATCGAAGGACATTTTGGTTGTTTCCATGTCTTGGCCACCATAAACAAAGCTGCAATGAACATTGGAGCACACGTGTCTTTATGTATAAATGTTTTCAGATTTTTTGGGTAGATATCCAGGAGAGGGATTGCTGGGTCATACGGTAATTCTATTCGTAATTTTTTGAGGAAACTCCACACTGCCTTCCATAATGGCTGTACCAGTCTGCATTCCCACCAACAGTGTATGAGGGTCCCTTTTTCTCCACAGTCTCTCCAACACTTGTTACTATTTGTCTTGCTGGTGATAGCCATTCTGACTGGGGTGAGGTGATATCTCATTGTGGTTTTTATTTGCATTTCTCTGATGATTAGTGATGTTGAGCATTTTTTCATATGTCTATCTGCCATTTGTATGTCCTCTTTGGAGAAATGTCTCTTCAGGTCATCTGCCCATTTTTCAATTGGGTTGTTTGTTTTTTTTTTGTGGTTGAGTTTCATGAGTTCCTTGTATATTTTGGGTATTAGCCCCTTATCGGAGGCACTGTTTGCAAAAATCTTCTCCCATTTAGTTGGTTGCCTCTTTATTTTGTCAATGGTTTCTTTTGCTGTGCAGAAGCTTTTAAGTTTCATATAGTCCTGTTCGTTTATTTTAGCTTTTACTTCCCTTACCTTTGGAGTCAAATTCATAAAATGCTCTTTGAACCCAAGGTCCATAAGTTTAGTACCTATGTTTTCTTCTATGCAGTTTATTGTGTCAGGTCTTATGCTTAAGTCTTTGATCCATTTTGAATTAATTTTGGTACATGGTGACAGATAGCAGTCCAGTTTCATTTTTTTTTGCACGTGGCTATCCAATTCTCCCAGCACCATTTATTGAAGAGACTGTCTTTTCTCCATTGTATGTTTTTTGCTTCTTTGTCAAAAATTATCTGTCCATATTTATGTGGTTTTATTTCTGGGTTCTCAATTCTATTCCATTGGTTTATGTGTCTGTTTTTCTGCCAATACCATGCTGTTTTGATTATTGTAGCCCTGTAGTACAAGCTAAAGTCAGGGAGTATGATACCTCCAGTATTGTTCTTTTTTCTTAGGATTGATTTGGCTATACAGGGTCTTTTGTGGTTCCAAACAAATCTGATGATTTTTTGTTCTATTTCTTTAAAAAATGCGATTGGGATTTTGATGGGGATTGCATTAAATCTGTATATTGCTTTGGGTAATATGGCCATTTTAACTATGTTGATTCTTCCAATCCATGAGCATGGAATGTCTTTCCATTTCTTTGTGTCTTCTTCAATTTCTTTTAAAAATGTCTTATAGTTTTCAGTATATAGGTCTTTCACATCCTTGGTTAAGTTTATTCCTAGGTATTTTATTCTTTTTGCTGCAATTGCGAAAGGAATTGCTTTTGTATTTCTTTTTCTGAGATTTCATTGTTAGTATATAGCAATGCAATGGATTTTTGTACGTTGATTTTGTAGCCAGCAACTTTACTGTATTTGTTGATTGTTTCTAATAGCTTTTTGGTGGAGTCTTTAGGGTTTTCTATATATAGCATCACGTCATCTGCAAAGAGTGACAATTTAACTTCTTCATTCCCAATTTGGGAATAAAGATGCCTTTTATTTCTTTCTCTTGCCTGATTGCTCTGGCAAGGACTTCCAACACTATGTTGAAAAGCAGAGGTGATAGGAGACAGCCCTGTCGTGTTCCTGAATGTAGAGCAAAGGACTTCAGTTTTTCACCATTAATTATGAGATTAGCTGAGGGTTTGTCATATATGGCCTTTATTATGTTAAGTTATTTTCCTTCTATACCTAATTTATTAAGTGTTTTAATTATAAATGGATGTTACATCTTGTCAAATGCTTTTTCTGCATCAATTGATATAATCATATGATTTTTGTCCTTTATTTTGTGTATGTGATGTATCACATTGATGGATTTGCAGATGTTGAATTATCCTTGTGCCCGGGGGATGAACCCCACTTGGTTGCAATGAATAATCTTTTTAATGCATTGTTGTATTCGATTTGCTAAAATTTTGTTTAGGATTTTTGCATCTGTATTCATCAGAGATATTGGTCTGTAGTTTTCTTTTTTTGTGTTGTTCTTACCAGGTTTTGGTATCAGGGTAATGTTGGCCTCATAAAATGAGTTAGGGAGTACTGTCTCTTCTTCAATTTTTTGGAAGAGTTTGAGCAGGATTGGTATTAGATCCTCTTTGAAGGTTTGGTAGAATTCACTAGTGAAGCCATCTGGTCCTGGACTTTTGCTTTTGGGAAAGTTTTGGATGACTGATTCAATTTCGTTACTGGTGATCGGTCTGTTTAGATTTTCCAGTTCTTCATGGTTCAGCCTTGGAAGGCTATATGTTTCTAAGAACTTGTCCATTTCTTCTAGGTTATTGAATTTGGCAGCATATAGTCCTTCATAGTATTCTTGGATGATCCTTTGTATTTCTGCGGTGTCCGTGATAACTTCCCCTTTTCGTTTCTGATTTTGTTAATTAGTGTCTTCTCTGTTTTTATCTTAGTGAGTCTAGCCAAGGGTTTGTCAGTTTTGTTAATCTTTTCAAAGAACCGGCTCTTTGTCACATTAATTTTTTCTATTTTTGTTCTCTATTTCATTTAGTTCTGCTCTGATTTTTGTTATTTCCTTTATTCTGCTGACCTTGGGTTTCATTTGTTCTTCTTTTTCTAGTTCTTTAAAGTGTAACATGAGGTTATTTATTTGGGATTTTCCTTGTTTCTTGAGATAGGCCTGTAATGATATAAATTTCCCTCTTAAAACCGCTTTCGCTGCATCCTAAAAATTTTGGTAGGATGTATTTTCATTGTCATTTGTTTCTATGTACCTTTTGATCTCTCCTCTAATTTCTTCTTTGACCTAGTTGTTCTTTAAAAGTATGTTGTTTAATCTCCATGTATTTGTGTTTTTTCCTGCTTTCTTTTTGCAGTTGATATCCGATTTCAAAGCCTTGTGATCAGAGAATATGCTTGGTATGATTTCAGTCTTCTTAAATTTGCTGAGGCTGATTTTATCTCCCAATATATGGTCTATCCTTGAGAATGTTCCATGTACACTAGAAAAAAACGTATAGTCTGATGTTTTAGGATGAAGTACTCTATATATGTCAATTATATCCATTTCACCTAATGTGTCATTTAGGGCTACTATTTCGTTATTTATTTTCTGTTTGGATGATCTATCCATAGCTGTCAATGATGTATTTAAGTCCCCTAGTATAATTGTGTTTTGGTCAATTTCTCCCTTTAGTTCTGTTAGTAGTTGCTTGGTATATTTCGGTGCTCCCTGATTGGGGGCATAAATATTGATGAGTGTTATGTCTTCTTGTTGTATAGTCTCCTTTACCATTATGAAATGTCCATCTTTGTCTCTTGTTCCCTTTTCACCCTGAAGTCTGTTTCATCTGATATCAGTATGGCTACACCTGATTTTCTCTGGATACCATTTGCTTGGAGTGTCAATTTCCATCCTTTCACTTTGAGTCTATGCTTGTCCTTGTAGCTGAGATGTGTCTCTTGGAGACAGCATATGGTTGGGTTTAGTTTTTTGATCCAATCTGCTACTGTGTGGCTTTTTATTGGTGCATTCGGTCCATTTACGTTTAGGGTGATTATTGATACGTGAGGATTTCCTGTCATTCTATCTTTAGTTTTCTGGTAAGGCTGTTTCTCCATTGTTTCTTTGCCTTTTTGTTGTTGTCTATTATTTCTGTGTGGTGGTATTCTATGATGTTTTCCTCTGTTTCTTCTTTTATTATGGTATATATTTCAGTTCTGGATTTTTTTTGAGTGGTTACCCTTAAGTTTATGTAAAAAAAGAAAGTTTAATAATTTAGAGTATTCCATTTTCTTCAGCACGCTTACTTTCTCCATTCCCATATTCCAGTTCAGGCCTTTACTCTCCTCCTTTTATGTTTTGGTTGCCACAAATTGTCCCTGTTGATGGTGGTCAAATAGCCTCCTTTAGTATTTCTTGTAGTGCGGGTCATGTATTAGAAAATTATCTCAGCTTCTGTATGTCTGGAAAGGTCTATTCCTCCTTCATATCTAAAGGATATCTTTGCTGGATATATTATTCTTGGCTCATAATTTCTCTCTTTCAATAGTTTGAATATTTGGTTCCACTCCCTCTTGGCTTATAGAGTTTCTGCTGAAAAATCTGATGATAATCTAATGGGCTTTCCTTTGTAGGTTACCGTCTCTTTTCCCTGGCTGCCTTGAAGATTCTTTCTTTGTCGTTGATTTTGGACAGTTTCAATACAATGTGCCTTGGAGAAGGCCTGTTGGGATTGAGGTAATTAGGTGTTCTATTTGCTTCTTGGATTCGAGTATCCAGTTCTGTCCACAAGTTTGGGAAGTTCTCATCGACAATTTGTTTGAATATATTCTCTGTTCCCTTCTCTCTTCTCCTTCTGGTATGCCCATTATTCTTATATTGCTCTTTCTGATGGAGTCAGAAAGTTCTTGGATAGTTCTTTCATTTCTTTTGTCTCAAGTTTCTTTCTTCTTCCATCCATGTAATTTCCAGGTTTCTATCTTGGATGTCACTGATTCTTTCCTCCATCTGGTCAACTCTACTACCTAAGCTGGCTATTTCATTCTTAATTTCTTCTATTGAGTTCTTAATCTCCAGAAATTCTATTTGCTTCTTTTTTTAAATTTCAATCTCTTTTTGTAAAATGCTCATGTTGTTCTTTGATTGTGTTTCTGAGTTCATTAAACTGCCTTTCTGTGTTTTCTTGCATCTCATTGAATTTTTTCAGAACTGCAATCTTGAATTCTCTGTCATTTAAGTCACATATTTCCATATCTTTAAGTTCCTTTTCTGGAGACTTTTCTCTTTCTTTCTGAGCTGTCTTGTTGCCTTGGTTATTCATGGCAATTACTGATTTATTATTTCTCTTCCTAGACTACTACAGGAGTGGCTTCTGCAACAGGTTGATAGGAAGAGGTCTTTCTTTTGTTTTCTAGTACTTGTGGGTAGAATGTTTTATTTTGTCTCCGACTGCAGCGTTTTTTTCTCTCTCACCCGGTAGTGCTATGTTTTCTCTGAACTATTCCAGCTTCTCACACAATGGGGGGATTTCCTGGGAGATGGGCTTCTCCTCTGCTAATATTTTGCCTGGGTCACAGGGCGCAGTGTCCGTGTGGGTATGGAGAGAGCTTTTGAAGTTCCAAAGCTCTTCCTGCACCAGATTCAGAGCCCGTATGTTTCAGCAGTTCTGTTTACTCCTGCAGGGATCCGACCAGATAGGTGGGGCCAGGGGTGGGGTGAGTTGTGAGAGGTGGCCCAGAACAATGGCAGCGACCACCATCAACAGCTCATCCTGCTTCCACAGCTCCCTCCCCTTTGCTGGAACTAGTTGGGCTGCAAATCTGTGTCTGAGGACCACAGTTTTCAGAACAGCAAACATTCTGTTCTTTTGATCTGACACCGCTACTGTTCCACTTCTAGCACTGGTCAGATGGGGGCGGGGCGAGCTCTGGGAGGGGAGGGAGGGGGCGGCTAGTCTCAGTGCCTAAGGCTTCTGTTCTCTGCTGGGCAGTGAGGGCTTAAACCACCATTTTCAGCCTTCCTCCCTCAGTCTTTGCTCCGAGGTCTCTGCCGTGAGCGTTTGTTTCATCCGGTTATATGCTGTCCCTTCAGCCCTGTGGGCCATAAGCGGAGCCCTAGCAGTCCGAGTTCTTCCCTCTCTCACAGCTGCAGTAGTTCCAGGATGCAGCGAGCTCGGAGCACTGAGCTAGGTCTGCGTCCTGCACCCGCACAGCTCCGTCTCCTCACTTCTCCCTTCCCTCCTCCCCCTGCTCGGGCAATTTGCCCACCTTTAGGTGAATTCAGTAGTGGGCCTCTTCATCTTGCCTGTCTGCTGTGCAGGGAGTCCTTTGTGGAGTCATAGTTGTTCGATTAGTTGTAAATTCCTGGGGTGATTTACAGAGGCTCACCTCACACAACCATTTTGATGACCAACATGCATCTTTATCTTATCAAAATCGGTCATTGTCGTTATCCTTCTCCTAGACCATCTAAGACCTTAAAACAATTTATTTCTATTTAATCATCTCTCTATATATACTATTATTATACATTTTAGGTATGTGTAAGTTTATTAATTCAACATGATGTTGTTATTTTCTGCACTCAGCACTTACTTAGTTTTACCACTTTCTTTGCTCTTGATTCCTTTCTGAATTTCTGACTTCCATTTGGTTTTATTTTTCTTCTGCCTAAAATACAGTCTTTCGCATTTTCTTAGTGCAGGTCTATTTGTAGCCATCTCTGATAGTTTTTATGTATCTTAAAATATGTTCATTTGGCTTTCATTCTAGGGAGAATATTTTCCCTGGATTAAGACTTCTAGGTTGGCAGTTACTTTCTTTCAGCGTATTGACGATAACATAGGACTCTCCTCTGGTTTCTATTGCTGCTAGACAGGAGTCAACTTTCAGTCCAACAGTTGCTCTTTTGAAATCAATCTTTCTTATCTCACACTGAAGATTTTTTTTTTCTGGCTTTGGTTTTCTGCAGTTTCATTATGTGTCTAGTTCTGGATTTCTTCTTATCTGTCCCGTTCAGGATGTGTTTGACTTCTTGACTCTATACATTCATGTATTTCATCAATTCTGGAAAATTCTCAGCTATTATTTCCTCAAAATTTTGTCTCAGCCCATTTGCTCTCTTCTTTCTGTATTTGAATTAAAAAAAAAAAAATCTCACTGTATTCTTCCTGTTTCTTAGCATCTCTCCTGAATTTTCCATTGTTTGTCTCTCTGAATAGCAACATGAAGTTTTCGCTCTCTTTTTTTCTGAACTCAAATTCTCTTTTAAGTGGAGTCCAATATGTTGTTTAAGTAATTTGCTGGGTTCCTAGTTTCAGTTTTTAAATCAGTTCTCTAATTTGTATTTGGCTCTTCTTCATATTTGCTATGTCAATGTTTATCATTCCCAGCCAAAATTTTCAAGCTTAGTTTTTTAAAAACATATATATACACATACATACACACTGGGGGTGCCAAAAAAATGTATACAAGTGGGCACTTTAGTCAACGTTGCTCAAGCAGCAGTTCACTGTAATCAGAAGTGTCTGGACGCTGATGGTAACCACTTTGAGCGCCTCTTGCAACTGCAGAAGTCAAACATGACTTGTATTTATGTTTTGTTATCAGTATGTATCGAGTATTATTATACAATTTAATAGTTTTTCCTTTCTTAAAATGTATATACATTTTTTTGGATATATCATAAGATCTGTCATTTTAACTGGTTTAAGCGTACAAGTCATTGGTTTTAATTACATTCACACTTTTGCACAATCATCATCATTATCTCCTTCCAAAACTTTTTCGTCATCCCAAACAGAAACTGTGACCATTAAGCAATACCTCTCCCTTCCCTGTTCCCCCAGCACCTGGAAGCTACCATTCTACTTTCCATCTTTATGAATTTACCTTTTCTAGATATTTCATATAAAGGGAATCATACAATATTTGTCCTTTTGTGTATGGCTTATTTCACATAATGTTTTCAAGGTTTATCCATGTTGTAGCATGTATCAGATCTTTATTTATTTTTATGGATGAATAATATGCCATTGTATGTATATACGATGTTTTGTTTATAAATTCATCTGTTGATGGACACTTGGGTTGTTTCCACCTTTTGGCTGTTGTAAATAATGCTGCAGTGAGCACTGGCGTACAAGTATCTGTTCAAGTCCTTGCTTTCAATTTTTTGAGATACATGCCTAAGAGTGGAATTGCCGGGTCATGGTAACTCTATGTTTAGTGTTTGAGGAAACACCAAGCTGTTTTCCACAGTGGCTTCCCCATTTTACATTCACACAGCAATATATGAAGGTTCCAACACTTATTTTTATATCCTCTCCAACACTTATTTTCCCTAAAAAGATTATATCCATCCTAGTAGGTGTAAAGTGGTATCTCTTTGTATTGATTTGCATTTTGCAAATGATGCTGAGCGTCTTTTCAAATGCCTATTGGCCAAATGTATATCTGCTTTGGAAAAATGTTTATTCAAGTTCTTTGTCCATTTAAAAATTGGGTTTTTTTGTTTATTTTGTTGTTGAGTTGTAGGGTTTATTTATATATTCTGGATATTAAGTTCTTATCATATACATGATTTGAAAATTTTGTCTCCCATTCTGTAGGTTGTCTTTACACTTTCTCCATACTGTCCTTTACACACAAGTTTTAAGTTTCAATGACATTAGTCTGATTTTTGTTGTTGTTGTTTCTTGTTAGTTTAGTGTCATATCTAAGAATCCATTGCCAAATCCAAGGTCATGAAAGTATACCCCTATGTTTCCTTCTAAGAGTGTTTTGGTTTACTCTTATACTAGGTCATTGATTCACTTTGAACCTATTTTTGTTTACAGTGTGAGGTAGGGGGTCCAACATCATTCTTTTGCATGTGGAGATCCATTTGTCCCAGCACCATCTGCTGAAGACACTATTCTTTCCCCCATTGAATGGACTTGGGACTTAAACTCAGCTTTATTTATTTATTTTTAAAATTCTAAGCATGCTTGTCTGATAATTCTACTTTTGAAGTCCTTTTGGCTCTGTTTCCCTTTGTCTCTGCTGGTTCTTACTCATGGTGTCTTAATTTTTAGTGTGCCTGGCTATCTTGATTGTTTGAAGTTTACTTCATTTGAAAATTATTGGTAGGACTAATTTGAGACCCAGAATAATGTAATCTTCTCCAGAAAGAACGTACATTTGCTTCTGCCATGCATCTTTGTGTAGCACCAGTATAAGACCACCATAGTTCAAGTTCAAAGCTTGAAGTTCCATGAATTACTTAGATGACTTGGAGCCAGGTTGCAAGTCCAGGAGATAATAGAGTTTCTACTTGTTCACCCTTACCCCGAGGGTAGGTATGTCTCTTTTTCTAGCTTATACTGGGCAGTAGTTTATCAAAATCCCTAACTTTGGTGGGTTCTAGACTTTGACACTTTTCCTCTAACTTCAGGAGGCATCCAATACCACAGTTGCAAATCATTATCAAATTTATTAACATAATCTTTTTCTTTGAAACAAGGGTGAATGTAACAAGAATTAAAGTGACAGTTTTACAGAAGGACTCTGGTGGCTTCTTAATAGCATGCATTAATTTATTTTCATCCCAAAAGTCTACTTCCTTTTATGTTCATACATTTAACCTGGAAGAGAGTAGACCAGGGGAGATTAGATGTCCATATATCTGCAAAGATTTGAAGGACTGCCATTGGGAAGAGGAAGTAGTGTTCTATATGACTCCAGAAGGCAAATTTAGGACTTGGAATGGAAATTCCAAAACTTAATTTCTATCTGACAAAAGGAATGCTTCACTAGAATAACAGAATACTTAGCAGTGGTGAATATTGTGGAAAGTAGGATTGTGGTGCCTAGCATTGATTTGTCCTGCTTTTCAATTTGGACTGATTTCTTTGATATCTTTCTTCTGCCCTTGCCCCTGACTCATCCCCCATCCAACGATGACGTGTAAACTGAGCCTGAGGAATTGAGCACACTGCATAACCCTCCCCGCCCCCGCCCCAAGTCAGGGATGGATACAAGGCCCAAGTTAGGCCAGTGAGGAAAAACACACAATTCCAAGACTTTTGTCTGAGTTATCTAGGATTCTGATCTTTCCTGCTGGCCCTGAAGGAGAGAAGGGGAGGCTGCGCTACCATTGTGCACCACAAGGGGAGTGTATTTGAGAGGAAGTGGAGCTCAGATATGGGAATAAACAACAAACGCTGGTGACATTGGTTGAGACTTGATCGTGCCAAGACTGAAATTATGATTTTAGACTTCATGTTCTATGCGATGAGGAAATAAATTCCCATTTTTTTTTAGCTACTCTGAGTTGGGTTATCACCCATTTGAAATGGAAAGAGTTTTAACTAAAATGGGCAGTAAACTGCTCATTGACAGTAGTAGTCACCAGCTTTCAGGGTAGGTATGGAGGGGAAGCCCAGATTATGTGAAAGGGTGGCTTTGAGGACTTCTAACTCTAAATTCGTGGCTTCTCCAAAACTCTTCTTTATTTTCCTTTTGTTCTGCCCAGTAGACTTGATATCTTCAAAGAGACTCTAAGAACACTGGGTTGGCCATCCCGCAGGGCCGAGCCATATAGAAATTAATACATGTCCAGGTGTGGGATGCATATTGAATGGAAAAATCCATAATGTTTAATTCTGGAATGAATGATTTATAGAAAGTTAGATTATTCACTTTGCACTAAATTAAGTTGTCTTCTTTAGTCCAAACAAGGCTTCCTGACAGGATTTTCGTCATAACCTTGGCTGAGTAATGAGTTTCTGTGCCAGGATGAATTATTGATTAGATCTTTGTATCATCTGCCTTACAGATGAAGGAAAGCCATTTAATTTTAAAGATGTTCATATTTAGATGTACATGCATAAAAGAAGTTTTGAGTACTGTGCTTTAATGCTCAACATTTAATCATTCCACGAATATTTATGGAAACTAGATCTGAGTTATAGCACAGTGTTGAGTTATTTTTAGGCCCAAATAAGTAGTGGTTCCCATCTGTGGATGTAAACATTTTCTTTTTGTTGTTGTTATAATTGTATATGGTTTAGGTCCAGATGTTTCATTTATTTTTAAAAAATGGGAAATTTTCTTTTCAAATCAACTGAAATACCAACTATTTAATAATGATGATTTACACTCAGATGATGCGTTTAATTTTATCAAATGTTTTCACCTCAATTTCCTTAATGTCTGAGTGTATAGTTAATTAGCATGTAGCAAGCACTATGCTAGCAACATTACGTGGATTGTGTTGTTTAATTCTCACACAACCCTACAAACCAGCTACTCTTATTATCCTCATTTTATAAATGAAGAAGCTGCAGTGTGGGGGGATAAGCAGCTTGCCCAGAGCCACTCAGAGTCACACAGAGCCAGGGCTTAAACCCACATGTTTTAACCCTGTATCCCAAGCTTTTAACCCATATCCTAAACAATTTCTATAAATCCTACAGTTATCGAAAATTTCACATGGCCGTCTGCATGTGAATCTAGAATTCTACCAGTCATCTTGGTGAAGTTATACATTATCATCCCATTTATCAGAGAAGGAAAGTAAGACCCAGAGAGATAAAAGGACATGACAAGCGATCGCGTTGCTTTATTTTGAGCTACAGTTCCTTTCATTACCAAGAGAGAACAAAGTATTGGCTCTAGGTTAGATAACACTTTCATTTGAGGTGAGAAATCTTTCTTTTGAGTCCCTTCACAATACTTTACACAATTGTACTGGAAATAAAATTTAAGCAATAAGTGCAAATGTAAAAAAAAAAATCCAAGTATTCATTTTCTCTAAATCAGACTTTAAACTTACAAGCTGGTGGGCTGTAAGAAAAGTGACTTATAGTGATTTTTGAAGCAAACTTCCCCTTCCCAGGTGTCACATCCCAGTTTTGGAGACTCAGTTGTTGCCAGAAAGTGGAGAAAGATTCCTTCATTTTCAGTCAATCATGACCTCCATTGAAATCTCCATTACCAAGCCTGAGGTGGGGAGGGCGGGATCTCTTGAAGACCAATGTCTCAGTTGCTTTTGTGCCAAGTTTGGGCCCAGGAATATTTCTTTACCTAGGTGTAATCCCCAATGGCTAGAGTCCAGTCCCCCTAAACCCCCCCAGGCAACTGTTCCTTTTTCCAAGATCTGGCCACTTCTCTTAAGCACCATACAGGCAAAAGTCTCCACTACTTTGTGGATTACTTCCATCTTCTTCCAATTCTTGGGGCATGCCCCCCCCCTTTTTTTAATCTCTTCTACCTTTCTGCTTCAAAGGCATCCCACTCTCTCTGCTCTTCCTGCTGCCCCGCAAGTTTGCCAAAGAGTGCAAGATCCTGGACAACGAAAGTTAAGAATGTTGTGAGGCCACCGTCCGCCATTAACTTTGCAATACAAACCTCTCAGAAGTATGAGGGCACAAAGGTCTCATTACCTGGTCTGGGTGTTACAGTGAGCCACACAGGAAGAAGAAAACATAAACTAATGTCTCAACAAATCATCCTGCTACATAATGCTTTCCTTTCACTTCCTTCTCGAAGGAGAGAACCGTGATTTACCACCATGATTGAGTCCTGCTCTCTTCCATGTCCAGAAAGGGTGCTAATTTCCAGTATTGCTCTTTAAAGGGATGTGAATCTAGGAATAAGCTTTGAGGTGATGTCTTAGGAGGAACTGAGGATACTTAATTAGAGAACAATAGCTGGAAGGCTACCCTGAGGCAGAAGTGGGCTGTGGGGTTTCACAAGCAAGAACCAGTCCCAGTAGCTGGTGTGACTGGAAGACAGATCTGTGATCCATAAATGAGGGGTATTTCTAGAGAGCAGGAGGAATGGTAAGGACTGCCATTGGTTTTCTTAATAATGGGGATCCTTGAAGACTAAAAGGTAATGTTTCAGGGTATAGAGTACTTGTTATGGAGTACTTGATCTTTAAGGAGACTCTTTACCCTAGGATTCTATGTTAAGAATAATCAGCTGTGCTTACAGCCACCATGGGTTCTGGAAAACTAAAATGGTTATCATTACATGACAAATTCCAATGAAGCTATACGATTCATCTTTATCGACTCTACGTGTGTACATGTATGTGTGTTGTCCTTCTTTCTGGGAAGGAGCCTGCTATCCTGACCGGAGCTTAGACTTTCGGATGTCTGTGTCTTTAGAATTAATTGAAAGGACTCCCTGAAACAGAGTCCAGAAATGCAGGCCAGCTGGCCTCAAGGTAAATGCGAGGTCTTCCAGCAGAGTGACGGGCTGCTAAGCACAGCCACGAAAATCACGAAGATCAAAAGAGGCTCTGCCAGGAGGGCCTCGTCTAATCCAGGGGTCAATATGGGGGAGACATTGGAGGCCATTTTTATCTGTGATCTGGAGACCTCTCAGTGGATGTTGTTCCCATCGAAGGAACTGGAAACTGCCACTGCCCAGGAGGGGCCTTAGAAGATGGTCTGCTTCTAAAGTGTTGATGTCATGTGTGGGGAAAGTGAGGTGTGGAAAGGGCAGAGAACTCACCTGACATCAAACTGAGTTAGTGATTAAATCGCCCGCCTTCACTGCTGCCTTCTTCCACCTTCCACCCCTTGGCACGGGGTGAACTCGGGATGGCATGCTTCTCTGCAGGAGTATCTTCCCAATGCATCAGTTTCAGGCCAAGATTTGAGAAAATAATAAGGTTTGAACATTTTGCAAGGCTAGGCTGGAAAGGGAGAGGCTCCTCTTTTCTGCATCTTTGTATTCAACGCAGCAAGCATTTCTGGTTAGTGTACTACACATTCATGCTACTCAAATTGTACGTGCGAATGAACTGCCTGGGGAGCTTGTTGAAATGCAGATTCCCTGGGCCTGGGCTGGGGCCTGTGAGTCTGCCTTTCTGACACACCCACAAGTGCTGCTACAGCTTTTACATGGCTGACTAGTGTACAGGGTGCTCAGCCAGCACCCGGGCTCAGCCTTCAGTGACTTCCAGGACCGCTGCACTTTCTGCCTTTCAATGATTTGCACCTGGTGAACTCACCTGGGCCTCACAGAAACCCCGGGAACTCTTTATAAGGAGCGTGAAGGGGGGCAACCATTTCTGGTCTGATTCCCTTTCCACACAGAGAGAGTTGCCTGGGTCAGCGTTTCAGTGGAAGTTCTGAAAAGGCTTCCAGGTAAGGAAATTTGGTGGCCAACACCATTGTTATTGGTTCTTACTGCATTTCCTTCTAAAATCTCCCAGACACAGTGACTTACCAATGTTTGTTGACTGGAACTAGGGGAAATTCTCAGGTACAGGGTCTGGGGGTGCCCTCATGGCTCTATAAATCAAATTGAGTTCATCAGACCTGCACACTCTTAACACTGCTCCTTGCCCCACTCTCCCCCCCCCCCCGAGAAAACCTATTTGGAGCTTATAGAAGTTCGTTCTGAGAATTTCATTATCATAGTGCCATTCATAATTCATTACTTAACCTCTGTGGATAGCAGGAAGTACGATTTTGAACAGTCCCACTGGAATAAATTCACAGGGTTAATAATCTCTGCTCTGTGTGAGTAATTGGAAAAATGGTATCCTGGTAACAAGACATTAGCAGAAAACGAGTTTTTGCCGATTTCCATAGGAGAGAAGAAGTCCAGTGGGGACTGGAATCGTTTCATTGTAAGTTTCATTTCCCCTGACTAATGCACGACTGGGGCACACCTGTGGGCCCTGCCGTCTGAGACGGGTGTTTATAATTTAGAAACAGTGCTCAGCCAGAGCTATTCGATAAAACACCAGCCTCAAGAGCCCCTTGCCTGGCTCACATAGTGGCAGTGTGTAGTATTTTGCATTCCTCTTCATTTAACTGAACGTGTAGAGATTGGCCTGTATCAGCATACGTAGGTAAGCTTGGTGGGTTAAGTGTTGAATGGCGCTCGGCTGCACGGAGAAGCCACCATTTGTTAACCAGTCACTTATTATTGGTGGGCTTTGCAGACTGTTTCCCAGGATTTTTAACTTGCAGGTTCAAGAAGCAGAGTGGGAGAGAGGAAAGGGACAGAAGCTCATGGTGCCCGGAAGCTAGATGAAATAACAGTCTGAGTGAGAGCTACTCAGGCCTGAACTTCGGAGTCTATCGGAATCTGCTAGAAATCCTTACCGAGAGGACATTTCTCCCAAATTGGGGGTTGTGAAGATGGGGGAGAACTAAGAAGGCTATTGTCAAGGCAGAGGGATGAACAGAGTTCTCAGACGGGCTGAGTGGGAGCAGCAGAGCACAAATATCCCGTGGGGTGGGAAGAGCTGTGGGGGCGGAGCCCCCGAAAGTAGTTTACAGGCTCTCAGCCTCACGTGGAGGGGTGCTGGCTCGGGTAGTAGATGGCCATCAGCTGGGGCTGGTTGGCAGTCAGCTGTAGCCATTGAGCCATTAGCCACTAATATAACTGCTGCGGCTACGAAGGAGAGTGGAGGAGAGTGGAGGAGAGTGAAAGAGAGTCGTCGGTGGGTTGCAGACAAAACGGACAGCAGGTCGCACGTCCAGTGAACCCAGCCTCCAGTGAGACCGTAGTGGTATGACTCCCCTACCTATGGCTCCGTGGGTGTTCCTTTTTGGCCTCACCATATCCTGCGTTCTTGTATGGGGAGCGGGACCAGAGACCCCGCAGGCCTCCCTGCACGACAAGAGCCCCCTGGCAGCATTCATGAGGTACCAGCACCTTCACCTAGGGAGTAGGCCACAGGTCGTTGATTAATGTAGCAACTGGTCAGGCGCTGTCACCGAGCAACCCAAGTACAGGGGGAAGGAGTTTGCTAAGTGAGGGAGGCTCAGCATTAGCTAAAGCGATTTCCAGAACTGGCAACGGAGCATGGCCGCTCCTAAGAGCCATTTGTGCTTTTTGGTTTGTTTCTGCAGCGGGTTGTATATGTGTGGTTGTGTGGATGAATTTGCTATTTCAATACCTCATCTAGAGTTAAAGGGGCCTGGAGCGTGGCAGGAGCTCAACTCTGCTTCTCTGTATTTCCGATCGCCTGTTACCCATGTTCGCCCTCATGGCCTGTTGTTCTAAACAACTCTGTTCCAAGTGGCATTCCTGGAAGTCAGCATGTTCCAAACAGACAGAAAATCCTATTGTCTTTCCTCTCATCCATCATCTCACATCCCTATTGTTTTGTCTGCTTCAGGCCCTCATTACCTCCCCTCTGTTCTATCATAGTAGCCTCCCAAACTGTTTCTCTGCCTATGGTGTTTTCCCCTGCTGAATTGTCAAGCACCAATGCTTTCAGGGAACTTTCTAAATCACAAGTCCAATCAAGGCCCTCACTTTCTTCACAGCCTTTTATGGCTCACCTTGCCCAGGGGATGCCATCGCCATTCCTTACCTGGACGTTGAATAGGTTCTGTGGGCCGTACGTCCACCCTATCTGGCCATCTCCCTTTCCAGGCATAGCTCTTACCATTTCCCACGAGAGCCGCTACTCTTCCCAAATGGTTGGAATAGAGGCTAGAATCCAGATCCTCATCACTGCCTTTCTAGTTTATTTCACTGCTTTTCATCCTACAAGACAATTTCAAAAACAAACTCCACATCTTTAATAAACCAGAATGTCTGGGGCTAGGCATTTTCTGGGTTAATTGCATTTCCTATATCATTCAAATTTTCTTCTTCCCTCACCCACCCTACATCACAAATATCTCTTCTGGATTTTGTTGTTAAAAATCTTCTCACATGCTTATTTCTACACTCTCAGCACTTACTAAGATGACTAAGAGAAAATTTTATTGGAACAACCTCCTGAAGCTCATTGATCACTGAGGAAGAATCTAGTTTGAAAAAAGTTGAAGCGATTAGGTTCAAAGTGACCTGACCACCTTGAAAGTTTCTTTTTAGATCCGTTACCCAAGATGGTTATATATATTTTTTGCAATGTGGCCCCCTCTCTAAAAACACGGGCATCACCTTTCAGGTGCATGGGAGCCGTAGGAAACCCTGAGTTCCTGTACCCATCACACACTTCTGTGGAAGAGAGAAAGTTAGAAGAAAAAGAATTTTCGAGCTAACACTTTACAACAAAAACAAACATGCAATCCACACAAGAAATCCTTCCAGGAGCACTTCTTATTTGTTGCACTTTTGTGATTTTGTCAGAACACAGCAGAGCTGGACAGTAGTCAAAGCAGTCAAAACAGGTTTACCGGGAACTATGGCAGTAGGGGAATAGAAACATCACGGGAGAACTGGGCTCCGTTCCAAATGCAACGTGGACAAGTGGAGATTCCAGCCAAGGAGCAGGGTCAGGTCAGTGGATGGGAAAGTAGTAATAGTAAACATCAGGGGAAAAGGGTGACTTCTGGATAAATCAACAGGATTCTTGCTGAAGGAAGGCCAGAATGAGCTATCACCTGGCGGGGCGGTAAAGAATGGGGAACCTGACCAGATGGGGAAGGGGACAGACACCAGTTATCCTCAGAGGGTTGGGGCTTCTCCATGCACTGACTTAGCAAGAGTCTTGCTCTCGAAAACAAGGCCCAAGGATGAGGCCCAGCTGAAAAGGGCATAGAGGAGCCTGACTAAATGTTGGCTGAGGGAAGAGTGCGTGTCAGTGTTTTGCCTTTTTTTCTGATGACTGCTCTTCCCAAATATCTTCTACTCTGCCCTTGATATTTATTTAAACAATGGGCCCATTGGAATCTAAAATATACTTGTTTCGTCTCTTAAGGCACGAGGCATGCTTTTCCTGGGCCTCTTAACACACTCAAGTTGGTCTCCAGGGAATACAAAAAGGATTTTCTGTTCTTGAGGATTTTGATTCTTTGTGGGTAGAGGACTTGAAATTGTCTTTTATTAGCCAAAGAATATTGGAGCTCAAGTGAAGTTTATTGTCATAAGCTTTGAAAACTCTTCTGTCCCCCATCTGGCAAACATTTCAAAAGAGACCATCTCCTTATTTATCATACGCATTTTGCTGCAAGACAACCTCCTCCCTGATAAAGTGCTGATTACTGCCTCTTGAGGATGGAGGGGAGGCCTTGGGAGAAGAACGAAGTGGTGGCCTGGACTGCCAGGTGATTAAGTGCAGGGAAACCAAATATACACCAATAGTGTAGATACAAATACCTCGTCCTGAGAGCTCTGCGTCCTCAGAGGGGAAATAATTGAGTTGAAGATCAGTCTTATTGATTTTTGTCTGAGGCAGTTATTTTGATTCACTTCCAAGCTGTTTTTACCCCCCCCCCCCCCCCCCCCCCCCCCCCGCTGCCAGGAAGTTTTGCTTTGCCAATATGCTTCAGAGGGAAGACATGAAGGTGTGTTGGGGGTGTGGGGAAGGGAGTTAGGTATTTCTGTACTGTATAACTTTAGCAACTATCATACCAGATTTATAACCCAGTCGTTTCTGGGCATTTCTCTTTGGGTTTTACATTTTCTTATTGGGGTAACAGGTATTTATATGCAAAGTAAATTAAAATAGTTAGGACTAGTTGTATGGCATGACAGGTAGTTGCATTTTTAAGGTCTTTTTTTTTTTCATCTTTCTGTCATGAATGGTTGTTTTTTTTTCACTCTCCATGTTAACAGTAAATGTCTGTATGCCTTTTCCTTGTTTGCAACAAATATTTGTTGAAGAATGGATTTGAATAAACACTTTGGGTAGCTCTCAGCTTTACAAAAGGAGGGGAGATTAAGAGGGCACCTTGTACTTAGCCACTGGCATTTTTATAGGAGTCACGTTAGTTTCTCTGGTTCCCCTGGAGGATTATTGTCAAAAATAAAAGAGGAACTTTTGGAACTCAGCTCAAAATTGACCCTATTTTGGTGGGGAAAAAGGGCAAATTTTTAGTTTTAAGTGGCTTATGTCATACGATGAAGGAACATTTAGAAAAATTATATCCTTGGACAGCAAACCCATAATTGAGTATTTTAGAGAAATTAAATGGCAATTGACTCCTAATGAGTTCCTAATAACACTGCTGAAAATATGAAAAAGAAAACTCTCTGCCTTTACCACATTTTTCTTTGGGGTGTGTGTGTGTATGTAAGTGTGTAATTTATATACAGAGGGTGCCAAAAAATGTATACACATTTTAAGAAAGGAAAATACTGTATTAATATACACCAATAACAAAAGATGAATACAAGTCACGTTTGACTTCTGCAATTACAAGAGGTGCTCAAAGTGGTTACCATCAGTGTCCAGACCCTTCTGATTATGGCGAACTACTGCTTGAGCATAGATAACATCTCTTAAAATGTGTAAATGTTTTTTTGGCACCCCTGGTATATAATATGTTTTATATATGTACATATTCATTTCCCCTGATGATTATTAGCTATGTATTGGCATCCCCATGAAATTGTAGTTACTACTTTAAATGCATTTGGCCAGAAAGTATCCAAACTTGGGACCTTAGCTTTGTTCTGAGCACACTGTTAAACTTTTAAATCAATCTATTTTCTTTGTCTCCAAAATTCTTGTGCAGAACAAAAGACTCTCTGGATTATAAGAGAGTGTTGCTATTAAAATGTGACTCTGGACCAAGCAGTCCAGTTTTGGTCTACCAAAACTCAAGAAGTAACTGGGTTCCACTTGAGCATTGATGAGGGGGGCCTGTCTGAAGCACGTCTCAGAGGAGGCAAATGCTTTAAGAAAGGATCATGCATTGCTCTGAAAATCCCACGAGAGCACAGAGTCCTGAAGGCTCTGTCCTTTTTCACCTTCGTACAACATTGATGGATCAGGTGTGCGTGAGTGTGAGGAGGAGTCCCAGACAGATGGTGTACGGGCAGATTTTTCTCTCTTGGTTGCCAACGACTTTATCATAGCAGGACAGTCAGCGCAAATACCACTAAGTAATTAATGGAGCATCTTTCTTTTCCTATCTGTTTATCTCCTCCTCCAGAAGTCAGTAATGGGCTGGGATTTGGGGAGCTGTAACAGGCAGGGGAAGAGCAGATTTAATCACAATACCTTATTACTGCTGGAAACTTAGACCTGCCCTCCTCAAAGTTTTGCAGACCACAGGGAGAGTCACTCAATAGGAGAAGACAAACATTGACCAAACAGTGCTCCAAACATCTACAAGGCTAGGGTCTTATGGACAAAGTAGCTCCCTGAGTAGCTGGATATCTTTGATCTCTGCCTTCTGGGTGTACTCCTACTAGCTCCCCTTTCTGCCCCTCGAGTGAGTTCCAGTGGATAGGAATTCGAATGCTGCTTTGGGGTTCTATTAAGTTACCCCTTGTCCACTAATAAGTGCAAGTATGATGAGCTACTTATGATGATGAAGACCCTCATGAATATGAAAAATGTGCCAACTACAGTGTAAGAGGGTATCAAATGCAGTCAAAGTGTAATTGGGAGGTAATGGTTGGTATTGGTAGTAATATGTATAACTGGCTTCAAGTTTTGTGACAGCATCAGCTGTGGGAATGAAACCTACAGCTTTCAGAGATGGGTTAAGGTGGTATAAAGATTACTAGGAGTGGATGTCAATGTATGTGCCTTCAGGTACAACCCATAGCCCTATCTCACTGGTGTGATCTGGGGGACTCATGTCACATCTCTGGTCCTCAGTTGACCCGTTTGTAAAATGAGAGTTTGATAGGAGGTGGTATTGTTCCCCTCCCCCACTAGAAATGCATAGAGGTATTTTTAAACTGTTTATCACAAAGATGGGGGACTGCACTACTGACAGTTAGCTGTTACATGTCTTGAAATGCAGGGGACTGTGAAGCACAAAGAAAAATCACTTAAAATACTACTAATAGTGCCCCAGCTGAAAAACACGAGGGTGACTCTGACCTGTATAGATAGTCTATGGAATAACAGCTCGTAAGAAACGGGGCTAAGAGTGGGAAACAAAAAAGCTATTGCCGGAGAACTTGATCTTTTTTTTTCTTTTTTTTTTTAATAAGGTGCTTTTGGAGGAAACAAGAAAATAATATTTTCAGCTAGCTTTAGAATTTCTCATCAGTCACGCTGGCTTCTAAGACATTTGTAAATCTTCTTTTCATGTTTTCTTGTTACATTTTTCAAGGAGCACTTGAAATATTTCATGAGACACATGTAACCACTGTGAAAATGTGCCCTTTTCCTCTTAGCCTGCCCCTACCTGGTGTGTGGAGGCTGCCCAAGTCAGGGGGAGATGAGCAGACCAGTGTAAATAGCGGACTCCTGTTCCTGTGTGTGGCTCAGAGAGTAAAATTTTCAGAACTAAATCAAATAATGCTCTGTGAACACAATCACCTCGGGCCTCACGTGATGGGCTAAGATGCTCATTTTCGCAGAGGAATTGGACAGACCTAAGCTCAGGACTCAGAATTAAGAAGGTTGTTCCGAAAGGCCAATTTCTTCATTTTACTGGCGGGGAACTCGAAGGTATGGCGAGAAGGACTTACCTCAATTGCACAGCAAGCTAGTGGTCCAGCCAGCTGTACAGGCAGTGGAAGGTTGAGGATCTTGGTTTTGTGCCAGACCCTCCCCACGTTTCTTCTTAGCAAAGTCTGAAGGTAGGTGAAGCCCTCACAGCCAAGATCAGAATGTAAAGAAAGGGCCTATTTGTCCACCAACCAGCCAGCATCTACTGTACCAGAAATTTGACTTTCCATGGCACCAGGCTGAGGGTTGTAGAGATACCATATGGCTCTGATTTGATCTACTTTTGGCCGGGGTAGTTGCCCAGTTGATGAAGACTATTATATTAGTCAGGATTCCGCTTGTAAATGGCAGAAACTCAATCAGCTTAAGCAGTAAGGATTTATTGTCTTCCATATGAATAAGGATTAAAGGTGCTGTGAGATGTGGGCTCACAGAAGACCATCAGAACTCCTGGCTCTCAGTCTGCTTCTCTCTCCATTGCCTCCCCACTCACTGAAGGTGGGCTGTGTGCCTCTGAACGAGCATATTTGATGAGGTGGGGACACTTCCAGACTTAGAGCCTTCTAGGACCATTGCAGCAAGGACAGGAGAAAATAATTCTTACCGGTTCCAGCAGATGCGCCTGAAGGAAAGTGTCTGTCACGTTCTAACCCTGAACTAACTGCAGGGTTGTCCCATTGGTGAGGCTTGATTGGCACCTCAGAGCTTAGGAGACAAGGTGGCTGTTTTTATAAGCATGGGAAAAAACATTTTGGTCATCCCAAACCATAAATACAGTATAATCAAGGCCAAAGTCTTTAACACAGAAGATACTTATTGCTGGAGTTCAAAAATACAGAGTAAGATATAAGTCAGGGAAATTTTTATGGAGGGGGTGGGACTTGAACTAAACTTGAACTGTATGGTGTTGCAATAAAACTTTATTTACAAAACAGACAGTGCACCAGATTTGGTTCGTAGGCAGCAATCAGCCAGCCCTATTCTCACTTATCTTCCTGCTTCCACTCGAACTAACCTCTAAGCCAGGTCTTCACACAGCAGCCAGACTGATCGTTTCCAAGGTAAATTCAGAACATGTTGCCCCCTTGTAACTAAGTCCTGTAGTGGCCTATTGGCTGCCGTATTTGTTTTGGACAAAAGGCCACCTCTTTGCCACGTGTCCAAAGCCATGCCTGGTCTGGCCCCTGACGATTTCTTGAAACACATCTCAGCTCCTTTCCCTCCTCAATGTCCAGCTAATCTGGGCATCTTCTGCTCTTGGGACTTAACACAGTTCTGTCCTGCTTCAGTGACCACTTCCCTTGTTCTTTTTCCTTTAATTCAGCCAAATAGAACTTCCTCAGAGGCCGTCTGTAATCACCCTGTCTGAACTGGGCAAAGCTTCCTCACCACTGTTGTCTACCTCAACACTATTTGCTGTTTAGCAGAGCACTACCACAAGGTGTGATTATTCACTCATTTGTTTGCTTATTTCTTGGCTGTTCCTTCCACTAGATTGGAAGCTCAAGGAAGATAGGGACCGTATCTGTTCCATTCACCCTTACGTCCTGAAGGCCTGAAAAGAACCAGGTATACAGTGGAGCTCTATAAATGTCTTTGAATGATCGAACAGTCAGAAGATTGGAGATTAAGAGTTTTATTCCTTACCTTAATCTTACCTATCTTCAAATTCAAAATATGAGCTCTTTACATCACAAAAGTCAGGCTGTCCAGGGCTTCTAGTTCTGATGCCAGCTGGTCTCTCTCAGCACTTTGGGTTTATTTTCAAAAGTGTGATATATTTGGAATGCACAGAGAAAGACAAAGCTGTATGCCTACCACCCAGATGCTAATATTTCCATGTTTACTTCAGATTCTTTCTATATTATAAACATTTCAAGTTAATTACAAAAATTCTAAACATTTATAAATTAAATAAAAACTTTTTTTAATAAGCAACTTTTTTTTTCTTGGACTTTGTTTCCCAGAGTAGGAATTGTTTCTCAGAAAATCCTGGGTGAGAAAGGACCACATCTTTTTTAGCACACGTTTCCTGGGCCAGTGCATAGTCTCTTCCATTCATAACGTAATAATTTATTATCTTCTGCCCACTTCTCAAAAAGATATGAAGCCAGATCATAGCAATGCAGTTACCTCATTTGGATAGTTTTCCATTTTATTGTCAGGGAAAGCTGGTTGCCAGAAACCTTAGCTAAGGAAATAGAGGAAAATCGAGCATGGAATTGAACCAAGTCTTCTTATAGTCAAGAGAGAAAAACAGGTCTGTCTTTCGTGGTCTCATAAAAATAAGTGATTCTTCAGGAGAGAAACTGGTTCCTTCTTTAACATAAAAGATAACACTCTTTTGTCCATCTCCCATGCTTATTCAGCATTTTCTCCATCACCTCTACCTTTCTCGCCTTTTCGCTACCTTCTCTTTTTTCTTTTTTTGATGCCAATCTTCAGGGTGATCGTCTGGATAAAGCCCTCAGGTTGGCTCCTGCTCCTTCCTTAGCTCTGGGAGCGAGAAAGAGAAAAAGAGTGATGTCCACAGGTGGGTCACTGGAGTTCCCAATGTCATTGTGCAAGGGGACGTTCAGACATTAAATCCTTAAAATCGCACAAAGGCTGGCTGAGCCACAAGAGGTCCACATTTCATATCCTCCTCCTTGTAACAGACGGAAGAGTAAACTGCAGAGCAGCTGTAACCCTCACTACTCAGGAGCCGCCATCAGAGATTTTGATAAGCCCCAGGCTGTGTCCGTCTTAAGGTCGCTGCCTATGAAGCACCTTAGATAAACACTTTCCTGTGTGTGGGGAGAAAATCCTCTCATAACAGGAATTCTTACAGAGGAACCCAGTATAACCCAGTGGCAAAGAGCTGCATTTAAATCCCACCGCTGCCAATTCCTGGCTGTGTGACCGGGCAAATTACTTAACCTCTCTCTGCGTCAGTGTCTTCGCCTGTATGATAGGAATACTAACAGCATCACCTCATTTGGTTGCTATGAGACCTACATAGGAGAATGCATGTGAAATGCACAACACAGTATCTGGTGTATTGTAAGTCCTTGATAAATGTCAGCTCTACCTTGACACCCATGGAAATAAAACTGCTCTGTTTGGAGCCCTGCTGGCTGTTTCTCCCCGTTGCTCACTGGTTGTGTCCCTGAGACATTTGCACAGGTCCCCTAGGACTTTGTACAGCACAGTGTGAACACATTGGACTTGCTAGATTTCTCTTGGGGTTTTTGGATTCTTTGGTCTGCTGTGGACTAACGGACTTTTCCTTCTACAATAAATTTGAAGATGGAATGAATGAAGCAGGTGCCCCACAGTTCACAGGAGTTCCAAGCAGTGGCCTTCATAAGGGCCCTGAGCACATCCTTTCCCTCCAGGAAGGAATGGGGAAAGGTGGCCTAGATTCGGGCTCATCTGTTGTTCAGCTCCCAGAGAGACAGCTCCAAGGGTTTCTTGTCTTCCAGAGCTTCTTTGAGTTTCTGAGATTTGCTAGAAGATAGGGAACCTCAGCTGCCTCCCCCAGGCTTGCCGACCTGGTGCCAGCAGAGAACCTTATTTCCTGGAAGGTGATGAGATTACTTGTTTGCAAACTCATCATTGTCATGACATCAGCTGCCCCAGATTTTTTTCACTGGTGTCCTTGGAGGCTGTTTAAAAACCACGCCACCAACACCCCGCTTTTTTTCCCCCTCCTCACTCTTCATGCAAGTCCAATACTCTTTGCTCCACGTCCCCTGGCAAGCTGACAGCACCATCTAACTTCTTGCTTCTCTGTCCTGGTTTACTGTCTGTTTTTGACAATCTGGCTTCAATCACAGGCGGCCTCGGAGGGGCCTATCCATCACGCCCGCACTGCTGGTCCCATGATTCTCTGCGGCTCCGGGCTGTTTAGTTTCAGTCTAACTGGCTGGGTTCATCTTTTTCTTCTCCAAGTTTTGCCCCTGTCACACTGCTGCTCCTCCCTTCATTGTGTGACCTTAAGTCACCTTGAGTTGTTGACATCCCTGAAGCACCCACCTTTTAATGAAGACAAGGTGTCGCAGTATTTATGAAAGCTGGTTTGCATGAATGGACGCAATAAGAATGCCAGGCTGTGAAATAATAAGAAATATAGATTGGTCTCTGCCCTGGGTTTTTGACACAGAGGTCCCCAAGCCCTTGTAAATAGGGGTGCTGGAAGAACCTTTTCTTCTAACAGTTAGTCTAACACTTAGCCCATTTCCTGACACAGGGTTCCTAAAACCCTTAGAATTTCTGGGCAGATAGCAGTGTCTTTTGTTCTAATGAGGTGACTCTTGGTGAGCTTCTGGATGGGGGCTGGTCACCCCATCTAAGTCACGAGGAGAAGCTTAGAATTTTCAGCCCACCTTCCTGTTCTCTAGAGTGGGAAGAGTGACTAGAATTGGAGTTAATCGATCATGCCTACATGATAAAGCCTCTATGAAAATCCCAATATTTGCTATGGGAAGCTTCTGGGTTGATGCACCATCTACATGCTGGGAGGGGGGTCCACTCTACCTCCGGGGGGACAGAGGCATCTGCACACGGGACCCTTCTGGAGCTTGCCTTGTGTATCTCTTCCTGTGGCTGTTCATCTGTTTCCTGTATCATGTCATGTTCCTCAGTTTAGATCTGCCTGATAGTTTCTTGTGATTGCACTTGGGTTACTCATTCTTGGCCAGAATGTTGCACAAGCAAAATGTCATTCTGAGGGTTTCCCATCTGGTGGCACGGGATGGTCACCTGTCCCTCCTTGGTGATGTTAATTGTAACCACCCGGTTGAGGTGCTGTCTGATTTCTCCACTCTGTTGTTAGTTATGCTTCTCCCTTGCAACTGCCAATAAAGACCATGCAAATATCCTGCTTCTCATCACAATTTCCCTATAGATTTAACATTCATTGATACCTCTGCCTGATCCAGTCTTTACTAAGATAGTTGCAAAATGCTAATATTGCTAATATTTTATTTAGGATATTTATATCTGTTTTTTCCATTGTATCCTGCAATTTCTATTTTGGGAATTTTCATTTGTGTCTTTCTGTGCTGCATTCTGATTAATCTCTTTAGATCTGTCTTCCAACCCACAAATTTTCTCATTACGTATGTTTAATCTCTATTTGTCCCACCCATTGGTAATAATGCATAATAAATATATACTATTGTTTATATAATAAATATATATTATATATAATAAAATATTTTTATTTCTAAGAGTTATTTGGTTTATTTTTAAAACTGCCAGTTTCTTTTGATAATCTTCTGATTCTATCTCTTATTTTTAAAATCATTTCGTATACTGTCATTTTCAATTCTCTGTTTGATTTAATATCTCAAGTCCTTGGGGAAAGAAAAGTCTAAATCTGTTATTGTTGTTTTGTGCTGTCTCTCCCTCATGGTAGTTCTTTTCCTCATATCCACTGGTTATAAGAGTGTATAAGACTAATTCTATAATAAATTGAAGATGGTTTCTTCCAGAAAGGGCTTGCAATTTCTTGCTTATGCTGTGAAATGGAGAGTTACCAATATTGGGACCATTTTAGTTAATATCAGAGTCCCTGGCTTATTTGGTGAAATTCAGATTTAGACTTCACCTCCAATTCGCTAATAGCTTAATTAAGGTCTAGGCTTATAATTAAAGCACTGTGCAAAACACTTTACCCTCAGTGTAACCATACCATTCTTGTGTGCTTCCTGCTCACAGCTGTACTTTAAGTTCAGTTTGTTTTATGGGTACACATGTGTTACCTTCTATTTGTGAATGCCTGCTTCTCTACTCTTATTCTGTCTTCCTTAGTGTGTGGCTCACAGCCTCAGGGTTACAAGATGGCAGATCCATCTCTGACCATCACATCTGCACTCCAGCCAAGAGAGAAAGTGAGAGCAAAAGATGAAGGGCCCCAGCATCCAGTCACTTTTAAAGAGGTTCTCAGGGAGCTCCACCAGTGACTCTGGCTTGTTTCATTGGCCAGGACTGGGTCACGTGTCTGTTTTAGCTGCAAGGGAGGCGGGAGATTGAGTACTATTTAAGCGGGTATATTGTTATGCCAAACAAAATCAGGGTTCTGTTAATAAGGGAAATGGGAAATGAGTATTGGGTAGGCGACAAGCAGAGGCATAGTGTTCATATTGTTTATTTGCTGAAAACAACACAGATTAGCTGTGGACAGTCTGAGGAAAGAGGCCCCAGCTCACACAGCAGAAGAAGCGCTGTGGAAGCCTGAGGAGAGTAGATACCAGGGGAGCTCTGGGAACATCAGCAGCAGAAATTCTGGGGCTTTCTCTCTAGGGCACTGCCATTTATCTGACTGAGTAATAACACAGGCTCCCGGTCACTTTGATCTAAACTTCAGATTCCTGAGGATTTGATTGGCCCAGGCTCAGCTGAGGTTCCTGATTTCCTGGGCTCTCTTTGCTTCATCTGGGTAACAGGATCAGGGGACTTAGAGATGGCCTTTGGGCTCTGGCCTACCCCTGGGTATTAGAATGTATTCCCAAAGAAAAGTGAATTCTTGAGGACTGGGCAGCTGTTACAATTGGTTTAAGCATAGAAAAATTTAACACAGGGGTAGAAGGCAGTTTTGCTAGGCTGTAGGGCTGCAAACTTCAGAACTCACCTGGGAATTCTCACTCTTTTCCCAGTGAGCTGGCAGGGTATTGAAAGGATGTCCATATATCTGCCTGTAGATAAGCAGGTTTATTTGACACACAATGCTGTCAAAAAAGCTGGGGATTTGTTAGTTTTTAAATTGGATAGAATTTAGTTAAAGCCAGTAAGGAAAGCACCAAGGCTTATGGATGGCCAGGAGATAAGAATTCCAGTCTGATGGGCTTTGCACCTAAAACTCACATAAGTGACACAAAGTTCTTAATGTTGATGAATTCTGGTTGTCTTTTCAGATTATCCCTGAGAAGGGGAAGGAGCTGAACATTCTTCTACTGTATCAGCCTTTTCCTGTCAAGGACTTAAAGACGAATGTGGCTTTCTTTTACAAAATTCCATTATTTCCTTTATTATGGGTCTGTTCATTGTTACACCTGGTTGTTTGGGAAATAGAAAGTAGAAAATGCCTTGCCATTTGTTTTCCTGCTACTTTCGTCCTTTTCGTATCGTGATTAACAGTGTGAGCTTCGGAGTCGGACAGATTTGGGTTTCAGTCCTCACTTCGCTCTCCACTGGCGACGTGATCAATGTGATCACGGGCTAATAAAGCCAAGGAACGTTGGCCACGCAGGTTATGATAGATCTTTTCCAGGGTTAGTCGTTGCTAGTATATTTTTCTTGTGTGTGTATGTACGTACATGTAATACCCATAACACCTTTGTCCTGGTTTTGTTTACCATTGTATCTTGGAAGTCCTTTCTTATCAGACCGTATAAGTCAACCTCAGCTTTTTCAGTGGCTGCACAGTATGACAATATAGGATGATGCTGTCCTTCACTTAGCTCATTCCTCCTTAGTGTGTGTTTAAGTTGTTTCCATTTTTTTTTTTTTTTTTACTTACCGTAGCCTCTTTCCCCTTGTATGAGAACATATCTGTGGGGAAATACTGCTTGAGGTATAATTACTCAGTCAAAGGGAATGTAAATTTTCACATGTTATCGACATAGCCAAAGTGTCCTCCTAAAAGATTTTACCACTTTACATACACTTCCACCAACAATTGCATAGGAAAGCCCATTTCTAACACTTTTCGACAACACTTTGTTCTCAAATTTTTTTGTATTAAGATGATAAAAGTGTTATTTTTATGGTTTTAAATTAAATTTTTAAAAATTTTGAATGTGCATTTGCATATACATTTAAAAGCCATGTGCATTTTTCCCCCCTGTCAAGTGTCTATCCATATTATTTGCACTTTTGGGGGAGTGAGAGAGAGTTTGTTCTGGCACTGATTTGTCAGAAATTTTTGTGAATTGAGTTTACCTATGTATCACGTTGTATTTTCCTACCATATTTGTCTTTTTACTGTTTTATTGTTTTGAAATTTGTATATAGTCCTAGATAATAATCTTTTCCTCTGAGACTTTTGGATTGTATATCTTGCTTTAGCTTTTTCTACTCTAAGATGATTTTTTAACATTGCAATGTTTTCTTTGACAACTTTGACCATTTTATTTATTTTTTAACGTCTATAGACACTGGAATGCACTTTGGTGTGAGTAGGGATCTCTGTATTTCCTGCCTCCCCCCACCAATGTGGGGCCAGTTATCCCAGCACCATTAATTGAATAATCCACATTGTCCCCTTGCTTTTAAATGTTACCTTTTATCATGTAAGAAATTCTTTGTGTGTGAGATGGTGGTGGGGGTTATCTTGGGCCTTCAGTTCTGTTCTAGCTTTTCCTGTAAAAACCACAGTCTGAAAGTTACATGCGCTGGCTAATCATGCTCCCAAGTTTACTCTTTAAATTGTGTTGATAGTCTAAATCAAATAAAAGACATGGAGGCTGCCTTATTTTATGATTTTTTGCTAGCCTCTGATTGTTCTGTATTAAATCAGTAAGTAATGTGCTTATGTGACAGGTTTAATGTTTGACCTGGCAGATGAAATAGAGTTGGGTAAAATAGGAAAAAAAGAACATTTAACTTCCACATAACCATTAACTATTTTCTAGTAATAAATTACCTTGGAGCTTTGATGAAAAATGATGTGGTGCATAGACATGAAGGGATTTATGAAGATCGGTGAAGTGTTAAGGACTCAAGGCACTTCATCATTCACAGTGGGCTTTGCTTACCCAGATCAAGGCCTGCCTTCACTCTTGGTGTGACATTGTCTTCTCTTCTTAGAGATTACTTTGTTGGCATTGTCATGCCTCAGGGCCTTTGCACGTATGATTTACCTCTGCCTGTGATGCTCTTTTCTGAGCTAGCTGCTCCCTCATGTTCTTCAGGCTTCTGTCCAAATATCCCCCATCACAGAGGTCTTTCCTGACCAATCTAGTTGAAATGTATTCTTGTCATGTGTTCTTCTTCTTCAAAGACCACATTCCTGCCTGACATATTTATTCTGGCCTATCTGTGAAACTAGCACATAGATTATGGCCTGGCATAGAGACACACAGATATTTGTTGAATGAACAAACACACATTGCCATCTCCTTATTCTTGATTGCTTATTACTACTGTGCCACTAAGAAGTTGCTGAGATGGAAGGATGTTTGCAAATTTCTTCACTTTAAACCCAAATACCAGATTACCTCTTTTTGCTTTCCTCTGTTCTAGGGAAGTGTGACCCAGACATCGAATCCCATGAAGGATAACTCTGTTCTGGTAGGTGTTTGTATCTGACTGAGAAATGTTATTTTCAGAATAGAGGGAGTGCTGGACTGAAAAGCACAGAAGGGAAGAACTGGAAAGTCAGCAAGTGACAGCCAGCTCAGTTGTCAGCATGCATATCCAAAACAATGTATGCAGAAACTAGCATGTTTGTCTTAATGCATGACAACCTCACATCACAAAGCCCTAAGTCTCTACTTGGCTGAATCTACAACCATTCATTATTTTTCCATTGATACAATATAGGAAGACGAGCAGTAAAAGCACGTTGTATGGATGATATTTTGAGATTGCTTTTTAATGACCCAGAAACTCTGCTATCATGGAAACGTCTACATAGGATGGATTTGGGGCAAACATTTGCTTGTAAGTGCTGGTTAGGAAATTATCTTAAGGCTATATTTACAGATCAGGATAGAAAGTTAATTTAGGAGTGATGGATAAAGACTTTAGCATCTCCAAACCACAACCTGCCTCTGGACCTCCAGCTGGGAGGGATACGTGAGGGGAGTCACAAAGAGGAGGTCAAGGGGGAGGGCCTTAGAGCATCAAGACCCATGGAGTCTGGTCCCAGGTGACTTCCTATTTAGTATGAAGTTTTCAGAATTCTCAGAGCCTCAGATGATATCTCCTCTGGCCTCCTGAACTGCACTGTGCATGTTCTTCTGTGATAATTGCAGTACTTATGGTTCTTCAGGTTGCAAGAGAAACTCTTCACACTGGTTTAAGAAAATAAGAAGAAATTTTATGGACAGCTTCAGGGTTATCTCATGGAACCCAGGGGCAATGACCCGTGAGAGTGCTTTATAAAGTACCAGGAGCAGAAGTGCATGGGCATGAAGTAAAGTCAGGTAGCTGTTTTTTCTCGCTCTCAGGGGCGTCACTGATTCTCATCTGCCATGTTCTCTCTCTCTTGGCAGACCAGCTTTCTTTGCTTCTCAGTTGCACGTATCCGTAGTTTCTGAGCTTGCATATCCTCTCACACTAGCAAATATTAATGAATGGGTTTTGACCTAATTGTCTCTCTTGAGAGGATCTGATTGGACTATCTTGGGTTCAGGTGTTCAGCCTCGTCCAGTTAGTCATGGTTAGAGGTTTGGGGTCAAGTGGCAGAATGTGGGCCTGGAATTGTACCCCTGTGAGAAGTCTTCTTAGGGAAGGGAGCTATTGACGAGGTAGACATCCCAAAGCTGTCCATTACAACCAACACTGCAAATCACATCCTAACAGAGTTTATCTAAATTTTGACTCAGAAGTAGTACGAGGAACCTAATAGAATCTTGATTTTAATTTAAAAAATTAGTCAGATTCTTCTCAGTATCATAAAAGTTGACTACACAGAACAACAGGATCAAGGGATGTGTTCACTGTTTCTGTTTGAGCTGCAAAGGCCAGAGCAGACAAACTCGTACATGCTTGTTTTGCATTTCAACACACATACCATTACCTACCACACCGAGCTTGCTTTTGGCTGCCCCAAAGTAAAGGCTTAAAACCCTACCTAAAAGATAGTTTGTAAGAAACCCAAACACTAACACTTAGCCCACGCTAGTCTTTTAACCTGCTGACCTTAGAGCTACCAAGGAAGTTAATAGCGTGTGTGCGTACTCAGAGAATGACAGTTGCACCAGCCAGCACGAGCGTGGCTCTTGAACTTGTTTCTGGCTCAAGTCCATGTGGCCAGCACCAAGTTTTTATCAAAACTTTGTGCTTCAAAGTCAAGGCCAAAATTATACCCCACTGTTCCTTTCTTTCTTCTCCCCTTAAGCCCCCAAGAGAAGAGAGGAAATTTCCTTACTTCTTGCCCTCTAATTAGTATTTTTACAGGATAATTGACAGAGTGAACATTTATTCCCTCCAATGTCGTAAGTACCTTGTCTGTGTTAGGGTTATTCAGTCTTGAAGAGCTCCCTGTGGGCCCCAGGCGAGGCACTACCAACTTACTCCAGTTTTTAGGCAGGCTTATCACTTCAAAGATTCAAATCTGCCTTTTAATAATCTTATAGTATGACTAGTACACAAAAGGGAAGATGAGAGAAGCGGCTGTGTCAGGCTGGAATGATAGCATTTGGTGAAAGATGGTCTCCTCTACAAATTACCTTCGAAACATGTGTCTGTTATTAATAATTTCTCAATCTTTCTTCACTTTTAAACCTTATTTCTAATTTATCTCATCTTTTATTCACTCATGTTACCTATTCTTTCCCTTTTGTTTTTAATCATAATTCTTTCTCTTTTTCTCTTGTGAAATTATATTTTAGACATGAAGGTAATATAAATGATCTATTTTTTCTATTCCTCCCTTTGGGCAATAATATCTGTAATTTAAAGATAAAAAATGTCCCTCTTCCCTTTAATAATTTTATTTTGCCATCACCTTCAACCATGCTTATCTCTTCCATTTGTAACTCCCTCAAGTCACACTCTGGAAATGATCACCTTCTACCTTAAAATTTGTTAAGTGGGTAATCTATAAAACTATTTAATCTATATCTCAATAGATGCAGTTTAGGGATACCACAGAAATGGTATCCCTTTTTAATTTTCTTAATTATATTAAGAAAATTAAAGTAAGACAAAACAGAGTAAGACAAAAATATTCACTAACAAATTAAACAACAACAACAAAAAAAACCAGAAACCAAAGCATGAATTTCACTTCTGTTTAAATGTTTGTTGCCAAGACTTGCTACAGTCCTGAGGAATTTACAATAATCTTCAAAGCATTCAGAAACACTATCTCCATGGATATGTAACAAGTAACAGCGGTGAAATGCTGTACCTGCAGTACCAGGGGAATGCAGGTGTATTTTAAGGCAAATAGTAATACTTCAGTCTGTTTGGTAATGAAAACTTTTTTTTTTAACTCCTAGGGGATATCTTAATATTTTCATAATAATACTAAGGTGTTATTTTCTACAGTGTTTGACATTTGTATAGATGGTGCAAAAGTAATGGCACGAAAGTGCTCGTGCCTTAGAACAAGGTCAGGTAGTGGCACCAAATCCTATTAGTGATGATCGAATTCTTTACAACCATACATGCACAATTATACACAGCACTATATATATTATATACACAGGCACACATATACATATACGCATGTGTATAATTGATGCTTAGTATTCATCCTAGTTATATTTTATAAAGTTACTGCAAGCACAGAGTTAGTGAATACTGAACCATTGCCCTGACAGACAGTACAGGGTTAGGTTTCTGTGAGCCTCGGGTCACATTTTCATCCACCAATCAATCTATAACCTTGTTATTTGTGTGTTTCTGTTTAAAGACACCTTATTTAATGTGTATTGTCACTTCATTAACCTTGAACTCTTGGACAACAGCATTCTAACGCCTGCCTGAAGGAAACTTGTTGAGCATATACATTTTCTCCATAAAGCACCTGACAGCCTTGCTGTGTTTAGGGAAGCTAGACAGCACTTCAGTACCTTGCCGGAGGGCCATTTTAAACAGCAAACTCACCAATAAAAAGCATAAAAATGCAAAACCATGGCACTGAGTAGACTGTGACAGGACACTTGTTTACATTATGAGAGCAGAAACAAGAAAGCTGAGTGTTGCCTTGTCCCATCCCATCTGGGAAGGTGTGCGTTGGTCGCTCAGTGTGTCACTTATCGTGACTGTGAATGACCATGAAAGCACCACAAGTATTAATTCTGGAGTTACAAATAAGATTTAGTAAACAGGCAAAGTCACAGATAAGAGTCTGTGAATAAGGAGGACAGACTATACGTATATGTATGTATGTATGTGCATATATGTAGGCTAGTTTCACCTAAGAAGGTTTCTTGATGAAGCATTAAAATATAGTAATTAAGTTTTGATCCTTGAGAACGTATCTTTTTAATATTCTGGGTGACAAAATGGGAACTACGCACAAAGCAGTTCTGCTGGATACCAAAACACATGTGTGATTGGGTTGCAAGCTGAACTGGCTACTGAGTCCGTAGAACGGCATTCTTGTTAACCTGTGAACAATTTATCTCCAAATGGCAAGATGTCATTCTTTTTAATGGCTGAGTAATATTCCATTGCATAGATGTATCACCTCTTCTTCATTCATCTGTTGATGGGCACTTAAGTTGCTTCCATATCTTCTCTATTGTAAATAATGCTGCATTGAACATAGGAGTGCATATATCTTTTCAAATTAGTGATTTTTTCCTTCTTCAGATAAATACCCAGATGTGGGATGGCTGGGTCATGTGGTAGTTTTATTTTTCATTTTTTGAGGAACCTCCACTCTGTTTTCCACAGTGGCTGCACCAATCTTCAATCCCACCAACAGCGCACAAGGGCTCCCTTTTCTCCACATCCTCGCCAACACCTATTCTTCGTTGTCTTTTTGATACTAGCCATTCTGACAGGTTTCAGGTGGTATCTCATTGTGGTTTTGATTTGTATTTCCCTGATGATTAATGATGTTGAGCAGGTTTTCATGTTGCCATCTGTATGTCTCCTTTGGAGAAATGTCCATAAATAGATAAAAACTCTTTTATAAAATGAACTTCAACATAAAACATCTAAACTTTGATGTAAATCCACGTTTTAGGAATGCCGAGACTTATTAAGTATTTGTTCTTTTCCAGTTTATCAAACAATACTGGCTATGGATTTTTAAAATCCTCAGCCATAGTACAAATGAAGGCATCCACAACTGAAACAGGCTTCCAAGAGGCTATAATTCTGTATTTTACAGTTTTTACAATACAATGGCAGTGACAACTACTACTGTTATTAGCTAACTGTGTGAACTTATTATGTATCAGGCACTGTGCTAAGTGCTTTAAATATGTCATCTCATTACAGCTTCATGCCTGTAGAGAGAGGGTAAAAATATTGAAATAATAAATATCTTTCTAAGCTAGTATGGCAAACTCCAGGATTTAAACCAGAGCTGTTCAGATGAACCTACCGGGTAAACACTCAACCATCTCTATAATTAACATTGCCTTCCAGTTTCCCAACTTTAGTTAGAAACTCTTTGAACCCTTCATCATAAGTTAATGGTACAAAGAATAAGGGAATGCATTTTGTGTAAGTACTAGTTTCTACCATATGTTAAATTCAGTGCTGGGGTAGAAGCATTGGAAGCAATTAGGGGAATATTAAAGTTTGATATATGTTTCACAGTGTTTCAACGTGTAGTACATAAGCACATTTTTATTAAGTGCGTTTATTTCCCTGTACAACTGAACTTGTGGCAAAAGTCTGTTTCTGTGTATTTTCCTCAATAAAGTGTAAGATATCAATGACTTCTAGGCCTTCTTTATCATTCTTCTAATCCAATGTTCTTAGTTTCTAAAGGATGTATAATAACATTAACTCGATTTTTATTGCTGTATTCTGTGAGAATGTCTTAGTTTCACTGTTAGGCTTGCCCTCCAGGCCTCACTGTGAGAATGTTGGGTTCAGTGAGGCACCTCTGTAGGTGACAGCCTTGGAAGCACAGTTCATGCTTGGTGTGAGGTATACTGGTCACAGCATCAGCAGTGATACGAAAATCCACTAAAAACCCTACTCAGCCCTATGCCCAATGTCAAAACGCTGCCACTGTCCCCAGGGAAAACAGCTGTGTAGGACTGTGAGCCGTAGAGTTTTGCTGTTGGGTTTCACAATGCAAGTGATTCATTTTTACTTACCCTCCCACACCCAACTCCTTCTCATACTTTGTTGAGCAAATTGAATTAGGCTTTTACAAAGAAAATATATATATATATTATTGCTTTTTGAGTGCCTACGCTCTACCAGACTCTGTTTTAAGTGATTGCATATACTAGTGGTCTGCAAAGTTTTTCTGTCTATCTAAGGGCCCGATAGTCAGTATTCTAGGATTGACATTCCGTATGGTATCTGTTTTAACTGCTCAACTCTATAATTAAAAATGAGAAAGTAGAAGATAATACTTAAACAAATGGGTGTGACCATGTGCCAACAAAACTTTATTTACAAAAGCAGGCAGTGGTCAATTTGACCTCTGGGCTGTGGTTTCCACTCCTTGGAATATATGTATTCTTATCTAATGCTCACAACAACTTAACAAGACAGGTGCTGTTATCATCCCCATTTCACAGATGTGGATACTGGGGCACAGAACAGCTAAGACATTTGTTCAAGATCACAGGACTAAAGTAGTGGAACAGGGATTTGAACCCTGGAAGTCGACCTGTAGAACTATGTTCTTAGTCAGTATATCATATCACATCTTCAGTAGAGAGATAGCAAAAAAGTCATAGTTCTACAACTGTCGTATTTTAAGTATCAGCTATGATACTATGCTTTACCATATATAATCTCATTTAATACTTACAACCACCCTGTGAGGTAGGTGGTGTTATTTTCCTTTTTTCAATGAAGGAATTGAAGCAAGGCTTAAGGAGATTACTTGGGGTCAGACAGCTAGTAAGTAGTGGAGTCTAAATTAGAACTTGAGTCGCATTTACCTAGGTCTATATCCCTTTCAGGAGTGTCAAGGGGGAGGCAGTAGAGCATACTGATTAAGAACTTTTGTAGACTTTACTTCTCTCATGTAACAGAGCTAATGACCAGATGTAGGTGTACTCATGAGAGTGAGTGTCTAAGGTAGGAAGGTGGGTATAAGCAAGCGATGGAGAGGAGCACACCATGGCACTAAGGAGGCAGAGTGCTGGGTAATTCCTTCACAATTGTGAGAACTTCAATAGGAATAGTAATGAAGATAGTGACAGTGAGCCAGGAACTGAAAGTGTTAGAACATTTAGGAGTGACCTAGGGTTTGGTTGATGACAGCACCAAGGAGAGATAATGTGTGATGACATGAGGTTCAAAATCTCGGGGTTTTTTTTGTTTTGTTTTGTTTTGTTTTTTGTTTTTTCTTTATGGTGGAGGAGGGAGGGGAGTTATTTGGAAGCCACGATGAGAGGCAAAGAGAAAACATCTGACCTCCATGCCCAGTGGTCAAGAGGCATGGGAGACAAAAGAGCCATCATTTGAGAGGGCTGAAATCTGTGGGAATCTGTGGCCTTCCTCCTAAGGATAGATTTCATGCATTAAGTAATAAAGTGACGGGGACATTGAGGGCAAAAAGGGGGTGTACAGAGCCATGTGAAGATTAGAGTATGAGAGTATGAGAGATGAAGGGTGATCTGGGGCTCAGTGCAGTGATGGTCCAATAAAGAGCACAGTGAGATTCAGCTTGGTGGATATAACAAGCATATAACAAGGCTGTGTGTATTGGAGGGGTTGGAGCTTCCTCTTAACCCTTGTAATAGGGGTAGATGGTCTAAGGGACTCTTAATCCTCATGCATTAGTTCCTTCTTAACCCACGCTGGGGAAAGGGTAAACTTTGAGTGTGCACACACTCATCATGACCTTGATGATTGCTTTGTGGAGAGGCTGGGTTTTAGTCCAGGAACAGAGGTCCATCCTCAGTCTTGATAATGGGAATAGAAGACATAGGAGAGATGTGATCTTGGTCCTAGTAAGCAGGCTTCCTCTTTCTCTGGTTATCAGTCAGTCACACATGGTCTTACTCCAGCTGTACCTCTTATGTAATCTGAATTTCCTATAACCCAGTATTTGGCCCCCACTTCCATCTGTCTTCTCCCTACCTCTACCTTTCAACGCCAGCAGTCCTCCAAACACACTTGAACATGGAATGTATTAATTCTACTGCTTTTTCGCTATATCTTATCACCATAATGACCTCACTTTCCTTCTTAAATTCCGAGATCAGTCATAATCATTACCTTCATACATCCTTGATTCACTCAGTTTTATTACTGCGTGCCTGCATCTGTGCAGCTAAATGTGGTAGGAATAAAACACACCATTGGTCTGATTTGGTCTCACTGTAAATTCATGACCATAAAGCTCCAGGGGATTCTTGATGCTGCCAGGCAAGCGTACTACACAATCTTAGTCCACTCACCATCCCGTTTCTAGATAACCATTTTCTATCTCATTTTCTCCTTTAAAAACTCTAATACCTCCCCCTCCATCCTCATTCTCAACGATGATCATGTTCCTATTCCACTGACAAAATTGAAGTAAGAGAAAAATATCGCCCACTCATTCTCCACCACATCTACCCATCTGCCAGCTTTGACATCCTGTGCTCTGTCTTCCCTGCTGGGACCAATCATGAACTGTCCATGCTCCTCTCTACCCCAGATTCTTCCACTTCTACATGAGATCCAGGCATCTCACACCTAACTCAAGGATCCTGCTGCAGTTATTCCCTCTCACCTCCCCCATTGAATTTTCTCTCTCTCATAGATCATTCCTGCGTGCAATGGAACAAGGTTTATTTCTCACCTCTTTTTATGAAAAAAAATTTCCTTGACGCGCCTTCCCCGCCTTTTCTCTGTCAGTCACACTCCATTTTTGCTCCGCTTTACACCAAACTCCCTGGAAGAATCACTAGTACTTGCTTTCTCTAATTCTTCTCCTCTCATTCTTTCTCGAGCCTGTTCCCATCAGGCTTTTGCCTGTAACATTCTGCGGAAACTGACCAATGACTGACGACTTCCCTGCTAGATCAAATGTTCACTTCGGATTCCTTGTTGTCCTACCGATTAGCAGCATTTGACACCACGTATCACCACCGGCTTCTTGAAGCGCTTCCCTGGGTGTCTGAAATATGATTTTTCCACATCTCCTTCAAGGGCGATTTATCATTGTAATTTACTGGTTTCTCTGTATTTCCCCAACGTCTGAATGTGAATGCACCCAACACCCAGTTCTTAGACCTCTCTTTTTCCCTATGTCTTTTCCCCTACAGATTCTCATTCAAAGCTCTAGATACCATTCCCATGTTGATTACTCCAAATTCATACTCCCAGCCCAGTCTTTGCTCCTGTACTGCAGACTGGTCTAGACAGTTATCAACTTGATCTCTCCATTTGATGCCTAACACACATTCAAGTTAAACATGTCCAAGATTGAATGACTCCCTCACACCCAACCTGCCTTTTCCCACCTAAAATCTTCCCTTTCCCTGTTGGTTTCCTTCTTACAGTAAATGAGTGTTAAGCAGATCTTGCATATAACTGGGCATCATGTAGGTTATGTAGATGCTTACCTCATCGCCTCGACCCTCAGCGTTTAAAATGTCATAGAGAAGACGTGGCATAAACCAATAGCTGTCTCCCAGTAGCCATTCTCCCCTCCTCCCCTGTGCTTTCTCTTGACTCACTGATGCCTGGTGGCAGGTTGAGGATGGAAAGACAATAAGACAGGAGAAGTATTGTCCCCATCGGACACCGTGGGACTGCCACATCAGACCTGGACTACTTATGTGAAAGAGGAGTGAACGATCTTGTTTAACCTCGTGTTGCATTTTATATCAGCCACATTCGCATCCCTAAGCATGCAAAGAAGAAATTAAGCAAGTAAATCACAGGCTTGCCCCAGAACATAAGAGATAGCAGGGGTGGGGTGAGGGTAATTCTGGGGCTAGGCAGATAGCTTGATTCAGTAAAGTTGGCTGGTATGAGACAAAAGGAAGCTGTGAGAACCTGGTGAACTGTAGAGCTGTGACCTTCCTGAGGACATGAACATGTAGACCACATTCCAGCCCCCAAAGACTCTGCTATCAGGAGTTAGCCCAGCCAGTTTGTCATGAATGCTCAGGAACCAGTAGTTACTTCAAAATATTTTGTTGTTAGCAGCGTGAAAACCTCTTTTCTAACTAACCTTATGCAAAACTGGAACACACCGTGCCCTAAAAGCAGACCTGCTCTGGGTGGATGGAGGCCATATTCTCTCTGTCTCCCCCTTAGTGACTTGAGGGTGGGCTCTGCTGGGAAATTGTTTTTAAATGACTACTCTAGTCTAAGCCCCTTATTTAACAGATGGGAAACGTAGGCTGAGAGATATTTACTGTGAACCCAGAAGTATGTCATTTGGTAACAGAGTGAGATGCTTGGCCTCTCTGACTCCATCTTGTTCAAGCCTGCTTTGTTCCCATGGCCTTCAGGATAATAGCTTCTTGCATATAGACATGCCAGTTGTTAGAGGAATTCTGCTTACGGCTTGAATTTTCCAAAAATGGCCCCTCAGCAGAAGGTGCCTTTCCTGAGAGGATAAGGGAAGGACGCACAAAAATAATAAATGTATATCAAAGATTTTCAGAACCTCATGACAGACTCACATCAACTAGGGTCAACAGACTAAGCAAAACATTCCTCGGACCCCTGCGGGTGCTCAGTGGTCCTCAGCGACCTTTTGCCCATTCCATTTTCCCCTTCCCTTGACATGAAAGAAGCCTGAACTCTGTACTTTGTTAAAATAGAGTCGAGGTACCACTAGGTCTCCTCTCTTCTTGGTTAGCACTGTCTCAATTAATAAACCTTTCCTTACTCTAAACCCTGATGTGTTGAGTTTTGACTTTTCCTGGTGTCAGGCACGTGGTGTCAGACTTTGGACCAGTAACAATTTCACCTTTCTGGGCCTTGATTTCCTCATATTTAAAAACAAACTTGAACTAATTCATCTCTGAAGTCTCTTCCGGTGAGCAATGAAGCAAGCAGGGACCAGTAACTGCTTCGCTCACAGTCACACAACTAGCAAATGACAGAGCTAAGACTGAAATCCAGGTCTAGTTGACAAGGCTTCTTAAATTAGCAGACCTAAAAATGTGAATGAATTCACCCTGCGTCTTATAAATATTTATGGATCTGGCCAAAATTGTTGCAGAGTGTTTGGTGTTGTTTCCATTATTATTAGCAAATGCATACAGTAGCTGCCTGTACCCTAAGGCAAAGGGTATTAAAAGGTGATATGGTTGTTCTGCCTGGGAGTGAAGTACTTGGCTTCAGAGAATACATCAGGAGACACTAGTTAGATATTACTGTGAGCAAACAGTTAATTAGAGAAAAGAATTCTTGTTTAAGGAGAGTTTGGAGAAGGTAGTTAAATCCTATGTTTTATCCCATATTCAGACTTGTAATATCTACTCTTCTTAGTTGTCTTCATAAATCTGATAGATTGAGGATGACCGGAAAAATTAATTTGTGGCCATTTCATCTGTCTCCTTTTAAAAAGAAAGGCTATTGAACCTTAAACTATATTAAGCATTAAATTTTTATGGTCAAATTGAGATTCTGCACAAATACAGTTAATTAAATTTGTAGATGATCTACTGTCTGGATTTATATGGGAGTCCTTGATTGAAAATGAGCTATAAAACACATGTTGAGTGAGCACCACCAAGCCTCCACTCGCTGGGCAGCTGTTTCTGGAACAAACGGTCTTCATGTCCTCTTTCACTGCATGAGTGCATATTAGCAGCTAAATGAGTCAAGTGTGGAATTTGCTGGCTCCTTTGCCTCTGCCTGACCTCTAACTGGTGCCCCTCTCCCACGCACTTCAGTCTCTCTCCTCTCCTGTCTCCAAACTCCTTCCCTACCTGATTGCCTATCTGATGGCAAAGAGTTCAAGTGACATGTTTGAAACAAAACTTTTTGGTTTTCTAGGCACTACAAGTTCTTCCTCTCTAGACTTTCCATCTCAGGAAATAGGACCTGTCACCCCCCCCCCCCCCCCGCCACCCACCATGCTACTCTAGCCCCAAACCTAGGAGTTACCCATAATTTTTCTGCAATTCACCCGCACTTGAATCCATCAGCAAATTCTATTCAGGTCACTTTCTGTGGTATTTCTTCCATAGGGGCTCTTTTCTTCATTGCCCTGGGGCTCTCCATCCTGGTTCAAGGTGCTCCCCAGGCAGTTAAGTCAGTTCTATGTATGGGAAAAAAAATGTTCCCGTGGAGTAGACAAATTGTCCAACTGCTCTCCTTTGCAGTGGAATAAACCCTCACCAAGCTGAATTCCAGGGCTTGGCAAGATGCGTGAGAGCTGGATTTTGACCCCAATTTGTCCTGTGGGTTGGGCACATTTGTACTAGAATGTGTAGCAGGCCACTACCACTTACTGGTGAAGGCCACCCCTCCCTCTCATCTGGTCTACTCCAGTCCTTTCCCGATGCATCTCCCCGTCTCCAGTCTTGTTCCTCTACAATTCTTTTGAGACACCATGTTAAAATTGATCTTTTCCAAACATAGATCAGATCATTTTTATTCCTGATTCAAACCTTTACTTGCTTCCTTATTATATTTAGCAGAAAACCCAGAATGGTGTCAAGGCCCTCCATGACCTAGCCTCTGACCACCACCTTTTCCCATCCTCAGTCTGCTCTGGACACACTGGCCTCCTTCCTCAGCTTGAACATGCAAGGTTATTTCTGCCTGGAGGCCTTTGCACATCCTTAGATGGTTGGCTCCTTCCCATCATCCTATTCTCAGTTTAATGGTCACTTCTTTCTTGAGGTCTTCAATGACGACGCAGTTATCTAAATTTTATACAACAGATGCCCTTCCACCATCATGTTCCTTGTTACACCATCACCCTGTTTTATTTTTCTTCATAGCATTTAATGCAATGTGAAATTAGCTTGTTTATTGTCTGCATCTTCTAGAACGTTGTCTCCTTGGGGGCAAAGACGTCTGAATTCCTCATTGTTACTCTTCCAGCACAGGTAGGGGTATTTGGCACCCAGTAGGACCTCAACAAATACTGATTGGATGACAGAGAATGGAATCAGAATGCTAAGTTAAAAACCAGTGGGAGAGGATAATGACACTCAGCAAGCATATTTGGCAAAGTTGTTTAAAAATGCATATTCATAAGCAAACTTGAAAATAATTCCATCTTTGCTTTTCTGTGATCTTTACATGTGGTCTTTCCTTTTTGGGTTGAGAAAGTTGAGTGGTGCTTGTCTATGTGTGCTGAGTCACTAGTTTCCAGGGGATGCTGACTGTTAAAGGAAGTAGAACAACTCTCAAGCAGAGAACAAGAAGACCTTGTTACTGAGAACTTTCTGCATAAAGACTCAGCCTGGCGCCAAGGTTGAGCCTCTCTGTCATTTGTTTTCTGGGCACAGTAGAGCTAAGAAGCATTGTTTAACCTTTTAGAAGCTGTGTATGAAATTTACATTAGTGGGGTGTTGCTGTTCGGTTACAAATCGTTTATCCCATGAATATCAATGTGGCCGTTTGCTCTGAGAAGTTATCTTCTTTCTGTTGAGAGCCATTGAAAAATCCATAAAAATGTGCAGGAGACAGAGACAGTCCCTGTTCCTCTGAATTGCAGGGGAGAATGAATGGCTAAAGAGCAAGGTGACCTGTGCGCAAAAAAAAAAAAAAAAAAAAAAAAAAAGAAATCTGTGGAACTCTTTCTTTTTTCTCCCCTAGCATGACTTTGAATAAATAATTGGATTTACTTATTTAAAAGTATATGAGTGCCTGTCAGAGAGCCTTGCGAGTAGTAGGCATTTAAGAAATATCTGCCCAAATGAGTTGCTGGATATTTAACAATGCTGATTAAACAGAAGACTCATTCAGTATTTGAGAAGAAATATGAACATACACCTAAGGTAATGTCAAGCTGAATCTACAATTTCCCACAAACAGCTTCTTTTATACGGCCGTTTGACACCAATGACCAGAAAAGGAACTTTAAAAGAAAAATTAATAGGCTTTATTTTTCAGAGCAGTTTTATGTTTACAGAAAATGGAGCAGAAAGTACAACGAATTCCCCCAAACCTTTTTCCCACCTCCCCTCGGTTTTCTCTATTATTAACATCTTACCTTAGTGGGGTGCATTTTTTATAATTGATGAACCAACATCGATACACTATTATTAACTAAAGTCCATCGTTTCCATTAGGGTCCACTCTTGGTGTTATACCTTCCATGGGTTTTGACAAACGTATCATGACAGGTGTCCACCACTACAGTATCATACAGAATAGGTTCACTGCCCTAAAAATATCCTGCGCTTCATTTATTTATCCCTCCCTTCCTCTTCCACCAATCCTCTGGCAACCACTGAGAATTTCCCCCCTTTTTGAAAAATTAGGGTAAAATATCCAAAACATAAAACTTATCATTTAAATTATCTTGAAGTGTACTATTTAGTTGCATTAACCACATTCACTTTTTACCATCTCTACACTTTTGCCGTTTCTAGAATGCGATGCAGTTGGAATCCTGCAGTGTGGTTGGCCTTTTCAGACTGGCTTCTTCCACTAACCAATGTGTATTTAAGGGAGGCTATGGTTTTAATAATTTTATCCGAAGTAGTATTGCTGCTGAAGATTTTAGTCATCAGAATTTTAGCTATGGACACAGCTCCATGAGATTTGCAGTTGGGATGGAGGCTGACATTGGAGAGTATTCTCAAGAAACTTGGAAACTTAGACTTCAGTGATCATCATTTAGCTGAGTGACACAGAGCAGAAATACACACAAAGAAGAGCTAACTAACGTGTGTATGCACAGGCTCATAGCGACTCATGATTCTGTCCTTTTAAATAGCATGCCATTATTGTTTGCACTTATTTAAGGTTTTAAACTTTATTTCATCTTTTGTATTTTAATATGTATATTTCTTTGTAAGAAGGACTCAAAGCGGCTTTGCTTTTTCCAATGAAACAGAAAAAGAAAACTAAAATGATTGAATCGTTAGCATCAACATTATAGTAGTTAACCATTTTGGTGAAGGGCAATTCTTGCTAGTTTAAGAAAGACCACAGATTAAGCAAGAGATTCCTTACAGACGTAAAGTAAAACCAGAAACTGAAATGTTCATTCATTGAGTCATGAATGTTCTGGACTTTGTAATAAGTACAAGAGGAAGATAGTAGATGAAGAGGTGAGGGAGGCTGAGTTGGAAAAATCACTGAATGTGACTTGAAATTGTGAATATTCACCTAGTGGTGACAATGAAACAGGGACACAGACTGTCCACAAGCAGGACGAGTTAAAGTACCGTGTGGAAATACGGGGATGAACAGAACACAGCCCCTGCCCCAACGTTCTGGTGGGGAGTTCTATAATAAACACGAAAATGCAACCAGATTTAAACTCAGGGAGAGAAGTGCTATGAACGAAAACAAAGAGTAAAGGTTAGAGAGTGGTGGGGTGGGCATCTATTTTAGATAAAGTAGGCAGGGCAGGCCTCCCTGAGATGGTACACGTGAAAAGAGATTTCCTAGAGATTAGGAAATCCATGATATGCAGATTTGTGAGATCATTCCAGGCAGAGGGCGCGTCAAGGGCAAATGCCTTATGGCTGGAGTTAGGTTGGCAGAGTCAAGGAACAGAAGAAGCCAGCATGGCTAGAGTAAACAAGTGGAAAGGGGTGAAATTGAGTTCGGAGGGGCTGGCAGGGATGCAATCAAGGCTAGGCTGGAAAGCCAAAATAAGGAAAGGAACTTGGATTTTATTCTAATGTGTTAGGAAGCCGTCTGAAGGGTTCGAGAAGGGAATGACTGTACCCAACTTACAGGTTTAAAAAGATTATTCTGGCGTCTGTGCTAGAAGTTGACTGGAGGGAAGGAGGCAGGACGAGAATAAGGACGCCAGCTGGAGGCTGTTCTGATGGTCTGGATGAGAGTAGGCATGACCTGCAGGAGGGCGTGGCCAGTGGTTCATGGTTGGAAGTGGTTTTCTGGAAGCCGAAAGTAGATTTGATAAGACTTGCCAATGGATTGGGCAAGTAGGGATAACTGGAATACAAATGGGGTTGGGATTTCAGAAGGCAAGTTTTGCTGGAGTGCAGTGAAGTCTTTCTGGGCGAGGTGGGGTTGGAGGGTTGCCAAGAGGGGGTGGTAGGAAGGACATTTTAAGCAGGGAACTGCCAGGGGCAAAGGCACAGAAGCAGGAAGGTGAACACGGTGTTTAGAGAAAGGCAAAGCTGGGGTCTGAGGTTTACATGAGAATAAAGGGTGAGATAGAAAAGTCTGCAAATAGAGGTTGTGGCCAGATGGGGAAGGGTCTTAAATGCCATGCTCAGATATTTGATTTCCTAGAGTAGGCAATGGGGAGTTGTATCTCTTAGGAGTGTATGTGGTGGCAAGTAACTGAAAACTTGCTAAGTCCCTTAAAAAAAAAAAAAAAAGACTTTAATTTTCTTTCATAATAAGAAATATGGGGGTGGTCAGTTTGGGACTGTGAGGCTGCTTATGCCTGTCTGTCCTTCTGTTCTACCACCTTTAATATGTTGGCTTTTATCCTCATGCTTGTCACCTCATCGTGTCTGGTTGGCGCCTGTACCAATACAGGCATTATCTGTACTCTGGGCAGAAAGAAAGGGCCAAAGGAGCACAAAAACAAAGTCTGTGCCTGTCCCCCCTTTTTTATCGTGGTAAAATACATATAACATCAAATTTTCATTTTTTAAGGTTACAATTCAGTGGCATTAATAACACTCATAATGTTGTACAACCATCACCAGCATCTATTTCCAAAAAATTTTCATCACCTCAAATAGAAACGCTGTAACTATTAAGCAGTAACTCTCCACTTTCTCTCTCTGTGAATTTTGTGCCAGTGCCTTTGGATCAGGAAAATAAATACTTCCAAGAATCACCATTCAGGAGTCGTATGACTAATAAATGGTTTGATATTGCCTTCTGGGAACTCCCCACTTCCTCCAGACCTTTCCCTCCCTGACCTCATCTGTCCACTTTGCCTTCCCTGGCTTATCATAAGGGGGTCACTGAAGACCAGTAGGTGCATTGGAGATGGGTGATTTGGAGAGGAACACGACCAACTTGTAAGAGAGTGAAAAACACAGGAGTGGAGGGAAGAAAGCATGTAAGGGTTCTGGTCACCAATTCTGATTGGGTGGGGGATGCTTTTCCACACCACGCCATGCCACTAAACACTTCTCCACCAGCTGGGGTATCTTACAATCCATCTCACTTCTGACACTGTCTACCTGGGCATCGGAGTCCACAGGTTAAGTTCTCAGTCACATAAGACAGCTCCCTCCCTCCCAGTTCAGACACTGAATAGCTATAGTTTGGAGGTTCCAATGACCCTCTCCTTGGATTCCATTAATTTGCTAGAATGGCTCACGTAACTCAGAAACATTTTTCTTACTAAAGTACCAGTGTATTATAAAAGGATATAACTTAGGAACAGCAGATAGAAGAGATGCAAAGGGCAATGTATAGGGAAAGGGCATGGAGCTTCTAAGCTCTCTGAGTGTGCCACGCTTCCCGAATCTCCACGTGGCCACCAACCAGAAACTCTCCAAACCCTGTCCTTTTTTGGGTTTTTATGGAGGCTTCATTACATAGTCATGATTGATTAAATCATGGGCCATTGGCTATGATTGTACCATCAGCTCCTATCCCCTCCCTAGAGCTCAAAGGGGATGGGACTGAAAGTGCCAACCCTTTAATCACATGGTTGGTTCTTCTGGCAACCAGCTTCTATTGTTAGGCGGGGTCTAAATGTCACAATTAGCATAACAAACACCTGTTTCCTCTCATCACTGAGGAAATTCCAAGGGTTTTCTGAGCTCTGTCTCAGAAATGGGGACGAAAACCAAATATATATTTCTTATTATAAATCACACCATCACAGCATGAGTCAGGGATATTTTGGTAGGTGACAATGAGTGAAGAATGCAGGGAGATGAAAGGTTCTGGCAATATCAGGTTGTGAGACAGTGAGACCAGACAGAAAAGGGCAGGAGTGTAAGAAGTGACGTTTGGCTTGATGTGTTGGATTCCCCCTGATCCAGGTAAGAACTGTCTCCCCGTTTCAGCACCGTGTTTCTTTGATTTCAGCTTTTTTTTTTTTCTTTCTTTCTTCCTTTTTCCCTCCTTAAGATATGTGGCAAGATTTAGCTATGGGATTTACTTGGGTCTCTGATAAATAGATATTTACAAAAATGGGACCCTATTACACATGTTTTTCTTCATTGTCTAGGGTTTTTTCACTTTATATATGTATATATGTGTGAGTGTATATATATATGTATATATAAATGTATTTATATTGACACTTTTCTTTGTCAATAAATGTGTGTCTACACTATCATCTTTATTGGTTAAATAGTATTTGATATATATATAGTGTTAAAAATGTACACACATTTTAAGAAAGGAAAAACTGTATTAAGATTGTAATACAATGAATGGCGCTAGTATTCATTTTATTAACGCCATCTTTTGAGTGAACGTCATACTATGCATTGCTACTGTAATTCAATTCAACTTCGAAAAGTGGTACAGAGATAACATCTTTTAAAATGTGTACATTTTTTTGGCACCCCCAGTACGTATATATATCAAATTTTTAAAAACAAATCAACTAATAATTGATACATAGTTTGTTTTCAGTTTTGAATTACGCTGATTATGCTGTGATAAAGCAGCCTTACTTGTTGAGACTCAGGTCTAATTATTTTTTATGGATAAACATTTAGAAGTGGCCTTGGGAAAGGGCGTGCACCTTTTTAAGGATGTCAATTTCCATTGTTAAACCGTTTCCCACAGTAGTTGTATCAGTTTACACTCCCAAAGCTATCCCTGTGCCCATTTCCTTACACCTTTGGCAACAATTGCCATTCTTTTTAATCTTTCAAGTTTTAAGAGGTAAAAACTGTTATTATCTGCACTTCAGTTGCTAGTAAGGCTGAGTGTCTTTCCACACATTTGGTGTGACTTTTATTGGGTAATTGAGTGTGGGAGTGAAATGCCAGTTTTTGTCTTGTGCCCATGAGATCCCAAGATCTTACGTGGCATGTGGGTTTTAAAAAGGTTGGCTGAAAATTGTAGGCTGCTGGCTAATTGCTGTTGTTTAAGCTTGAGGTGAAGCAGGGTACACCTGCGGTGTGGTAATGGGACTACCAGAAGGGGATGCATATCAGATAACAAGACGGGGTAAGGATGTGGATGCATGACATCCACATGGGAGAGGGACATGTCACAGGTGATTTTATGACTTAGAACCTGATTTATTAAGATGATAACCGAGTCAGAGAAGCCAGGAGGAGGAGTGAATTTTTAGAGAAAGATTGGCTTAAGTTGTGGACACTTGGAAACTAAGATGCCAGCAAACAGACATGCCATTTCCAGTCCCATCTGTCTTTATTTCACCCCTCCCCTTCCGACCGCCAATTACGGGCTAGCACTTCCCAAAGGAGGCAAGTTCTCATTGGCCTGCAGGATTTTGCACTTAGCTCTCCCAACATGGAAAGCCTTTCCCTATCACGGACCTAATCAGCCTTTGGGCTCAGCGTTAATGTTTCCATCCATTAAGAAACATTTCATGAATGCTCCCCACTGAGCATGCTCAGAGGTCCCTCCTGGCTGCTGCTTCCACAGGGCCCTCTGCTTACCAGACGTCACAGCACTTGCTGCATTGTAAGGTTTTAGAAGAGCTTCCTTTCCAGTTTAGTTCACCTGGGCTCATGTTTGAGTTTTAATACCTGTGGGACTTTAAGTAAGTAATTTTATCTCTCTAAATCTTGTTTTATATTTCTTCCACTAAAGTTGTATCAGATCACACTCCCTACACTGCCTGTATGTGTCTACTTCCCACACCTTAGAGAACAATGAGTGTAATACTTAAGGCATTACACAGGGACCCATATGCAACTTCCTGTGTAACCTTGGGCAAATTATTTAACTACTATGTGCCGTACCACCCCCATCTGTAAAATAGGGTGATAATATACATTTCTTGTAGATCTGTTGCATGAAACCCTTATTATGCATTTAAAGCACCTTGCATAATGCGTTTCTTACTAGGATGGGAAATGCTACAATGATGTTAATATAAAACATCTAATAAAGTGTTCAAATATCATAGTTATTGTTTTTATCAGGAAATTACAAACTTGGAAGGTGGGGACCATGTAGTACACATGTTGGATTCCCCGGTGTCTAGCTCAGTGGCGCCCATGTAGATCTCCGTGATGATTTGTTGAATGGATGCTTTTGAATTTCCTGCATCCCCGTGGAGCTGGGGAGAGACAGAGCTGGAGACAAATGTTTGGGAGGCAATCAGAAGTCATTCTCGAGGTGGAGAGGGCGGGGGCTGAGGGAGTCCTCAGAATTGGTCAGTAGCCCCTCTCTGCCTTCTTCCCTTCCTTACTCCTTTTCTTTCTTGGTCAAAAATTGTATGTCACCTTTTAAAAGAGATATTTGTCGTCTTTTTGGCTTTTTCATTTTTGCATGATGAAAATATTTTGGCAGTTTTCCATACTTGATGAGGGATAAAATTGCTTTTATTCTTTTCGTGCTGAAAAGGATTCAGGGGAGGAGAGCATATGGGGGTCAATGGGGAAAAAAATGCCCCAAATGTCCCTTGTTTTTTTTTTTTTTTTAAGTGTGTTTTTCCAGGATCCCTCAGTTCCAAGTCAAGTAGTTGTTTTCAATCTAGTTGTGGAGGGTGCAGCTCACAGTGGCCCATGTGGGGATTGAACCGGCAACATTATTGTTAAGAGCACCGCACTCTAACCAACTGAGCTAACTGGGCGCCCCCACAAATGTCACTTTTAATATCAGCCAGTACCTGCAGATGTTAGAAGGGTTCAGGTCTAGATCTGAGCTTTGTCTTTGCCAGTTAGTTATTTCTTCTCGCTGAGCTTCACCTTACTCATTGGTAAACATGGCTTTGTCCCTTGCCGTTGCTTCAACCAGAGAGTTACCATGTGATTGTTTTAATAAAGGTAAAGGGCTTCTACTGCTTTAAAAAAATAAAAGGGAAAGCCATTTGTATCTGTGATTAGCTGTGTCTCTCCTGTAAAGTCCAGACATGGGCCAGAGCTAATGTGGTGGCTCCATATCAGCTGAGGTCTAGGCTTCTTCCACCTTCCTGTTCCTGCCTCCTTAGAGTGGAGCCCATCCTCATGATGGAAAAGCTCTTGTAGTCACATGGATATTCCCAGCAGCACAGAAGGTGAGGAATGGGGTGGGGGTGGGGGAAACACCCTTTTCCTTTAAGGTCACTTCCCAGAACTGTGCAAAATCTAATTACAACCCTTTGGGTTGTAGCATAGTCCTACAGTCACACCCAGCTGCTAAAGAGGCTGGAAATTACAGTTCTTATTCTGTATGTGCCCTCCTAAAATCCAGGAGGTCTATAATTAAAGGAAGAAAAAGGGGACCTGATAAGGGGACAACTACTAGTACCATGCCTCTGGTATGGTCCTGTGAGTAAGGTCCCACAGTGTATGTGTGCGTGTGTGTGTGTGGGGGGAGAGATTGAGAGAGAGAGAGAGAGAGAGAGAGAGAGAGAGAGAGAGAGAGAGAGAGAGAGAGAGAGAGATTACAAGAACTGGCTCATGCCGTTATGGAGGCTAAGTGCTATGATCTGCCCCTGCTATGTGGAGAACTAGGAAACCCAGCGGTGTAATTCAGTCTGAGTCCAGATGCCTGAGAATTGGGGGGTGGGGGTGGGGGTGGCATGGTGTAAATCCCTACCCGAGTCCAAAAGCCTGAAAACCTGGTGAAGATGGAGGTCTCAGCTTAAGCAGAGACCAAATTTGCCCTTGCTCTGCTTTCTTTTCTATTCAGGCCAGTGTTGGGGAGAAACAAAATTTCTTCTACCCTCAAGGTTCTCTCGGCTGGTCTAATGATCCAATACACATGAGACAAATCAGCAAGAGAAAATAACCAAATTTAACACATACGTGTGTATGGGAATCTCCCAGGCATGTGCGGTCTCTGACTCTCTGTCTTCTACCTTTTGGAGGTTATGGCCTTCGACTTCCTTGCTTGGTTGTCACTGATTTTTCTCCTTCCCTTTTTGCCCCCTTGATTTTGTTGTTTATCAGAGGAGGGATAGTCTACAAACCAGTTCACTGGATCTGTACCTGAATGTGTGTCTCGATTCTTTCAGTTATGCCATGAAGACAGCTGGTGATTTTTTCTAATAAAAAGGCAAGATGCTTAGATATGTTTTTAACTAGCATTAAGTCTTTCTACATTTTCCACCAATGCTATTATTCTGAAGTCTTATTTAGAGTATTACTTTGAGATGTCAGCTTACATTGTGATTTGAAGGCCAGGTTGCTAGTCCTTCCCTCCCCCCCGCCCCCCCCAAAATCAAAGGATTTAGATGTGAAATAATAATTATTACAATACTTTTTTCACTTATTTTCTTTCATTCAGCAGTCAGACTAAATGTCATCAAAAGGTTATATTTTAGATCTTGCTAATTTTAAAACTCTGTTTAACTATTAGCCTACTGGAAGTGAAAAAAGGTCTCCAAATGTGCTTCTCCTGCCAGTTCTGCCTCAGGTCTCACTCCTGTAGTGACCTCATTATTATTCCAGATTTAAGGATTTGGGGCTGTGCTGGAGGTTCAGGCAGTCAAACAGAGCCTGTGTCCTCGTAGTTGCAGATATTTATTATTTACTTTTCATTATTATTTACTAATTAATCAAATAAATCATTATAGAACAGTTCAGGGTGTTTGGCCTTTTACTTCCTGGGAAATAAGTCTTGCATTTTCGAAAACATATTTGTTTCCATTATGTAATAGAAATAACATTGTTGAATATAAAATACTTTTGATATAACGGATAGAAATAAGCCAAACCAACAGGTCAGAAGGGTTTAGAGAACAAACCAGTGCATTTTTTTAGCTTTTGCTGGTATTTTGTTTCCTGCGTTTCCAGGAAAGGTTCTAAGCTCAAGAATTCCCGGGCATCAATCGGGAGCTGGTTCATGGACCACTAGGTGTCAGTATTGTCTTTTGTTACCCTAGCAGGACGCAAATTGGGTTGTCTTGTCCTTGTCAGGGGTTTTTTGACTTTATTGGAATATAGATCTTAGACTTTCTGTCTAATAAGGAAGGACTATCTAGTCCAACCAGCTTACTTCACTTGGAGAAACGGAGTCATGGAAAAGGGACAGCTGATTCCTGTTCAGCATGCATTTTTTTCCCCACCCCAGGTTTCCGAAACTGTCTTAAACTTAAATGCCCATAGGGCTGGATTGATAAAAAGAGTCAAGTGGGCTCACCTTTGCCTAAGTAAGGAGTGATGCACTCTTCTTCCCCATAGAAATATGCTGTATATGCTGTTTTCCTTTTTTTTTTTTTTTTTATCCTTTTGGTGTATCTCTTTTTCTCCCAATATTGATATAAAGAAAATGTCTTCTGTTTTAAAACAACAAGAAAAGAAGACTGGAAAAGCATGGTGAAGGCCCTTGGCCACATGTTAGGGAACAATGGGGACCATCTAAGGGGCCAGTGGTGTTACATGCCAGCAAGGTGATGGGGTCCTAGCATAGGTGAATCTTCAGGTTTTTTAAGAAAAATGGGAAATCTGAATTCTTACACGAATTCTTCTTTTACATAAGCTGACTCAAACTTATAAAAGACCATTTGTGGGCTAGATATGGGACTTCTAGGATAACGAGCTATAATTTCTGTACTAACTCAAATGTTTTCTCTCCTGACTGGGATTCTTTGACTGCCTTTCCCAGCCTTGGCTAATTGGTTGGATTGGCTCCAGCCTGATGGAGGGAAGACCCCTGTGAGACATACAAGTGTGCTTGTCTTTTGGAATTGCATCACTTTTTTATTCCGAGAGAAAGGAAAGGCTTTGTGCAGCTGCTTGAGGGGTGGTATAGACCAGAAAGGTTAAACATCCAGACTTCACCTTCCTCTAGGAGAGGTTGCGAACGTTTGATTACACTAAATATTCAGTGTTGGGTCATTTTCTGTTGTGAATGTGCTAGAGTGGGAGCCGGAAGAGGGAAAGCATCTAGTGGCCTCTGCATCCCTGAGAATTTCTCCCTTTTATAGATGGGAAGGCTGAGAGGAGGAGATAGTAGTTCTCAGACTCGCAGAGATAGACAGGCTTTCGAGACAGTGTACTCTAGACAGCTTCATTTTACAAGTCAGGAAGGTGAAGCACAAATGGGGCACAAAAAAAATGCCCGACTCTAGGTCACGTGGCAGAGGATTCCTGCCCCCCCCCCCCCCCCCCCCGGCTCTCCTGAATCCTGACCTGGTTCTCACTAGGAGCTGATGAGGAAGAGCATGCAGCCCAGCCATTGGACTGCACAGTTGTGTGCAAATATTCACTGACAACAGGGGTCAGGAGGCAAAACAGTCATATGAAGGAAGGAATAGTACCTGGACCTGGATAGAATACTTATTTGTACCTATAAAGGAATAGACTCTGCACAAATGCACAGGAAGCGGAATTTTTCGTTATTAAAAAAAAAATGTTTAAGTTTGGAAATAAACTGGTTCTTGGTGTTTACCACTTGGCGTTTTTCTGGTGTATTGGTATTTATTTAGCGAGCATTCTGGCAGCGTCAGCAAAGAAGGAGAATGTTATTGTAATCATCTGGGAAAATAACAATTATAAAGAAGGATGCAGGGTTGATACATGGACTTAACCTGCAGTAAGAAGGATTTAAGTTGGGTGCACAGAAGAATTTGTTGGCAGGAAGAGTGTCTTAAGATTAGAATGTGTTCTTGGCAGAGATGATGGGATCTTTTAAAATCCTATTATCGAAGCTATCGTAGTTCAGGCAAACCATCTACTCGTAGAATTAGCTTTCTAAAACATCAGTAGGATCATATGGTCGTCCTTTCTTAAAAACGTATCTTACTTTTTTATTGTCACTTCCTGGGTTTGCCATGCAAGTCATTTCATAATGTGATCTAAGCTAATATTTGTTATCTGGAGGTAATCGAAATTAAAAAAATGAAAACATTAAAAAGCACAATCGTGATCAAGTAAGATGAGGAAATGCCTTAATATTATGCCTTCCTCCTGGAGAATCACAAAGCACACCTGAAAGGGTCCGAGAAATCCTGAAGCGGAGGACGCTGTCCAAGCCGCTTGACCCAACCACGCTTGCAAAGTGCCCCCCTCCACCTCCTGTCACTTCCTGCAGATTGCTTGAGCCCTGTTGAACTTTTCCTCAGATAAATACTATGCTTTTCCCTCTTTGCCTTGGCTGATAAACTTTTACTCGTTTTTAAGTCAGATTCAAATGCCAGTTTGATTATTTAGTTTTTTCTCCGAAGCGTTTCCAAACTCTCACGGAAAGGTGGGATACTTCTTTCCATAGTTGCATAAGCCCTTGTCCGTGTGTGCCTGTGACACTTATGTGGAATTACAGCATCCAGGGCTGCTTCCCTCTGAAACCTTGTCCTGTCCATCTTGGAATCCCTAATACCCAGCACGGCACCTGCTAATGGATGATGCTGAATACATGTTTGTTAAATGAATGGCCATCAGCCTAACTCCAGGAAAGAAAGCCTGGAATTAAGTTAGTGATTATCTTTCCTTCTCAGTGAACATTGACTAGACTTTTAGGGAAGGAAATGTTACCAAGTGCTTAATCTGTCCCACGTGCTGGGTTGGGCATTTTCACATCAGGACCAAATATTTTTGGTGGAGCCCGTTGGTTCTGCATCCTTAATGTGGTCCTATCAGTGACAGGTAAGATGGGAGGACAGGCTTAATTCTACAGCATCACTCAAAAGTTGGATGAACATGGGAATATTTCCAACTGTTTGTGGATATCTTCAGGGCAGAGTCTGTGACAAGGTTAAGGCTCTTGCACCTGCCTCTGACCTTCTGCTAACATGGATCTGTCCGAGCCACACTTATCTGTCACCTGCATTAGTGCATTTAGTGTCAGCCCTTCTCTCTTCCACTCTTGTGCTTCCCTACCTATTCTCCGCACCACTTCTCACTGTGTTTCCGCCACAGCCACACTGGCCCCAATTCTGGTGCTTGAACACTGCGCTTTCTCCCCCAGCCTCAGGCCTTTCCATAACTGTGCCTCTGCTGGGAGGGTGCCTCTTCCAGGTCTTCACCAGGTGTGTTCCTTTTCATCCGTGAGTTCTCAGCGCACACACCACTTCTTCAGAGAAGCCTGCTGTCTTAGCTCCCCTCAGAGCCCCCTGAGACAGGAAGCAGTTACTTGGGAGGTGTAGGGAACACGGCTGGAAGTGGGAGAGTGACACGGGGAAGGCAGGGCAGCCAGTGGAGGTCACCACCTACCCCAGAGGGCCACTCAGCTGAATCCTGTGGGCAGCTCTTGGAATGCGTCAACCACACAGCTCAGAGTTAGCAACGGTGACGGTCAGGGGATCTGGATGTTGATACACCCACTCCCGTCAGCCATGGCAGGAGACCATTGTGGGATGGACAGGGCACTTCTCACTTCTCCTTGTGAGGCAGACAGAGCAGTGGAAATGATGCAGACACTGGCAGTTAGAAGCAGTCCTGAAGAGTCGTTTTCAAACCGTAGTGTGTGCAAGTACCCTGGGGTTCTTGTTAAAATATGGCTGATTCAGGAGTTCTGTGAGGAGGCCTGAGATTCTGTCTCTCTGAGAAGCTCCCGGTTGATGACCCTGCTGATGTTCTGGGGACTGCACTGTGGGCAGCAGGCATTGGAAGCGCATTGTGAGGATAAGTGAGAGGCAGGAGAGTCTGTGATGCTTTCTGGTGCAGCTTCCTCCAGGCCCATTCTCAAGGAGGTCTCACCAGCGTCCCTCAATTTATTTGTGCAGCAAAATGCAGCCTGAACCAACAGCAGTATTTATGGTTCAGGTGACTTGTTCATTGCTGGTCTTCCCATTTGAATACCGTGTTTCCACAAAAATAAGACCTAGCCGGACCATCAGCTCTAATGCGTTTTTGAAACAAAAAATAAGACTGGGTATTATATTATATTATATTATATTATATTATATTATATTATACCTGGTCTTATATTAATTTTGGCTCCAAAAGACGCATTAGAGCTGATGGTCCGGCTAGGTCTTATTTTCAGGGAAACACGGTATAAGTTCATGAGGGCTTCATTTGCCTTGTTGAGTGTTTCCCAAGACTAACCCAGCACACAGAAGAGTGCTCAGTAAATATTTGTTGCATGATGCAGCAATATTTTGTAGATGATATTCTTATAAACAAGCCTATTTTAGTGGTATATTTGTATATTAAAAAGGTTAGGACCTCATCCACTGAAAAAAATTCCATGATTAACACAAGTCACGCAGCAGTTTCAAGTATAATCAGTTATTCTGTCTGTAGCGGTTTTCCATTTTTCTTTTATTTATTTATTTATTTTTTATTTTTTTGTTGTTGTTCTTTCTCCCTCTAAGAAATGGTAAAATTTCATTAGTAAGCTGTTCATGGTGCTCTGCCACCTGTTGTGTATGTGATGGTCATTGTGCCCCCTTTCTCACATCTGTGGTTTCCCAGCCATGGGGCCCCTTACCCTGCAATGTGGCCTCTTGTCCAGTTAGTTCGCTTCCGGCATTTTTCTTGCTGTGCTTCTGCTGTAGCAGGAGCTGTGGGCACAAGTGGGTGGAGGGGACCTGATACCTGACAGAGGGGACATGTCTCAATAGCAATTTCATCTTTCTAGCCATCCTTGTCAGACAGGTGGTTGGGGGCCCATACGGAATAGACCTCCCTCTGCCCATCCACTTCACAGGTGCTGGTAAAATGGGGGGTTCTCAGCATAGAAAAGATCACTCACTCACTGCACTCCTTCCCTCTCATTCCCTTGTCAAATACTTATTGGGAGACTACTACGTCCAGGCACTCTTATATGTGTCGGGCTCCAGGAGTGAACAAGGCAGACAGGACACGCTGCCCTAATGGAGCTATTTCCTAGTGGAGCGACACAGGCGATGGTCAAGATAAGGAAGTACCGTGTTTCTCCGAAAAAAAGACCTAGCCAGACAATCAGCTCTAAGGCATCTTTTGGAGCAAAATTAATATAAGACCCGGTCTTATTTTTCTATAATATAAGACCGGGTCAATAATTATAATAATAATAATAATAATAATAATAATAATAATATAAAATAAATATAATACCCGGTCTTATTTTAATTTTTGCTCCAAAAGACGCATTAGAGCTGATTGTCTGGCTAGGTCTTATTTTTGGGGAAACACAGTAAGATATAAAGTGTACCAGATAGTGATAAATGCTATGGAGGAAAATGAAGCAGGGAAGGGAGGCTGAGAGAGCAGGGCGAAGAACTCTGCTTATGCAGAGCCATGGGAATGAGAGCCTGGGGCCTGGGGGCTGACCTGGAGGCCTGGGCTTGTATGGTGAACAGGGAAAAGGGCACGGCAGGAAGACCCAAACTCATGACCTCAGGGCAGAGAGTGAAGAAAAGGCAGTGAGTTTTGGCTGGGAGACAGGTGGAAGGTCTGGGAAAAACACATGCAGGCTCTCAAGTGTATGTATTTTAACAGGCAAAACACTTATATGGGTCAACATTTAAAAGATACAAAAGGATATCAAATTGTAAAATTAAAAGCCGGCTATTCTTATCCCATAGAAACTCAGTTCCTCTCCTTGGAAGCAATTTTCTAAACAGTTTATGTATTTTTTCAAGATTATTCAGGGAACTCTCACTTCATGAGGATTCTGTCAGTTAACGAGTATGTATATAACAGTTACACACATCAAATACAGTGTTAGTATAATAGTTTCCCCATTTCAATTTTAGAGACACTGTGATCGATTAGGCGATACCAAAGATCTCTGCAAGGCAAACCATTCTGTCAAATGCTTTAGCTTTGCTTCCCTTACGGCAACTACGTCCATCTTGTGATTAAATGCATAGACTGTGCAGACAGAAAAGCCAGGAAGCAAATCCTTGTTGTGTACATGTATTAGTTTTCTATTGTTGCTGTAAAAAATGATCACACACGTAGTGACTTAAAATAACAGAATTTTGTTATATTACAATCCTGGAGGTCAGGAATCTGAAATGGTTTCAGTGAGCTAAAATCTCAGGAGGTCTGTGCTACCTCTAGAGCAGGGGTATCCAAACTTTTTTCAACGTTTTTTACCAAGGGCCATATGCGATAAAATACACAAACAGCCGGGCCACTCACTCGAGGTGAAGTACGTATTGCCTCACCTGGTTTATTTAAGTAAACTAAATATATTTTTGGAATTTGCTGCGGGCCAATTAACAATGGATTGCGGACTGCAGTTGGCCCGCGGCCGCAGTTTTGACACCCCTGCTCTAGAGGCTCTAGGAAAAACCCTGTTTCTTTACCTTTTCCAGCTTCTAGAGGTCATCTGTATTTCTTGGCTTGAGACCCCTTCTTCCTCCTTCAAAGCCAGCAATGTAACATCTTCAAATCTCTCTCTCTCACCTCCTCTTCCACAGTCGCATCTCTTCTCTGGTTCTGACCTGTTACATCCCTTTATTAAGGACCCTTGTGTTCCGTTTGGCCCATCCTGAGAGTCCAGGATAATCTCCCCATCTCAAGATTCTTAACACATCTGCAAATCCCTTTTGTTATGTAAGGTAACATATTTGAAGGTTCTGGGGATTAGGACTAGGACGGGGACATCTTTTGTGGGGAGGTTGTCACTATTCTGCTTATCACAAACTTAGGAAAATTATTTAACTTCTAGGAGTCTGTTTCTTTATATGCAAAATTTTGATAAAACAAGACTAATCAAATGAAATAATGTATAAAAGCTCCTCTGGGCCCATAACCAGGACCAACAGCATCTTCCATAGCTCTGGTTTATTCGCTATGTGATCTTAGTTCCATCACTGAGCTCTTGGAGTTCCAGTGTCCTTCTCTATAAAATGGGAAAAAGAATAATGACCTTCAAGTTTTATTCATGTAAATGTTCATTTACTCTAGCACAGTTTATTAAAGGATGATCCTTTCTTTACTGAATTGCAGTAATACCTTTGTTCTTTGTCATGTATTAAGTACCAACATATGTGTGGGTCTGTTTAAGAATTTTCTTTTTTTCCTTCTGGTTTATATGTATATTCTTGTGCCAATTCTATATCGTTTTAATTATGAAAGCTTTACAAAATAATCTTGGTATCTAGTAGAGTGTCTTCCAACTTTGTTCTTTTTTGTTTGCGCTTATCTTGGCTCTTTGCTTTTTCATATGCAATATATGTGTATATATATATATATATATGAACCAGTTTGTCAGGTTCCAGAAAAGAAAGAAAAAACCCACAAACCTCACTGGTGTTTTGATAGGGATTGCATTGAATCTATAGATGAATTTGGGAGGAAGTGACATCTTTGTAACATTTAAGCTTCCAATTCATAAACATGCTATATCCCTTCATTTATTTACATCTTCTTTAATTTCTTAGTAATATTTATAATTCTCTGTGTAGAAGACTTGTGTATCTGTTAAAATTTTCACCTCAATGATGGTGATTTTTGATGTTATAAATAGTATGTATACATATATTTACATTTTATGTTGATTCTTGCTCATATGAAAAATACAACTGAATTTAGTATGTTGATCTTATATTCAGTGATCCTGCTAAATCCATCTAGTATTCTATTAGTTTACAGATTCTTTCGTTTTCTATATATGCAATTAAGATGTTTGACACATTTTAGCTTTCCACTTCCAAATTCCATGATGTTTATTGCTTTTTTATGCCTTACATCATTAATCAGGACTCCTGTACAGTATTGAATAGAACAGATGATAGCTCGCGTCCTTGTATCTTTCTAGATAGCAGGGGAAATCTTTCAGAATTTTGTCATTAATTAAGATAGATATAATATCAGATCAAGGAAGTTTCCTTTTATTCCTAATTTGCTAAAGATTTAAAAAATTATTAATGGTATTTAATTTTATCAAAAGCATTTTCGCTCATCTATTGAGTTGATCAGATAATTTTTCTGTTCATGCGGCAAATTACAATGATGGATTTTCAAATTTAAACCAAACTTGTATGCTTGGAATAAACCCAACTTAGTCTTAATGTATTATCTTCTATACACTGATTGGTGGTTTTGATTTTGCTAATATTTTCTTAAGATTTCTGTGCTTAAAATCTTAAACGTGAGAGAGACTGGCCTAATATTTTGCTTTCTAATAATGTCCTTGTCAAGTTTTGGCATCAAGTTTTGCTGACTTTATAAAACCAGTTAAAAAGTGTTCCCCTCTTTGTCCCTACCCCCCACTGCCCCATTTTTTGGTGTAATTTGTGTGATATTATTATTATTTCTTCTTTAAATGCTTGGAAGAAAACCACTGGTGAAGCCAGCGGCTTGGAGTTTTGTCTGTTAGAAGATATTAAAGAATGGATTAAATTTCTTTAATAGACACAAGACTGTTCAGATTTTGTTAAATGTGATTTTTAAGGAATTTATTCATTTCAACCACATTTTCAAATACATCGGCATCAAATTGTTCAAAATAGCCTCGTTATCTCTTTTGAAATTGAGTATAATTTACATAAAATAAAATGAGTAATCTTAAGTGTGCAGTTCAGTAAGTTTTTATAAATCAATCAAAGTTACAGATCACTGCAGAAAGTTCCCTCATATCCCTTCCCAGTGAATATTCATACCCCCTCTACCCAAGATAACCACTATTCATGTATCACAATAAATCAGTTGTACCTGTTCTTGGACTTTATATAAATGAAATCACACAGTATTTATTTTGCGTTTGGCTGCTTTTGCTGAATGTAATGTTTTTGAGATTCATCTGTGTTATGTTTGTCAGTGTTTTTTTTAATTGCTGTACGGTATTCTATTGTATAAAGATAACACAATTTTTAAATCCATTTTTTTGTTAATGTCTTGCAGGGAAGTTATTCATTTTAATTATCTTTTCAAAGAACCAATTTTTTTTGCTTTTTTAAAAAAATTTCATTAATTTCTGCTTTTCATTTCTACCTCCCTACCTGTTTTTTAGCTTCTTGAGAAAGAAGCTTAAATAATTGATTTTAAACAAGTTTCTAACATGTGCATTTAAAACTATTAAAATTTTCTTTAAACCCTATTTTACTTCTATTTCACAGATTTGGCATGATAAATTTTCATTGTTTTTCCTTCAAATTATTTTCAAATTTTAAATATTACTTCTTAATATTTAACAAAAACAACTAGAAAATCTCCCCATGTTTGAAAATTAAATAATGTATTTCTAAAGAACCCATAGAAATACATTATTTAATTTTCAAACATGGGGAGATTTTCTAGTTGTCTTTGTCATTTATTTCTGGTTTTAGTCTATTACGGGCAGAGAAAATATGCCTCTTTAGCACTAATAATACTTCTTGTACTATTCGTAGTTTTTTATTAGTACGCCTACACCAGCTTTATTTTAATTAGTGTTTGCAATATCCTTTTATTTTTACTCATTCTGGTTCTTATATTTTAGGTGTGTGTCCTGGAAGCAACATATGGTAGAGTTTTGTTCTTTATTCTCTAAGTTTACCATGTTTATGGTTTTATAGTATATTTAGTCCATTTATATTTAATTATGATATATTTGGGTTCAAATATATCACAATTATTTTACTGTGTTTTCTATTTGTCCCATCAATTCTTTTTTCTGCTATTTTTGTCTTCTTTTGAGTTGACAAAATATTTTTATAGTCTTGTCCCTCTATTGTCTTATTAACTGTACATTCTTTTATTTTATTTTAGATTTTATACTAAAAATTGCAAAATAAATGTTTGACTTATTCTAACTTAAATTTTACTTTGACCACTTCAAGGGTAAATCAAGCCTTAAAACCTTTCACTACATTCACCATTTTCTCACCTTTTGTGTTATTATTGTCACATTTTAAAATTATGTATAAAATACATTCAGTCATATGTATATATGCGTGTGTTATACACACACATACACACACATATATATAATTTATTCCCATAAGATGTGTTTTATTAAATAGTCAATATTTGTTTAGATTTATTCACATATTTACCCTTTCTGGTGCTCTTTATTTATTTCTGCATTCCTGTACTTCTTCTACCGGGGTTCATCTTCCTTCTGCCTAAAGAACTTCCTTTAGTATTTCTTTAATGCTACTGTGCTAGTGGCAAATTTTCTCAATTTAGGGGGGATTATCTAGAAACATTTTAATTTTTTCTTAATCCCTGGCTTCCTTGGTCGCCCTGAGATAATTTATTTGGGTCTTCTCCACCTAATAAGATTGACAGACCTCCTGATTGCCACTTTTTGTTCACCTAAGAATTGCAGTTGTACTATGGAGGGAAAAAATGACAAATATAAGGTTTTTCTCAATACATTTTTCTTTTCTTCAAGATCTTGATCTATTGAATCCTGGCTGCCTTAATTGCTCTCTGATGAGAACAGAGTTGGTTTTTTTTTTTTTTTCCTTTTATTTTACCTAGCTTTTATAGTTGTTGATGGGAAGTTTAGTCTGAGTCAGGCCTCTCTGTAATAGCTAGAAACAGAACCCACAAGTTCTTGCTTGTTTTTCATAATACATATAGATTAATAAGAAGTTTCTCCTCATCCTCATGGTGACCTTTCCATTATTTTCCCACAGCTCCTATAAATCCCGTTGAGTCTCCTTTCTCTAGATTAAATAACTAAATTTCTTCAGTTCCTGTGACATAATTTCCTGATCCCTCACCCTTCTGGTTCTCAAGTTTATCTTTTATTTTTGAAATGGGGAGAAGAAAGATTATGATTCTTGGTGTTAGAGTCAAATAGGGTTACTTTTAATTCCTAGGTCAGTCTCATATTAATTGCTAGGCCACGGACAAGTTAATTAAGCTTTTGACTTTTCATTTGCAAGATAAAGGATGTTATCCAGGTTGCAGTTTCGTTTGAATGAAAAGAGCACCTGGATTATAGTAGACACTCAATAAAGGTGGCTGCTGCAGTTGCTTTCATATTTGTATACTTGTTATCTCCCAGAGAGGGAATATATTGAGGATAAATTCTTCATGTTGTTGTTACATGTTTGCTACAATCTTGTGTGTTTCTGTTCTTTACATGTACCTGGTTTAGTTATCTCATTCCATAAAACCTATGGGATCATCCTCAAAGAAAGAATAATCCTGAAATATGTTTTTACCTCCCTCTTAGTACCGCCTTCATCTTGCCTGAACTAACATAAATGGGAGGAAAGATGTTTCTGAAAAAATGTGACTGCAGGAATACTATTTAAACAGTAAAGTGTTCCTCCCCCCTTTCTAGAATGATCCTTTATCAGGATTTCACTTGGCTTTCCTCTATTTTACAACAGAAAATTAATAAATATTTTAGATGCAATCTTAACCTAAGGTCAGCAGCAGCTGCTGTGTACTTGTTTGAAAAGGCTGTTTTCTTCCTCTCATTTCTGACCTGTCTGAATCCCGTTATCAGTGCCTGCACATTTTCGGTAACTGATTGTCATTACATTGTAAGGACGCTGCCTGGATGATTGCTCCCCAACCAGAGATGCCAGCCAGCTGAAACATACCAGGAGAAAACAAAGGACATTCCTGACTTGGGGAAAAATGGAGCAGGAGAAATTTGCATGTGTTTGACATTTATATTCTTTTGAGTAGCTTTTGTCTCTTTGAAAATTCCCTGAACTTACTACCTCAAGCAGAAGAATGCAATCTAAATGTAAGGGAGAAAAGAGAGCCTGCTTTGAAGATGGAGAGTAGTATATAGAATTAGAGGTTCTTTTCTCTCTTTTAAGGCTTTTTTCTGGTATGGAAAAGGACAGAGTTGTAAAATTAATAAGGATACAATTACTTTAATTTCTGATGTGTTGGGGAGTAATTCTATTAAACTATAATACATCTATAGGCTTGTTATGCCAGTGCTTCCTCATAAAATCTTTCTATCTCACCTTTGCACAGGTAATTTTTGTATTATTGATCACATATAAAGGGAATGCCTTAAAGGAATATAACTTATGTAGGGAGTCTCCGTGTGGGGACAATAGAGGTTTATTTGCACTCCAAGCTTCTGATCTCAAATGGTAGAATTTCATATCAAGACTGATAAGCCCAAGTGATTAAACCCCAGAGGCAGCACTAGTGCCCTGGCCTCAAACTTTATTTCACTTCTGACAGATGCAGAGCTCATCCGTTGGTGCACGCTCTAGAGAATAAGATGAGTGGAAACTTATTTTCTAATGAAAGCTTGGCAGAAGAGGGTGATCCTTTTAGATCAATACATTACACACAATTTTCTTTTCTCTCTTTTTTTTTTTTCACACAATTTTCAATACCAGAGATTACCTTGATCGATGTGAAGCCATGGGTACCTTCTACTATTATCTTGCACCCTCAATACCTGAGATACCTAAGAACTCAATACCTGGACTCATGCTGTTTATAGAGTTAAAGCAGTTTCTAAAAATTCAAAAAAGCAGTTATAGTTAAAGCAGCTAGCTTTTAAGTTTTTCAAAACCTTTTTTCAATTTTGTTTTCTTTGGGAGCCCAATACATAAACGGTAATTGTTAAGAAGAGATAAGCAGGATGCTAACCCAATGTCCTGTCCTTTTGCTTTCCCCTTCATCCTGGTGAAATGCCAGCTGTATCTCACCAGAGTCCCACGGGCTCCAGGAAGCAGAGTTTGTAAAACACTAGTCTAAAGAAGTCAAATAAACATGTTCATTATTAGAGGAGGATTGCACTGGCTAGGCATGACTTCTAGAGGCCAAGTGAAATAACACCATCATTGGGAGAAGTGTGCTTTTCTGTTGTGTGTGGGTTTTTTTTTTGTGTGTGTGTTTTTTTTTGTGTTTTTTTTTTACGAAATTAACTTTTTTCAGAAAGATTTGATAGTGTTTGAATTTTATCATTTCCATTCTGATATATCCCCAGAACCTTTTAAGAGTCTGAAAGAGATTGCTAGGGATCATGTGAATACTTTTCTATTTTCTCATCTTCCAAATGGCTTAGAGTGATTTTTCTCTTACTCCATCCACCTATATGCAGCCATCATTAATGGGCATGTTTGGCGTCTTGTAAATTTCTGTGAATTTTAATCTGGGCTCCATGTATTACAAAGGACATAGCTGACTGGTATAAAATCTGTTTTTACAAACTGAAGTGACTTTGTCTCTAGCTTATGAAATCTATTGCATATGGGTAGGGGGCTGCAGGAGAGATGAGAATCCCTGAAGAACCACAAAATTGTACGTGTTTCCAGAATTTAAGACTGATCATTAGATGTGGGCCTAATAAATCCTAATCAGGATTTTTTGAATTTGAAATGACTCAAACTCTGACAGTGGCTTAAGCAAAAGGAATTTATTGGCTCACATAACTGCAAAATCTAGGAGAAGGGCTGTCTTCACGGTTTGCATAGTGTTATCTGTTTTTTGCCACTCTTGCTCTCTGTGTCATATTTCTCTAACGGAGCTAGCCACAATGTTTTCTCTTCAGATTGGATTCCTCCAGACATCAGGTATAGGGCAAGGTAGGGGAAGTGGCATCACTGCAACAGTTTTGGGCTTAAACCAACCCAATTAAGCAGCCCCAGCAGTAAGAGAGAGAGTTTCTTTTCCTAGCATCAGATTACAAAATCCTACAGAAGATGCTCTTAGCCAGTTTGGGTCATGTTTCCACCTGTGGGCCAGTCAATGGTTAGGGAACATGAAGATATTCTTTTCAGTTCTGTATCCCTACAGAATATTCTTGGCATTTACCTCATTCCCTCAAGGTTTTGGTCAGCTATTCTGGCTGTCATTTAAGAATGATGTTTTACTATGTTATTCCTCTGAAATAATATTTGTATTTTTCCCGGACCCCTCCAGAGTCTTTACCCAAATGTTTTGGCAATAAAAATACAGTGGCTACTTGGGATCAGTGTGGCTCTATGAGGAAGAATGAGGAGCCAAAATCACAGCGAAACCAACCAAGAAGTCTGCATGGGGTGAAACAATAAGTATAGTCTTTCCTCAAGTCAGTAACCCAGAAATGGCAAATACTTAGCGTGTAGACTACTACTACCCTTCCTGAGCTCATGGCAGACATCAGTAACCAATCATACTGCTATTTCTGCTAAGCCTGGACATAGCCTCAGAATCTTTTCAAAAGAGCCCTCCAAGAACTCAATATTGATGTGCAAAATATGCTTGTTTAGCCTCCCTGGGATAACCCCAAAGTGTCAATACTTCCCCAGTCTCTCTTATTCTTCTCCAATATTCAGAACCTTAGGGACATCTTGAAAGTTTTTAAAATATGTGAATTTAAATTTCCTAGTAAGTCCTGTCTGTTGGAATGCCAGGGAGCTGCTTTAGTTGTTTTTGTCACATTTAAACGAATGAGGCAATTGACTAATGGAAAAGACCTAGGATTACGAGACAATAAATAAGCTTTGGGAGTGTTTTCTTCTAAAATCTATTCTTACAATGCTGTTACTGGATGCTTGACAAATTCTTCCTGATGTTAAGAAAGAAACCATCTACCCACTCCACGTTGACACGACCCTAGTATTATACTGTCTTCGTCAGGATCACTTCACTCTTTCAGAAAATGCTTTCCCAGGAAGATGAATATTGAAAATAATTTCATTGTACATTCTGAAGATCCATGAACTCTCCAACAGAAAAACATAAAACATTAAACAAATTTATACCCTAAGACCCGTTGAACATGTCCCCTCAAAATTCTCATTATGCTGTGTCTGTGCCCACCAATCCTAACCAAGCTCCTCACATTGAAAGACATGCTTAAAAGGATACTTCAAATATCATGAATGCCCCCACTTTGCCCTTCTCCATTTGTGAGGATACAAACACTCTTTTAAGGTAGTGTTCTCCCTTTCCACAGTAAGAAAAAACTCAACTTTGTCTTATCAGGTTGTTTGGGTGATATTTTGGGGAGCCACTCTATGACAGTGTCAATAGCTACTGAGTTATATACGTTGAAGTTCAGATGAATACAATAAACAATTATGGGGCGACTTTGATGTGTAAAGCACCTAGAAATTCAGTGGAAGAGGCTCAGATGATGCGTAAGACGCCCCTCCTGTCCTTTAAATCCTCACAAACTAATGGAGGTATGTAAGGCAAGTAAGTGCAATACTAAAAAAATATTATCAGGTGGTTTTGAGAGAAAGAATTGAATTGAAATAGAATATCTCAGAAGACAACTTAGAAGAAGTGTGTCTGAATTTCACACTGAAACAAGGCTAATATGTCAAAAGGGGAATGGGAGTGGGGGAGAACATTCTAGACTGAGGAAATAGCATGAGCCAAGGGCAAAGAAGTGGAAAAGGTCAGAGTGTATCCCCACAACTCAAGTAGACCCATAGGCTGATACAAATAGTGAGAAATGAGGCTAGAAAGTTGGATGCAGATTAAGCATTATGTTACGTACTTGGAATGTCCGGAACGAGTTCTAGGTTTTATTCTGTATGCAGTGAGCGCTTTTTTTGAGCTCACCCTCTCTTTTCTCCCCCCTCACCTTCTCCCTTCCTCTCTCTCTCCCTCAGGTTATCTGCCTCTGTTTCTTGCTCCTCCATTTCTTGTTCTTTCTCCTTCTTTCCCTTTCTCTCCACTACCTACAACCCCTCCTGTGTCTGATCCCCTCCTTTTCCCTAATCTAATCTCATTTTATTATCTTTCACATCTCTTTGGCTCATAATCTGTTGTTCTATTTGTGCTCTCCAGCATTCAGATGCTCTCTCTCTCTCTCATGTTTCTACACCTTGCTCTTGTTCCAGCTTTTTTCCCCATCTCACTGTCTAGGTATCCCATTGCTATTAGATGTTTTCCTCTCTATGGTCCCTGTCCTTTTGATTCTTGCCTGAGACCCTTGGCCCTGACCCGTGGGCCCCAGCCTCTCTCCCTCACTTGCCTTCTATATGTGTATTGTATTCATTCTTTCCTACTGCAGCTGCTCTTTCTCTGTGTGGCTAGGAAGATGGCATCTTATTTCCAGACACATGACCCAAAGGCAAGACCTCTTTTTTTGTCCTTCAAATTGAACTGTCCCTGGAAGGGCCCTGGATGGCCAGCCTTGGTTTATGTGTCTGTCTACCCCTGGATCAATTGTGGTGGCCAGGAGAATGGGTACTGATAGTAGCAAGGTTTCCTTCCCACACAGAAGCCAGGGGCTGGCAGCCCTTCCAGAACCACAGAGACTAGGAAGGGATGGCACTCCCAGGTACCCATGCTGGACAGCAGGAATTGATGTTCACTTTGTGATTATTACAGTTCCATTTTACATGTGAAGAAAGAGACCCAGGATATTAAATGAGTCTCCTGGTCACCACCACCCCTATCTGAAGTGATTTCAAATCCATTTATTAATCTCTGTATGATGCCCTCATTCTTTTATTAATTATAAATGAAGGGTCTGCTGCAGCCTCTCCACTGCAAATGTAACCAGTGATTTTGGAGAGCATTTGAATTATGACAGTTGACCTGGTCTGCCTCCCCCTTCCTTCCACTTCCTTCCTTCCTTCCTTCCTTTCTTTTTTCCTGTATATCTCGAAGAGAACAACTGAGGAGAGGGAACACAACTCTTACCTACTTAGGTTCTTCAGTTTACTTTTTCTTCTTTTTAAAGAATAACATTCTAACATTTCTAAGTGCCAAATTTCTTAACATTGAAGTATCCACCTGCCAGGATGCAAGAGTCTATCTGGAAAGATTGGTGAGAGATTCTGTGAAGATCAGACAAGAGAGTGATGTTTTTTATCAGAAGAGAGTAATGCCGCAGGCTGTATATTCTAATGTCTAAGTAAATAAGCAGCATATCATATTTTTTAAAAATCAAGATTAAACCTTTAAGCGGATGCATCATGTGTCAAAACAGAAGAGAAAATACCTGCTAATGTCTCAGACGTTGAGAAAAATGCCGTTGGTAAACTATAATTTATTTTACATTGGAGAAGAGGTATATTGTTGTTGTCCATTATAATGTGTCTTTAATGGATTTATTTCTAAATAGAAAAGGAATAAATGCGTTTTTGAAAAAGTTTGGAAAAGCAGCTAACAGTGAGTTAGAAGCAGAAAGCATTAAGAGCTGGAGGGATCTTCCTTGGCCTTTTTCTTTTTCTAGTAATGTGTTCACATGCTTCAAAATATGCTGTTACTTTAATTTTGCATTATATGATTTTCAGTTAATTTATACATAAAATTGTAAATTTACTCCCGTTTCCTGTCATTCACACTCTTAGACAACATGATTTTTAATTATTGTGTAGATTATCGTAGTATGGTTGTACCATGATCATTTATCATTTCTCTGATGTTGTCCCTCCATGTGTTTCTAGCTTTTCCTCAATGATAAGCTGCCATGAACAACTTTAGGACTCAGTTGGGTACATTTTCCCTGTGAGTTATGATTTTCCCCCCTCACTTCCAGGATGTGCGTGTGTAGTCATAAAGTCTACAATGCTGTTCTATAAGGAATATTTTAAAAATGTTATTTATATGAATCGAATTCTCACTCTGAGGCTATGTTCCTCTAATGCCAACAGAAACAGGAAAACTTGAGAATCAAGACATTCCCGACACAGGGGAACTTAGTTTAAAAAAAGAAAGAAAAAAAGAAACCTTTTATAAAACATTTCAGACTTTCCCCTAAAGGTCAGAGGCTTATGTAACAAATACCCATCCGAATTTATCAAATCTTAACATTTTGTTGTATTTGCTTTAGCTATCTGGATGTTTGTTTAAGAAACCAAACCATACAAATACAGTTCAAGCTCACTTTTGACCCCTGCCCAGAAGTACCCACAATCCTAAAGTGGGTAAGAACACTTCCTATCCATCTATCCATATTTGTGTGCTTTTTTTCACATACGCAGGTATTCAAAAATGGTATTTTTGTGTGTGTAAATTTTTTATATCGGTATTGTCCTATTGTGCGTATCATCCTATTCTTTTATTCAACGTTATGTTTTGAGATGTTTACCTGAGGGTCTATCGTGTTAACTGTGGTATAATATCCTCATTGTATAAAAATACAAGTTATTTCCCCATTGTCTTATTGATGGCTGGTTAGATCTTCTCCTCTTAGTGTCCTATGACAAACCACTGCTCAGTAACCGACTTCATGTATCTCATTTTGCCGTGTGTCATTTTCTCGTGGGGACACACCTAGAAGTGGATTTGCTGTGTTCAAGGGCAGGCACACCCGCAACCTTGCTACCTACTGACTGCTTCCCTAAGTGACTATAGCTTTACTCCCACTGCTTGTGTATGAGAACCATCATTTTCCCTCAACCTTGTCCACACTCTGGTCCCATCTCCTATTTCCAGCCAGTCTGAGGAGTATGCAGTGCTGTTTCTTGGTGGCTTGAACTTGCATTTCCTTTCTGACTGGTATTGCGAGTATGACGGAACATCTTGTCTTGTATTTACTGGTCATTACGGTTTCCTCTTCAGTGAGTTACCTTTGCCCACCCCCGTTTTCCTTACTGTTGGGTTGTTTGCCTTGGACTTTATCTAGAGATGATGTTCATATATTCTTGATAGTAGTCCTTTGTGGAAAAAAAAAGCTTTTTAATATCTTTTTTCAGTCTGTGGCTTGTCTTCGTACTTTATTTATGGACTTATTTGTGTTACAGGAGTTTTAATTTTAAACTAATCAAATTTGTAAATCTTTTATTGTTAATGTTATCTATAAAATCCTTCTTATCCTGTTTTAAGAAAAACATTTTTATAGTGTATAGTTAGAGTTTCAGCTAAATGTTTTAAGGCGTGTTATTCCCATTGAGATCGTCACTCATTTAAAGCACATTTCAGTAAATGTTCTGAAGTAGAAATGTTATTTCCAGTTTTCCATGCAGGAAACAATTTCCCCAATATAACTTACTGAATATGCCATCTTTTCCACCAGTTTGAAATGCCACTGCTGTCATGCTCCAATTTTCCATATATGGGTTTGCTTATGGGCTCTCTCTTGTGTTCCACTGGTCTATTTGCCTGTCTCTGCTTCAGTAAAGCACTATTTTAATCACTATAACTTAATAGTAACTCTTACAGGTAGAGCTCTCCTACCTTATTACTCTTCAAAACTGTTTGAGGTATTCTTGGCCCATTAATCTTCTACAAATTTTAGTATCAGCTTGTAAGAGAAGAAGCTTTAGGATTTTTGCTGAAATTGTATCAAGAAACAATGGATTACTTTGGGGAAAACAGACATTTTTGTAATCTCGAATCTGCCCGTGTAGAAGCATGGAATATCTCTCTACTTATTGAAGACCCTTATGTTCTACAATAACATTTCATAATTTTCTTCTGGTCCTGGGCATCAGCCACCCCGAAGTTTTAGTCTTAACATGCTTTGCATTTTCATCAGTTTCTGCTTTATACCACGTTTACCTTGGTTTAGGGACCATCTTATCACTTTTTATATTTTTTCCTGTATTTCATTTTGATCTGTGTTTAGATCAGAGTGTGGGTCTTCACCTGCAAGCTCATTCCATCTCCTTGACTGGACGTTGAAGCGTAGGAATCTCCTGAAGTGGGGGATTCTGTTCCCTGGGCTCCAGCCTTCTTGGGCAATCCGTGGTAGGCCATATCCTGGCTTCTGAAATTTTGGCCCCTCTCTGGTATGGGGCAGTGTGAAGTGTCTTCTCCCAGTTACCTCTGACTTCTGTCCTGTTCTTATTAACCTCGTGGATCTCTATACTCTATTGTTAGCCTCAAAGGCATTCCTTGTATCCTTTGGTTCTTTTATTCTAGTCCCTGATGGTCAATGAACGAGGCCACCCTTCACACCTAAAAACAGCGTTCTCATCTCCTGGAGGACAGATGCACATTCAAACTGTCCTAGCAGACGACAGGCAACATTCACATTCTATGTCTGATTCACAGAACATGAAGACGAGCAAAGCAGTTGATTCAGTCTTTCTAAGCAATGAAGCTTGCCATTCTTCTTTCAGGACTTTCTGTGTCCTCTCCTGGAATTCTTTGCTTCTAGCTTTTTATGTGCCTGACTTCTTTGCATCAAATTTCCACTCAGATGTCCCCTCTTCGGGGAGGGGTTTAATTGCACATTTTTTGGTGTCTGGAAATTATCATGATTTTTTTGTTTAATTTTGCATTACCTCTTCCTATTACCGTGTTTCCCCAAAAATAAGACCTAGCCAGACAATCAGCTCTAATGCATCTTTTGGAGCAAAAATTAATATAAGACCTGGTATCATATTATATATTACATTACATTACATTACATTACATTATATTATATTATTATATTATATAAGACCCGGTCTTATAGTAAAAATAAGACTGGGTCTTATATTAATTTTTGCTCCAAAAGATGCATTAGAGCTAACTGTCCAGCTAGGTCTTATTTTCAGGGAAACACAGTAGATGGTAAACTCCAGGATGTTTACTTGTTCTTACACCCACCCAAACACCTAGAAGCATGGCCAGCACTTAGCACATGCTCATTAAATATTTGGCGAATGAATGGATGGGCTTGTCCTGTCCATGATTTAGAACTGGTCGCTCTGATGATAAATAGTTCCCAGAACACTTGGGGAATCACCAGACGTGAGGACTAGTGGAGATCACTCATCTGATAGGAAGGAACTGAGGCTCAAGGATTCTCACAGTCAAATAATTAGTGGCCAGACAGGAGACAGCGTTAACTTTCTTTTCTCTGTGCTACAGCAGCTGATTCTGAAAGGTGTACTGGCACTTGGGTTGGAGTCCCTGCCACATGGTTGGTATTCAGTAAAGACAGACACACCAAACACATTCTAGATCTGCCTCTCCTGCTTTTACACATGTAGACTGGGCTAGTCACAAAGTCTTTCTGGGACTCCGTTTCCCCATTTGCAAGATGATGTATGTCTTACTGATTTTATAATGTTACTGTGACAATTAAGTGGGATAATTTTAAAGGATTATTTGGTAATCCAAATAAAGTCCCTGTTTGGCAGATGCAGAAAAAAGGAAGCATACAAGGAAGGTCACTGTCTGTGCCAACTGTACTTATTGTACAGACTAAAGAAAGACTGATGACCTGGGGAAGGAGACACGATACCCAAAGGAAGAGTTAAAGGCAAGGAGAAAGAATGAGGAAGTACCATCATGGTGGAAGGAGTTGGGGAGTGGCCACTTTCTATTTCTTTGTGAAAAGTTGCTGTAACTCTCAGAATCATGACACCGCTGTCCGAGGGTGAAATCAATAATGCAAATTTTAAAATGTATGTCAGAGATCTGTCTGAGATAGTGTGAAATCACCAAATGCTCATCCAAATGGAAAATAAAAATAAGGTGTTCTGAGTGCTCTGGTTTATCATTTATTGATAACATTTCTTGTTTCTCTCAGTCATGTGGATGTCGTAGGGGCAAGATGGGTGTCTGAACCAGAGCGGGTTCTAGAAGGAAATAGGGCTGGTAAGTGGGTGCTGTGTTGGCTACCACCCCGATCTTCTACGGCATGGACTCGGGGCTGGATTACATCAAAATGGAGAAATTGCCTCTAGAAAACCTGATTTTACCAGTAGGAGGTCAATGGTGACCTTTTTTTCAGAGAATAAGATCTATTAGAAGTAGAGGCTAAAAATAGATTGGAGGATATTTATAAGAGTGTATACTGAAGAAGTGAATATAGGCTTTTCAAGATTTTGGTGAATGTCTTGGGGTGGGCAGGGTTGAGAGAGCACTTTTGGGTCGGTGTATCACAGGAGAGATTTGACTATGTTGGTAGGCAAAATATAACAAGATTCAAGACAAGAAGGAAGGGATTCAAAAGAAGAAATATTTCTTCCTTCAAGGAAGAGCGTAAACTATACAGATAATGCTGAGGAAGACTAAAGAAAATAATTGAGTAGGGATGGTTGAAAGTATTCGGAACCAACTGTCGAGATCAGAATTTACTGGCATTCTTTATGAGGGAAACTGGTCTTAGACACAGTTTCCTCTCCTGCTTTTACACATGTAGACTGGGCTAGTCACAAAGTCTTTCTGGGACTCAGTTGGCATCAAAACCAATGCTCTTTCTCAGTGTCTGTAACCATTACCCTGTGTTAAGCCCCTTTCCTGTAAAAAAACACAGTTTGGTTAGAGAATAGTCATTTGGCTTGAAGGGGAAGGATTAATGGAGATAAACTTGTTTGGCCAGATTACAGTTTTACAGGTATTTAGCTTTTAAAGCTTTGAAAGAGTAGAGAAGGACCCTTGTGGTAACTGTGTATAGTAGTGGACAAGGGGTTAATTATTGGGTTCTGGAGGCTTTGGTGGATTATCTATTATGGAGTCTTTTATAGAGAGGAAAAGGATTAGTCAGTGGAGGGGGAATCATGAATTGCAGTATCATGGGAACTAAGGGAGACAGGTTATGAAGCCCAGAAATCACGGAGGGATGGGTTTAAGATATACCAAATCTGTATGAAGCCATTTGAAATTAGAATATAAGATCTAACTTAGCGAAACAAACCTGGAATGTTGAGGCTGGAGGAAGTTGTGAAGTTTGGGGATGAGAGTGAATTAAGATAGCAATGATCATAAAGGATCTCCAAGACTGGCCTGCATAAATTATTACTGTCGCATTTAAGGCAGCTATTCATTTCAAGTTGTGGCAAAAAGAAAAGTTTCCTTTGGTTCCCCTTCAAGTGTCTTGAAAGGGGGAAGGGTTGGGCTCTTCCCACCTGGCTGTTGCTTGAAGCTCAGTAGGGGAGCTAAGTTCCTACAACCTTGGTGCCCAAGTAGAGCTTAGATGTGTGGCTTGTTTGATGTCAGTTCTGTAGTAGAGCTTTGTAACCATCACAGGGACCAAGGGAACATTTTCAAAGAGCTCATCCTTCTGTGAAATGGAAGGAGAGGCCCCTTAAATCCTCAGGTGTTCTCTATGTTGAGAGGTCTTTTCAAATTTGACCCACTGGCTGACTTGATAAATGGACTGAAAATTGACAGTTAAATAATTTATTTTTGGTTAAGCTTGAAAGTGATTTTTGTTCATTCATTTTACAAAATTAATGGTTATAAAGTAACCATGCTTAACAAAGTTTAGGAAAACAGAAATAAACTGCCATATTCATATTACCTTAACACTGCAACTTAAAATTGTTAGTGGTCTCTTTTCATCCATAACAATATATATATATATATATATATATATATATATATATATATATATATATATATATATATATATATATATATATATATATATAGCTGCAATAAGCTTTCATGTAATTTTAGGTCTTTTTGATTTATTTCAAATGTGACATTGTTCTGTGGTTTGCAAAATCATTTTAATACTTACAATATTCTATTGATTGTGCCGTAATTTATTTACTTATTGTCCCTGTTTGTTGGCGAAAAGGTAAATTCCAGATTTTGTTTTCTTTATGAAAACGCTGCACTAAACAATTTTGAGTCTGTAAATTTCCTTCTTTCAGATTATTTGTGGGATCAAAGTCTATGTGTGACTAACCCTGTTTAACAGAAAAAGAACAGATACTAGTTTTTTGGAAAAGTTTATTATACAAATATTATAAACACAAGAATGATAAGAAAAATATACTTACAATACCACCATCCAAGTAAATCATCTTGCTTCATTTTCAGGTTCCCTAGAGTCTTGATTCAAGTGTATACATCATGTTTACATTCTTAACATTATATTTTGCCAGACTGAAACAAAATCCTCACATTCTTTTTTAAAGACAGCATGCTAGTCCATAAAGATGAAATAACCGCGATCTAAATAGCTTTCCCTTTCATCTGGTTAGGTATTGTTGCTATTTTTTCCCATCTTTAAATTCCCTTCTTTGCATTGTATATCACTGTTGCTAACAATTTTTCCTATTTAAATATTATTGCTTGGATGAATTGTAAAAATGGGATTACTAGGCCAAACGGTATGAACATTTTTATGACTCTTTCAAAATATTGACCAACTACCTTCTGAAAGTATACACCAATGTCTGCTGCACTGGTGCACAGGTGTGTATTTGTCTCACTCCTTTTTGACAGGAAAGGTAGGCAACTTCATATAATGGAGAAAATTATACTTGAAGTTAAAACTCAGCTCTGCCATTTGCTAGTAGAATTACCCTAGGCAAGTTCCTTAATTTCTTTGAACATTATTTATATAAAATGGGGATAATACCTACCTACCTTATAGGACCTTCTTTTCAGGATTAAACATAAAATATAAAACACAGCCTTATTACATGGCCCTCAAAACAGTCACTATTTATTTAGCCAATCTGGTAGGTTTAAAAAAAAATCATTGATTTAATTCAGTTTCTTTGTAGGGGTAGGAATATGTTTAATGACATTTATTTGACAGATTAAACCACGTTTTATTTAGTAGATACTAAGTTGCACTTTTTAACATTTCTGAAATCAGATTGCATCTCAAAGTTAAAGTGAATATTTCTTGTGGTAGCATTCCTTTGTTTTCCTTGAAAAGTGGTTATTAATTCTCTGTTACATCTTACAGTGTCTTAGAATGGAGAAAAGAATGTATATTTTTGCTGGTGTGAATTATGTGCTTGTTGTCTCTTTTGTTCGTTTACTTAGTCAGGTCTTGATGGTTTTCTTTTCAATTTGCATGCGCTCCTAAAAGAACATATGTTTTCATCATTTCTTCTATTTACTGTTATTATTTTATTTAAAAAGAAAGTTCTGGGAGTGGGGTGTGGTGGGGGAAGCAAGGACTTAAAAGAATTGTATATGCTTCAATGTGCCAGTTTTTCCTCTGTGATTTCTTTTATCATTATTCTTTAGGTCATAGGTTCGTTGTTATTTGATTTCCTGTTATTTTTTCTTATCTCTTTCACAGCTCCCCCATATTAGTTGTAATTGACTTTCCCAGATCTCTGTCCACCACTTTGGACCTCTGAGAGATTCAAGGGCAAGGAGTGTGTTATTTATTTACAAGAGAACACACATTCCGTAGATACCATGTGAACAAATACATTTAACTCTGGTCCACTGGAGGTCATTTAATGTGAGACTCTGAAGACACCCCTCCCTACCCTCACCAAAAAAATGGCTGACCAATTTTCCTAATAGCAATCAAATAATCAGTTTCCTTTCCATTGGTTAGTCACGGCATTCCAGCTATCTTCTTCCCTGGTACCACGTACACCGCATAATTGCTTGTTTTCATCTGTGGCTGTTGGCTTCCTTGGCAAGATTGCCAAGTTGTGAGTTGCATGAATGCAGAGATGACCATCTTGTTCTTATTCTCTGTTTTGGGGTGCTTAAGAATAAATGGTAGATTGAACCAATGAATTGATATAAGTCAAATTCTTAAATCCACTTGAGTCTGTTTCTGGGTTTTCTGGTGTGTTCAACCATTTCTGTTTAGGTGCCTGGCTCGCTGCTAGGCTCAGGGGATAATACTATTCTTGAGCCCATGTTCAGTGGGGCAAGCAGAAGAATGAACACATACTTCAGTGCCACGTAGGGGTATGCCACGTAGGCCATGATAGGGGTATGCCCAGTGTTCCCTGAGAGGACAGAGAAAGGGCTACTTGATACATTAAGACAGCAAATCGGAGAATCCTTCCTGGAGGGGCGATGTCTGAGTCAAATCTTAGAGGGGGAACCAGGGTAAGCTAGACAAAGAAAGAACAAAGGTATTTCCCTGGTAGGGAAATAGTACCAAATGCAATTGATCTGTATGTCTGTTTTTGAAATATTCCTCTCTTTATGATTGCTATTTTGTGCTTTTAAGCAGTTTGTTAGTTTTGTGTCATTTTGGTGCCTTGTTACAGAGAATATACCTTACCTTTTTTTTTTTTCTGTTTTATTTTGTCTGATAAACTTTAGAATTATTTGCTTCCCAGAAAATTTCTGTTGGGATTTTGATTGGAATTTTGTGAAGTATGCAAATTAACTTGAGGGAAAACATGAAAATCTTTATCAATTTTAGTCTGTACAGCTGAGGTGGTCTCTTCTTTTTATATTTACCTCTCTGAAAATGTCTTATATTTCCAAGTTTTGGGTTTTGAGTTTTTGTTACTTGAATACTCAGTATAATGGTTTAATCATGTATAATCAGTAAGACAGGGATTTTATCATTGCTAATCTGAATCTCTCCTAATAGTTTTTATCATAAAATCTGTACGTTAAAATACAGATTTTTCCTCTTATTCAAGTTTTATAGGTTAATTTTTATCCAATGTGTTTTTAAATGAAACTCTTGACTTGGTCTCTTAATAGATTAAAACAGATGTTTTAGTGTCATGGTTTCTACCTTTGATTTACTATCTATTATCCTAAACTTTGCTGTTTCAAAATGCTTACTTCCTATTAAAATATACTATAATTTGAAAGATTTCTGTTCTTACATTTTACAGACCCATTTTAAATTCTAATAAGAGTTATCTTGAAATATCTCCCAGGTGTTCTATCATGTTTAGTTATTTGTACCACAGAGTCTCAAAGGCTGAGCAGCTGTTTGTCCATCGATAGGTCATGAGGGTCTGCCTTGGAGGCTGTAAATTGACCCTCAACTGCAAGGGTTTGGTGTTACCGCATGTGATTAAAATTTGGCCATCACAAACTAAAATTAGCCTGTCACTGGACTTAATTGGAGAAGCTAATTCATCCAGGTTGCTGAATTAGTTGTTCTGAAATGCGTTTATTTCTCTGCACGATGAATCTCACCCCCTACCTTGGTATCCTGGCTCTTTTTCTCAGATAAAGTAGGGCTGGATTATTAAGCGGGCTACAGAACCTTACATCTTTTTTAAAGGAATCAAGATCAGAGGAAATGTAAAAGTTGCAGATTTATACCTATTTTCCATTAAAAAAATTTCCTTCCAGGAAAGAAAAGGAATGGAGCTCTTTTTAGCCTGTTATTTCATCTGCTTTCTAATTTTGTCAACAATGACGTCAGTTTGACTCATCAGTAACAGACGTTCCCTCTCATGAGTATTTCTCTATTATTGTAGCTACACTTAACACTTGAACGTTTTTCCCACCAGTGCATCAGCTCTCTTGAATGGTGATTTCTCTGATTTCATTCTCTTTGATTTAGATTTTTAATTTTTGGGGGGTAAATTCCCTCTTTCCTGTTCCCCCCAAAAAGAAACCAGGTAATAAAATTACTGTATTTTTGGGGATAAATTGTATCCTGATTGGGAATACAATTTTTATTATAGCCTTTGACCTTGAGGATTCTATAATAATGCTTCGGTGTCATTTGTAGTCAGGAGCTAAATGTGATGAGACGTAGCCTACAATGAAAATACGGTTGTGTGAATTATGTGCTTATTGTCTCTTTTGTTCTGCCGTGCACTGAATATGTAAAACTTGTCATAGAATTTCTAGATGAGGTAATGACTTATCTCCCTGACAACATATTATGAAGGTCAATTTAAGGTCCTTTATAAACTTTAAAATTATGAAGGTCCTTTATAAACTTTAAAAATGAATATAAGCATTCTAAGGTTCCAGGTTGATAGGTAAATCATAATACATTGTAGAATTATAAACACAATTAGAACAACTTAATAGGGGAATCCAGGAAGAGTGACGAAGACCACAGAGATAAGATGCTATGGGAATGGGATCCTGAAGGGTGATATTCCAGGGAAGGGTGGTGCTAGATAGGAGGACATTCTAGGCGGAGGGAATAGCATGTGGAAGGTCAGGAGAGGAGAGATGCTCAAAATGGAGGATTAAGTGTGATGCGTTAATCAGAGTGGTTTGGCATGATGCCGTCGATCATAAGTTATTTACCAACGGATACGTCTAGGGGAGCAGTGGTAGGATACTCTTTGGAAGAGGATGAAAACTGATTGAATCAGGGATGGCACCTAGCTGTAAAATGGCTCATCCGTAGACTCACCAAGCGTGCTAAAGGAGTCCAGTTAAAAGGGTTTAACTTACTGGGGACTATACTGGCTTCTTCACTGATTTAGAGAAGGTCCTTGGGAGAGCAGGAGCGCACGGCTCTTCCTTCACCTGCTCCAACTCCTGGGGACTCCCAATTTCAGGCTATGTGTTGCCTTGTAGTAAGCTCTCTTTTATAATGCAACCTGTGGGAATTTCCTCCTGGGAGCCAAAATGGCTCAACCAACATGTTAGGCCAGTGATCAAAGAGATGCCGAGGAGAGGTTAATCTGAAAATTTGTTTCTGAGGTAGCGTCAATGATGAGTGACTGGTTTATCAACTGTGAAAGAGGAACTCCCTAAAGAAGTGGACAAGGGTGCCTTCCTTCTTACCAATCATTATTTTTATTAATATATTTTACAAGACTGCAGTTGAAATAATATTAAATACAAATTTTTTTATACAGAAAGTGTAATAAAGTTAAAATAGTTCCTTGTAATTCATAGCATTATTGCAATGCTTACAAAATTTTTGCATAGAGTGTGCAAGGATTGATGTTATTCAAAACAAAATAAAACTAAGCTCTTTCTTACATCACACCCAAACCCAGAGAAAAACAAAACAAAATCAAACCAAAAATAACCCCAAGGTTGAACTTAACTGCTTTATGGGAATGGGGTCCTTTTCCAAAATCTCCAAGCAAATGGGACTTCTGTGACCTCATCTTTTCTGTTAAAAGCACCAGAATCTGGCTTCCCCAGGAGTGAGTGCATCTAGCCCGCACAATGATAGATGTGTCCTCTACTCTTTCTTTCTAAAATCTGACCTCCGGAAGTGGTCTGTTGCTGCATCTTCGTGACCTCAGAAAAAGAGAAAGTGGCCTGGGGAGGTCGTCAACATGGCAAACTCCATTCCTCCCTCAACAAAACACTGCATACAAATTAGGTTAATTCAGGTTTACTGACTGGTCTTCTGCTTTGCTAGGACCTCCCTTCTCTACCAAGGAGCCTGACTTCTGGCTCTGGCGGTGTTTGATCCATGAGACTCTTTAAAGGTACCCATTCCTGATTTGCCACTGGGACACAAACACCATTAAAATAAAATCCCTGAATGACTTACCCTAAAACAGGGCCTTTGACATTTTTGAGCTTATGCCTTTACTCAAGTTTAATGAGGTGGTTGAGTCAGCCCTGCAGGACCCCGGCTGGCCCTGGGCAGAGCCTGTTGGGAGCAGAGAGCAGCTCTGTCCACAAGAAACCCCCTCCATCCCCTGGGATCAGATATGTGCTGTTGGGAACCACAGACAGGTAGGGCGAGGCCCGTCTCTTTGCTGCTGTGGCCTCTCAGCTCTGGGTGAGGGCACGTTGACAGTGGGACCTTAACATGGGCATTCTGCTTGACGACGTGTTCGGATGGTCAGGAACCTGGCTGAGTTAATCCTTCAAAACGGGTTTTGGTCTTTTAATCCTCACAGATCAAGCCCTGATACCTTTGCTCAGCAGATGAAAGTGCCCCCAAACCACCAAGTTATAAAGGACTTCAGATGCACTCGTCACCTTTAGTAGTTGGAATGCCACCAACCTCATTACCGCGTCTAGGACACCCAGCGTAAAGCGAACAGGGTCAAGGTTAAAGGGTGCCACTGTTTAAACAAGAATTAGCAAATGGGTCCCTTTTCCAGCTCAGATCAATGGCTAGTGACAGCCGGAGTGCTTTGGTGAGAAGAATTCTACACGTGGGGAGGGATATGGCTCGTTAGTGATGACTGACAAGGTATGGGGTGTGGAGCTCAAGCCATTATCAGAGCCAGAGTGGCCAGGCTGGGTATTGGATGCTGAATGTGAATTGAGTCCTTGCTAGCTAGTCCTGTCATCTTGTAGGAAAGCAGGGTCAATGGCAGAGATTGAGCTCCCTTCTCTTTGATTCTTTCCTTGACTTTTGCTATAAGTATGATAACCAAATGGTGTCAAAGAGCTCATCTACAATAAGACCTTTGTCTTGTGAAGAATAGGGGAAGGAGATTGATGTGTGTAGAAATAGTAACTTGTGTAGCCACACCCATAGATTACTGAGTATTACATTTTTCTCTTAAATATAAGGCTGACAACACAGGCGTCTTCCAATTTGTAAGGACAAGGAGGCTGCCTTAACAAGAACCACACACAGAGCAAACTCATTTTTGGGGGGTTCCAAATTCTATTATTCAGACAGACTTTCTATATATTTCACCCCAGGTATCTACACTTTCGTACTGGATGTTGTCACAGATGAGAGATTACAGAAAGAAGGGAGATAAAAGTTTTATAACTTTATCCATCCCAACTGGTCTAATCTAAAAACTGGTAGGAGACACTTCTTAACAGCCTGAAAAATAGTTTGACCTGTTGGTGACTTTATAACATAGTGGTCTGGAGTAAGATTCACATTCCAGCTCAGCCATTGTCTAGTTGGCAGCTTTGGGCAAGTTTCTTAACTTCTCTAAGCCTCAGTTTCCACGGCTGTTAAGTTGGAACTATAATAGAACCTAACTCAAAGGATTATTTTGAGGATTAAACAGTGAATGCATGTAAAACAGCAGAGTGCCTAACACATAATAAGTGCTCAATGAATATTACTTAATAAAAATTGTTATTATAATAGGAGAATAGAATCCAACTCTTGCCATATTGTATAGTAGACTTTTGGCCACTAAAGGCCACTTTGATTTTATGCAAAATTTCTTGGGTGCAATTCTTTTTGGGGAGAAGTTTCAGAACTTTGCTCAGATTCTCAAAAGAATCTATGACCCTCAAAATGTTAGAACTCCGTGAATTAGATGAATATGAGGACTAAAGAGACACCAACGTCTTCTTTGTCAGCAAATACTGTTTCCTGTCCTCAGACAACCCTTTCCTATGCTGCTTCAATGTACTTTAAGTGACTAGCTTGGGATTTTGCACTTTATGAAATTTGAGTGATCTCTGATTTCGCCACAATAACCTCAATGCGGAAGGAAGTGTGCTGTGAAGATATTGGAGGAAGAGGGACTACTAGACAAGTCTAGGAGTGCAGAGTGGATTTTTACGACAGATGTTACCTCCTCTCTTCTCCCAAAGAGGGCGGCCTCATATTTGTCTTATTTATCTGATCTTAGCTAATGCTCAGCGATGACATAAAATGCCCTCACTTGCTAGTGAGGGTGTCTGTCTACACACCTAATGAGGCAGTTTGGGAACACTACTCTCGCTTCCTATTGTAATAGGTAGATTTGGACTCTACATAAACTTCTGTCTGCACATTGTTCTATTCCAACTGCAAACCTCATGAAGTGGGACTGCTCTTACCACTTCCTGGGCTTCAGTTGAGGAGTTAGCATTGCTATTGGGATGTCTGAGACTGTTTTGATGAATTTGATGGCACTGTTACTACTGTTATGATGTCACACTTCTTAGGACATCAAGGCCTCACATATTCTTGCTCTCTTTTCTCAAAGGAAGATGCTAATTTCCTATTCTGTCAGTAACTATAAAAGGAAGGGGGATAAAAACAAAAGAAAATAGCATGGGTCACCCCAAATGAGCTATTTTCTGCTATGCTTGTGCTCCAACAATATGCAAAATGAGAACCTCCCACAAATAATTATTTTCCCTTTGCCATTCAGATCTGCCTTGAGAAATTTCAAGGACTCCATTAGGAAGAAAGCTTATAAGAACCATAGAAATCACATTGCTTTTGAAAGGGCTAAAGCGGGTGGTGTGCTGTGCTGGCTGAAGCTGGCAGCCTTCAGACTGCTTTATCTCTTATCAGTGGTTTAGCTTTGTGAATGGGAAATTCAGAGGCAACTGTATAATTTTCAATTCCAATTACCACAAAGAAAGAAATGCATCTGACATCCCAGTGCAGTAGCTTTGACTAATTTTAATGGAAATATGTTGGAAATGGGGGAACCTTCCACCAAGGAGAAAGTGATGAAAGACCAAAAGAGAGAGACATGTTATCTTTGAGATAAGAGGCCTGTTTTCTGAGGTTGTTTCTTTTATTATAACTTTCCCCCCATCTGCTACTGGGGCACCATGCAAATGTATCATCCAGGAACTGCTCTGTTATCCTTTTTGTGCCTAAGATTTCCTGGTGCAGGGGACAGCCAGAAAACAGGTTGTTTACAGCCTACGTAAGTGAGATTTTCACATTTTGTGGAGCCTTAGAGTAAGGATCAGGTGCTTCGTGAATCTGTTTATCTCTTTTGTCCCAGCATCATGCTACCTTTTGCCTAAAATAAACAAAAGCAAGATAGTCTCATCTAGGCGCTCCTGTGAAGGGCAGTATTGCCACCTGAATCCCCTTTTGGTTGAATCCAGATAAAATGCTGAAGGTCTCCTGAAGTGACATTGGTTAAGGTCTAGTAAATGGTGGTTGTTTTCATTAAAAAACAAACAAAAGCATTTCCTCCTGACACGAATGCTCATACTTACAAAGAATACTGATGCTATTTTAACAATACTGAATATGAGTATAACCCTGGATTAGCAATAGGGACATAGATTGAAGGGACAAATCTCTGGTAGGAACCTGCCTTACCACACAGGTAAACACGGAATTTAAAATAGGTCTTTCTTTCACTCCTGCAGCACCAAAGCACAAAGACCCAGGTCCTTGGAAACAAAATCAAACTGGAATTAATCTGGTTCCTCCTAGCAACAGCTTCATGAAAGAACTTTACTATGTATTTTTTCATCCCACATGTTTTAAGATGCTGCTTCCTATATTTCTAATTACTTATGGTCCCACCAATCCTTCAGACCCTTGTGTGGTCCTAGGGAAGTAAGTACCCTGAAGGTGTAAATAACTGAGGTGATGAAGCCAAAAAGACATGTGAAGTCAAAATTATTCTCTGGAGGACTGTGGAAGGGGCATCTTTTTGGAATGTGGGAAGGTGAGGTGCAAGCCTCTGAGTAGAGACTGCAGGAACAGTCTCTTCAGAGAAGGGATTCTAAATTTAAATCATAGGACCCCTGCTTCACTTCTGGTCACATAAGATGCTGAATGGAGGAACCACCTATCCATTAAAAGTCCTAAGAAAAAAACTCTTGGAGGATCACAGCTTTCCTGTTTCCTTAAGCCTTCCTCGAATTCCACGATCCTGAGAGCCTGCACTTTCAGACAAGTAGATCACCTTTTATTAACGCAGCGTAAGGCTGACTATTTTTCTACAGCCAGATAGGCTGACTATTTTTCTACAGCCAGATACTTATATTCCAAGCACACAAGAAAATGCAGGCTTACTCCATGCTATCGTGAGGTCTGCTTTCTTTGTTGCTGTGTCCAACACGTACCATAAATGACCTCTATGTCAGGGGTCAGCAAACTTTTTCTGTAAGGGCCAATTAGTAAGTATTTTATGCTCTGTGGGCCATGGGGGTCTCTGGCACAGCTACGCAACCCTGCTGTTCCAGGACACGAGCCACGGACAACATGTACGTGACTGGATGTGGCTGTGTTACAATAAAACTTTATTTACCAAAACAGGGGATGAGCCAGATTGGGTCTTGGGATCTGTTTGCTGACCCCTGTTCTAGAACCAAACCTCAAGCCATCTTTGGTCTATGGTTGGTGACTAGACAATGAAAATGATCTGGAGGAAAACGGATGCAAAGGAAGTTAAAACCAATTCAAGTTTATAAAATCTATTCTTTGGGTAACATAATTAAAAAGCCTCATACTAAGTTTCCAGCTCGATAGGGGACACCATAAGGGCTTTTGAAATCCTCCATCACATTCTAGTAGTTTCCCAAGACTGAACCTTTATGACTTATTGAGGAGCTGTCAAATAGAACTAAGTGCTAAACCTATTTGGAGATCAACTTTGAATTTACCAAACTCTTCTGAAGAATATTGATATACTAGAACTTCTAGAATATTCAAGATTCATTTGATCTCTGCTTGTTATGCCACCTGCCGCTCAAAATACCAAAAGGTGTGATTATCTAGATTATATTGTATGTAAAGATTAGGAAGAAGCTCATTTTTTAAAAATCAAAAGTTATCAATTTTAATGTAAAAAGATATATATACTTTTTTCCAGAATTCAGGTAAAACTTTCCCTCATGACCATGGAGAAATATTCTAGTTGAAAGAAGCTGGGGAAAAAAATGTACATGGAAGAACTCAGAATGCATTTTACCAAATTACAAAGTCTAAACTGAAATACATAACTTGATCCATGCCAAATTTCCTACTCATTCTGGCATATTGTGATCACTTAGCAGAAATGAAAATTAGGATATCATATCATATCTGTCCCCCACAGGTGCTCGATTTCTACTCTTGAATGCTTTTATTGTTTTTATTCTATTTGTGATCTGATTACCTTTAGGATAAAATTTTGCAAGTGGGATCACATCACTAATTTTTATTGGTTTAAAATTCCCAAGGTGCTGATCTCAGACTTTCATGTAATGATTAGAACAAAATTAGAGGAAAGCAGTTCAGGGAACCCTTCGTTTTCTTAGCCATAGATTGTGTACTTAAGATGGAAAAATGAAAAGATGGTCTGTCTGCTTAAAAAAATTGGCTTAAGGTATTTGGCCACAAAGGACCTCATAGCTACTACTGTTTATCTGAATGATACTGGGTAAATGCTCCCAATAGCCAAGGGTGGCCTTTCCTGGCAAAATCCTGTGTGTGGTAACTGCAGAATTCTGGCAGCATGATCCTACAGGAGATCAGTAACACTGACCCACAGCAACTTGGTGGCTTTGTGCAGTTTTCTTTTTTAGACCTCAGTGCTGTAAACTGAGCAATCTTATGATTTTGTCCTTGAACAACCCAATTCTTCTATCTGGGATACTGAGCAAGAGTGGATGGAGCCTGGGGTCTGGAAGCCAGCAGGGCAATGGGCAGGCGAGAACCACCCCTCCTCCCCCTACTTCTAAGTGACGAAGCAACACACAGCTTGCTTTTACATCCCGTGTGTGCAAACCTCAGCCTGATGCTTGAATGTCAGCGCAAAGGCTATCAAACCTCTTATTTGTCTCCTATGACAAATCTTCCCCTGCTTGTGAAGAAACAATTAGAACCTTACTGAGGAAAACAAAAAAAGTGCCGTTAAGGCCTACAAATACTATTTCATTTAGGAATGTGGGGCCACTCCTTGCAAAATGGCATCCAGGACTGTCGAAGCCAGTTAGGTCTCCATTCTGGGTTCCTCAGAGTCCACATCTGTCAGCCACCTGGTTTGTCTACCTTCTTTTAAGATGCCCAGTCATTACTAAAACATGCCCCTCCAATCACCCAAAATAAACTACAGGTAACAAGATAAGTAGGATGTGCTTCTCCTTGCTGAGTGCATTGACTTAAGGCATAGGCACATTTCCCCCTCTTTGAACAGAGATGGTGTAATCCCCTGTCCCAGCACAAGAGCTGGCCAGGGTGACCCTGGAGCATGACGATGGAGGTGGGGTGATGGGAGGTAGCTGATGGCGGGAATTACAGAGCTGCATTCACGTGCGGGGGAGTGGGTGCTGCTGGGCCCCAGGGGACACAGTGATTCTGATAAAGACACTTGACAGGGTTCATATTACATTTCAGTGATCATTTCTAGGGGTGTGTAGTACTTTAGATCTGTCATTCTTGGAGAAAACGTAATGATGGATTTAGGACTATGAATACCCCAACACTGAAAAAAATCTATCAGAAGATTGAAACCAGTGAGAGGGTTCATGACTTTAAAAGTAAAAGGCATGTCTCTAAATGACCTACTAATCCCAAGAAATGTATAATAATAATTAGATTCCTGATGCTATTCTTAATTACACTTCCATTTCCAATGGCTCCTCTTGGGGTTCTGGTCTTGTGAATTTTGATTGACCCAATCATTTTTTTTTCTTTCTTTTCTTCTTTTTATTATTCCTTTGACCTGATCATTTTTGGTTGGAGTCTGCTGACTAAGTCAAAAGTGAGGACTTAACAGATTTTGAGCCATTTTTTCCCCTTTTAAACATAGACATATCACCCATTTATTCCTTGCCTGTAAGGCCATTGTGTAGCTTCCAGCTGACTGAGGAGCAGCTGTTATCCTATTTTGTGCTGATTTACAACTCCTGTTTTGACTGGGGGATAATATGTGAGTTTGAAAAAAGTAAGACGGCAGGAGTTGGGTGAACTGTTTTCAAACTTTGCTAAAATTCACCCTGCTCATTCATCCAACCACACAAGCCCCCAAAACATTTAACTGCAAAGGTGGAACAGCCATTTTGAGTTTCTATGGCTGACGCCTACGGCATTGCCCCATACGTAACTTGAAGAGGGAGAAGTTGGCCTGCGTTACTAAAGCTACAAAAGGAAACCAAATGTCTGTTTTTAATTCAAGGGTCTCAGCACTTGGGCATGACTTGGAGATTCCCGCCATCACTGCCCTGTAATGACACTAAAGGAGAAGATAACACTGTTACTCACACATGTGGATGCATATTTGGTAAGTGTCCAATACACTGTGATTTTGAAGGGTTTGGGGAATACTGGGCCTGAATTAGTGTTTTGATTTTATCATGTGTGTGGTGGTGGGGGGAATGGAAATGACAGTGGGTATCACAGGGTCACCCATGGTTCCTTTTGTACTGAAACCTCATTTTATACAGAGGATATATATATTTATTTATATATATTTATATATATTTATATCCACCCACACACGCAAACACACGCGTACACACACACACACACACACACACACACACACACAGGTCTTTGATAGGCTTTCTGTGTTCTAGTAAAAATAGTTGGCAGCCAGTGTCTAAAGCCAGAAAAAAGGCCTGCTGTTGCCAACAATGTCCATTATGGATAGTCTCTCAAAGGCAGACACTTGTGTTTATCTGACAAGTGGAACCAGTTCCTGCCTGGGACAGGAATAATCTCCCGTTGGCGCAGACGCAGACTTCGAAGACCTTCTGCCTCGTTCCTGTGGGCGAGTAGGATCCGTGAGGCAGTTTAGGTAGTTTGATTTTCGCAGCATCTAACTTAATCTAAAGAGTAAATAGGAAGGAAAGAGTTAGAGGCTGTCATTTATCCTCTTGACATTCCAAAGCAGCAGGTGAATGTTCAATTCCACTCAAATTGAACGAGCACCTACTATGTGTTCAGTATTGTAGGCACTGGGGATTCAGAGATGAATAAGACAGATAATGTCTCTACCCTCACAGACGCTTATGTTCTAGCAAGACAGTGGTATACTGGCAATGCTATCTATGTTAGCATTTTGCAAAAGTGTATCATGTAGCATGTGAATAGAGTCCCCCAGGGTGAAATCAATTTGGAAATGCTGGCTTAACAATTTTCTTTACTGTGGGGCTCCTCAGACCTTAAACATGCCTGTGTGCGTGCTAAGTCTTCAAAAATAAGCAGCAGTGTTTGGACTTAAGTGACTGATATGAAATAACTGATTTCTCCAGAGTCTGGATTCTGATATTTATAAACTGCGTATGTGATGTAGTCACTATTTCTAGATGTGTGTGGTTTGGAGTTTGGCTGTCTGAAGAGACAGTTTTGATAACTGAATGCTCTATCTGATTAACTCTTTTAAAACAAACATTGCAAATGCCAAACCAATCAAAAGGCAGGATTGGTGTACAGAGGCAGCTGGAGACTGATCACCTCTAAGTTGATACGAAAAGTGAAACAGAGTTTTCCTTTAAAAATAAAAACACAGTTTTCCTCTCTCTAAAATTCTTAAATAGAAAACTTTGCTTATGAACACAATGAAGGCATTTTAAAATGTTTGCAGTGGAATCCTATTTTCTTTGGGGACTTGGCTTACATTGCCTGCAAAAACACAAGCAGCTCTTCTGTTCATCAGAGGGGGATTGTATTGGGGTAATAGAACCAATATTTGCCATCTGTCATCCTCTTGATGCCTGGTCTTAGCCTGCTGAAGTTTTGGCTCATTCTGATTTGGGATGGCTGTTGAATCTGACTTTCCACTTTCAATGAAAGTAGAAACATACAACATAAACTTTAAAAATGACTGCAAGTAAATGAAGCTCATCTTTCGCCAGATGTGTGTGATATGCAGCTTAATTATGCCAGCTACCTAAATCTTATTCTAAGGTGACAAAAGACAGAATTGGGAAATAGCATTCATTTTTATACCCACATGCATAATTCTGTACTTGCAATACATGCGATCATCTCAGCATCATACAGATGATAAGTCATAATTTTTATGGATTGTGGGTTTGGCTGAGTACTGTCTTGTACAACATATTTGTTCCAGAAATGAAACCTTTGGATTGGCACCTTTTGTTGTTACAGTGTAGGAGCAATTTCAGCGGCAAAGGGAAGAACAGAGCAGTTTTGGGAAAGGTTGGCTGGTTGGAGCTGTGTCTCTCTGGACGCACGTCCTTCTCACCCCCTACCTCTCCGTCTTTGGACTCCAGTCTCAGCTCTGTTCTGCAGGTGGCTTCCAAATTGCCGGCTTCTGCATTTATTTCTACTCCTTTTGGGGCCTCCATCACCAGAGACCGGGTTGGGGACTCCAACCTGAAATATACATAAGACTAAAATGAAAGATCCACTTCAGTATTTAGTTATTTATTATTTTGTTTGAAAATTTAAGAGGAAATTTGATGCTCAGAGCATTGAAATGACATTTCATTATTTGATCAGGAGATTTTTTTCTAGCTTTGCTTTACACACCAGGTCAAGTTGATGATGGAGAACATATTCGGGCTTTCTCTTCATTGCATATCACACAGGTTGTACGGAAGGTGTCGGAGGAACCTGGCTTCATTTTATCTTATACCAGTCAATTATTGCTCTACTGGTCTAATGAACCAAATTCTCACATAAAATCCATGTAGTTGTAGAGTAAGACAATCCCAGGTCTAAACTGAGCTTCCTGCAACTGGTAGGTTTCTACTACTTTGTCCTACTTTCTGTGTCTTCCATGGGGGTAGAGATAGACATGCCTGGACTCAAGCCACGGGCTGCAATGACATGACCTTGGGCAAGTCTTTCTTCCCTCCTCTCTTCTTTGCTTTCCTTTCCAAAAATTTCTCAAAGCCTCAGTTTCCTCTTCTATAAAATGCTTCAGAGGGTGCCTGGCACATTGGAAATGCATAATGTGTATTAACTATTACAATTAACTGCTGTTACTATTGTAACTGTTCTAGTAAATCATGAAGAAATTTTGGGCCTTACTGAAATAGGCTGTTGTCAAAAGAAGATTCGGATAGACCAGTGGTTGGGGGGGTGGTTAGAGATGGGAAGCGATTTGACTGCAAAGGGACAGCGTGAGGAGATGTTTTTCGGTGATCGAACTGAATCTTGATCAGTTCTGATCGGTTCTGTATCTTGGCTGCAGTGGTGTTACACATCTCTGTGTTTGTGAACATGCACGTAACGATTCCCCCAGAAGAGTGAATTTTATTGTATATAAGTTAAAAAACTAAATGAACAGAAGACTCAGCCACAGAGGCTGAGTCTAACACTCAGGCTAATACTCCTTGGGAAGATTTTTGCCTAACTCATTTAAGGTGAAAATACTACCCATCTCCTGACTAGTCCAGGTTTTAACATTATTGCCAAATAGAAATGAATGACGATCCTCCTCTCTGTCACAGAGAAAGTGTCCCGACTTAAGAAGCAAGGACCTCTGCATGGTTTTCAAACTGCTCTGATTCAGACCAACTTCTCGTGTTTTTTTCTTTTTCTTTTTTTTCTCTGTGTTCCTAACTTTCAGACACTTGTAACATGTTAAGAAGAAGCATCACTCTCTGCCAAATGCCAACCCCTTGTTCTGCTTCCACCTTTCCCTTTGGGACAGGCAAACTCTCTTGGGCTTTACTAAGCGGCAGGAATAACCAGCTGACCAGTGGGACGCCATCACTGAGATCTCAAGTCATGTCCCACCAGAGCCAGGAGAGGGCTCTTCCATATGCCCCGGTCTGGGTTCCTGAGCTTTGTTTTGTTTCCAGGCAGCAGCTTTCTCCACTGATTTTTGTATTTCCCCTACAGTGACTCAACCCCAGTCATAAAGAGAAACCCCAGGTGTATAGAGCTCATGAAAAGATTGGCTTGAGCTTCGATCTAACTCATTCTTTTCTTTCTGACCTCTTCCTTCCCCTCCTCACAAAACCTTCCCCAAGTTGGTGCTGAAGCAGGTACGGTTCCAGCTAGCATTGTGGGTTATTTTATTTCCATGTGGTTTTTCTCACTATAACGTCAACTGTGGTTTATTTCACTTGCATGTGGTTTTTCTCACTTGTTCTCAGTACAAGGAGGGGAGGGTCTTGTTACCAGAGCAACAGGAAGTGACATCTGTGCAGGGCCTAAATCCAACTCAGTTGAGCTCCTTCCTGCACTCTTGACCCCTTTTCACTTTTGAAATATGAAGATGGCTTCCTGTCATTTTCTTTGTTTGTCTCCTGTGAGGTCCAGCGGACATAACAGTTTAATCCTACCTTTTCTAACTCTTCTGTTTTCACTGACATGGATACCTTTACCCTTATGGCATACGTTTCCTTTCTGATAATATCACCTGCTCGACTCCAGCTTTGGTCACAGTCTTCTCAGTGGCACTGCTGTCGCCCACTTTCGCCAGCTCAGAGTCCTCATGCCACATTCTCTCTTTCCCTGTCTCACTTCTTCCCTCCCTCATTTGATCCATTAACTGACTGTTAACTCACAATGTCTCAATACTCAGCATACTAATTCCTCCAACCTGGACTGTTTTGACCTGCCTGACAAGTTTTGTTTCTAATTCTTCCTTTTGTCCAGTGTGCTTCACACACAAATCTGTCTTCCTAAAGTCAGTTTTGAATATGTCGCTTCTTTTATCAAAAGCTTCATAAGTTCCCTACAAATGATCTGAACTCCTGAGCTTATTCAGCCATTTAGGACTTGGTGTGACCTATTCTGGTAGTCTTAGTTCTTGCCACAAACATCAGGTATGTTTTACTGAGCGCGGACTAGGGGATGAGCCCTGTGCAAAGTGCTCTGTGTGTGTTATCTCATTAAATCCTCATAAAAATCCTATGAATCTGCTATTCCGTTGGTCCTAATTATACTAATAAGGAGATTAAGTGACTTGCTCAGTGTATGTCTAGTAAAAGGGCACAGCTCAGATTGAAATTCCAGTTTAGTGGACACTACAGCCAGTATGTTGTCCACTATACCATATCACTTTCAGAAGAGCTGGACTTCTTTCCTGTCCAACACCTTTTCATGTCGCTCTATGTAATTAAATGCCACCTCTTTCTTCATGGAATTAGCCCTTGTATTTCCAAAACCAGCCTCTGTATATAAGGGTAAGACGGTGGTACTACATATGGCTCAGCGATGTATACTTGCCAGTACACTGTGTTTCTCATAACTTATTTAAACAGTTGACATCGGTGATAGCAAATTCAGGATACGGTGAGTGTGTTCCTATTTGGTATGCAGCATTCAAAGTGAATGACTCATACAAGAAGCTGGTTGAGGGAAAGAAAGAGCTTGACACAGAAACAAACGTGTGGAGCTTGGAGAACTTCATCAGAGGGAGCGTTGGCATTGCCGACAGGCGTTAGAATTCACTTTACTTGTGCTCACGCTCCTATGGGCTCTGAGATCAGCAGGAGGGCTCCAAGCCAGAGTGGACTCAGAAATGACTGCTACCTCCCCCCTCGCCCCCTTAGCGTTGGAAGTACCAGGGTGCTGAGCAAGGGAGCTCCTCTGTCACTGTCTCCTATTGGGAAAGGCTACAGTAAGGTGGAAATGGTAATTTCCTCGAAGCAGAGACAAACAGGTAACCGGCTGTTTCACAGCCCATCTTAACGTCCTTTGCACTTAGGCGGACTTAGGAGTTTGTTCACCTGCTTGTCTTCCCATTGTGGACAAAGCTCCCGCAGGACCCGAAACAGAGCCCTCTGGACGCCATGTCAGTGAATTCCTGACCACAGATTACCAATCACAACACAGCACTTAGCACCGAGCAAGGAAACAAGGAAGGAGGCTTCCTCCTGGTGGCGGGCCTTGGAAGCTGCTGCTGGATCTCGGAAAGGGACACGCTTCCATTAGGAGAAAGTGCAGGCCTTCTCTGGGAGGACTGAAGACTCAGAACGGAAGAATGGCAAGGAAGGGAGGGCCATGGACTGGGCCATGTCCTCAAGAACAGTGCTTATGGAATGTATCAGGATCCCCTGGAGAGCTTGTTAAAACATTTGCTGGGCTCCAGCCCCCGAGTTTGATATAGGAGGTGTAGGGTGATGCCTGAACACTTTCACTGTGAGGCTGAAGCTGCCGGTTTGGGGACCACAGGATGAGAACCACCGCCACTCTAAAGCAAAGGTGATAATCCCAGGGGCACACAAAGCTGGACAGGTGATGTAAATGAATGACCTCTACGGAAGCTGTAAGGGATACGACAGTCTCTGGGTGATAACACATGGCCAGTGACGAAGATGCTCTCCATGAGGGCAGCTGCTGCTCTGCTCTGGCCAATTGCTGCCAGGGCTTCTGAATTAATAATTTAACTTTATTTTTAATCATTAAACTTTTGTAACTGATGCAAAAGAGGATTTTTAAAACTATAACTATGGTATAAAGAATGACAATGCAAAGGACCTTGTACACTCACCATCCTTTTTAAGAAAAAAGAATTTTTTTTTACCTTTGTAATACCCTCAGTTCCTCTTCCTAATCCCACCCATTTCCTTCTCTCAAGGAGAACTACCATTATGAATTTTGTGTTTACTCTTTTCTTGCTTTCCTTAATAATATGACTGCATTTGCCTCCTTCAACAATATGTTGTTTACTGTCACGTTTTTGAACTTTGTGCACACAATAATTCCACTTACATATTCTTTAGTGACTTACCTTTTTTTTTTTTTTTTTGCCTCAGCGTTATATTCCTGAGCTGCATCTGTGTATTTGATTTCCCTGGTGTTATCTTACATCATGATTTATTTGTCCATCCTTCTGTTGGACATTTGGGTTGATTCCAGGTTTTTGTTTCTACAAACAGTGCATGTGTGCACGTTCTTATACATGGATCCTGGTGTACATTTGTAAATTCTTTTTAGGACACATATGTGAGGAGTGGAAGTGCTAGCTTCTAGGATAGGCATATCTACAGCCTTATTAGATACTTTCCCATGAATAGTGTATAGAGTTCTGGTTATTCTGCTTTCTTCCTAGCATTTGATATTTAGTATGAAATAAGTGTGAAGTGGGATGCTCTTGTCTTTTAAATTTGCCTTCCCCAGGTTAGTAATAGAGTGAAGCATCTTTTGCTTTGTTTATAAGCCATTTGAGATTCTTCTTCAGTGAAATGTCTTTTGTCTGTTTTGTTTTTGTTGTTGTTATTGTGTGTGTGAATTATAGTAGTACTTAATATATTCTGAAAAATAATTATTTAGCAGTTCTATGCATTGACAATTTCTTTCCTGACTCTGTGGTTTGTCTTTTCACTCTATGCTTGGCATCTTTGAATAAATGAAGTTGTACATTTTAATGTCCAAAATTATGATCTTTTCCTCTAGGGTTTGTGCTTTCTGTGTCTTATTTGAGCAACACTTCCCTACACTGAGGTCATAAAGTTCTTTTATACTGTTTTCAAAATTTTATGTTTTGCTTTTTCATTATGTCTCTGATTTACCAGATATTACTTTTTGTGTATGGTCTGAAGTTGGGGTCAGAAGAGACAGAACAATGAGCTCGACATATATTGAAAATCCCATATTTAGCTCTGTCACAAATGATATTGTCATATACCTCTGGGTCTTTTGGGGGTTTTCTAGTCTGTTTCATTATTCTATTTGTCTATCCCTGTGACAATAATTATTTTATGTGAATTATTAACGTTTTAAAATTCTTTGTACTTCATAAGGCAAGTCCTCTTAACCTTGTTCTTCAAGAATGTCCTAATCTTGGTCTTCCACGTACATTTCAGAATGAACTTAAGTTTTACATGGAAGCCCTTTTGGAATTTTGATTGGATCTGTTTTTATTCCATGAACATTGCATCTGTCTCTATTTAGTTATGTTTTCTTGGATGTACTTCAGTAAAGTTGAACAATTTTCTCTATGTGCATTCAACATATCTTTTGTAGCTATTGAAAATGGTATTTTTATAAAAAAAAAATATTTCTCTTACCCCTATTTCTTTTTCCTATTGTACTGATGTCCATTTAAATAAAATTTTTTTTGTATATTGATCTTTTAGGTAAATTATCTTATTTTCATAATTTGTGCACAGGTTTTCTTTATAGACACTTTTAATTTATGACAATTTTATTTCTTTTTATTTTTTTATACATTATGTTTATTTTTTCTTTCTATACTATATTTGGACTGTCCAATACAGTGTTGACTAAAAGTAAGGAATCCTAACTTTAAAGGAAAACTTTCAACAATTTAATATCAAGTATGATTTTTTTGTTCTAAGCTTTTTTCCCCCCAAATACTTTTTAATAAGATAAGAGAGCTACCTTCTATTCTTATTTTGCTAAAAGATGGTATCATTCATTAGTGTGAACTTTATCAAGTATTATTTTATTTTTCATATATTGGGATAATGTATTTCTCCTTAACGATGTGGTGAATTATATGTAATAATAATCTACTCCTGTGATATTTTTTTTGGCATTAACACAACATTTTCATTATGTACAATCTTTTCTATATATTTCTGAAACTATTTGTTAATTTTTTAAAGGATTTTGCACCTGTGTTCATAAGTGAGTTTATTCTGTAATTTCTCTTTCTTATAATATCTTTGGCAGGTTCTATTACTTTTCTATATTCTGGAAGTTTGTATGAAAGATTAGAATTATTTGTTCCTTATATGTTTAAACTCATTGATAAGTCCACTGGGCATGGAGAAAAAAACATCTTATTTCCATTTTTTAAAAACAATTATACAGCTTTTGTGTTTCTTCTCAGGTTGGTTTTGGTGAGTTATCTTTATTGTTGGTACCTTTCCATTTCATATAAAGGTTTTAATTTGTTGGCAAACTTTTAATAATATCTTCATTTTTAAAGTGCTCCCTGCTTTTGTAGTTAGTGTCTTTCATTCCAAATATTTTTATTCATATACGCTTTTTTCCATTGGAGCAGTACCACTAATTATTAGTGTTTCTCAAAGAGCTAATTTTTGCTTTTGTCATTCTTACCTGTTTCATGTATATTTCTAGTTCTTGAATTCCTCCTTGTCTTTTTGTTTTAAATTAGGAAAATTCTACAGTTGTTAAAAGTTCTACAATGTGTTGCTTTCTTAGTTAATTTTTGCTTTTCCTAATTTTTAATATGTCAGATATTTAATTGTTCTGTTCAAATACATATATATATGCTTATTTGTTTGACCTATCAGTTACTAAAAGAGGTATGTTATTAAATGAATACCAGCTTATAGTTATCTTACCTTCGTTTTCTATGTATCACGATCCTATTTATTTCTGGTAAGGTTTTTGCCTTAAAATCCATTTTGCCTCTTAGTATATATAGTTCTCACTCTGTTACTGTCAGTATTTTCCTTGGAGACATATTTCCATATTTTTAAATATCAACCATTCTTTATGGTTATGTTTTAGATGTGTCTCACATGTAAATGGATTATTTTTTATTTCAGATGACTTTTTATTGAGGCAAAATTTACAAACAGTGAAATGCATAGATATTTTTATTTTACTGACAAATACACATTGAATATATTTAAGGTGTACAACATTGTTTTGATATATGTATACATTGTGAAATAATTCCTCAATTAAGCAAATTAACCTATCCATCACCTCACATATTTACATTTTATCCCCTGTAAAAGAACACTAAGATCTACTCTCTTGGCAAAGTTCAAGTATATAATACATATTATTAACTGTAGTCACCATGCTGTACATAAGACCTCCAGAACTCATGTATTTTATAACTGAAATTTGTAGCCTTTATCCGGTCTTCTGTTAGTAGATATTTGGTGGGTTCCAGTTTGGGGCTATTTTGTGCAAAGTACTATGAATATTCTTATACAAGTCTTTCTGAGGACAAAGATTTTATTGCTCTTAAATAAGTAGCTTTCTGACCTACAGAAACTGTGAGATAATAAAAGTCTGTTGTTTTAAGCTGCTAAGTTTTAGGGTAATATGTGGTATAACAATAGATTCATACAAGAAGAAGTTGCCAAACTGTTTTTCAAGATAGATGCACAGTTTTACAGTCCTACCACCAATATTTCTGTAATTGAAGCTGTTGTAGTGGCTGTAAAATAGTACTTTATTATGGTTTTCATTTCCCTGATGACTAACAATATTGAACAGATTTTCAGGTACTTACAGGTTAGTCAAAGATATTCTTTTGGAAGAGATCTATTTAAATCTTATGCCCAACTGTTTTTGCAATTTGGTTGTGTTTTTGTTATTGATTTGCTATGTATGAGTTCTGAGTAAAAATCCTCTTTTAGACAGATAGATAGGATGGAGATATATATATATATATATATATATATATATATCCATATATATATATATATATCCATATATATATATATATATCCATATATATATATTCGTATGTTTTGGCTTTTCTAGATTCTTTCTGTTCCCATGTCTATTTCAAAAGCCTGTTGGGATTTTGACTCAGATTGTGTTGACCCCATAGATCGGTTTTGGGAAAGAGTTGACCTCTTAGCAATATTGAATCTTTAATGGATTTTCTTTTTAAATCTATCTGTCCAAATTCACTACTCTTGATTTATGTGCTATTGTTTGTTATGTTGGTTCTGTATTCCTTAATCTAGCAAGATAACTGTGCATACAATCAATGTTAATTTACATATACCCATATATTTTTTCACTTCATTTATTCCTCTGTCATCTTAAACCTCCCTTTTTTTAACATCAGGAAAATCCTTGATATTTTCTTTTAGTGAGAGATGTGGGGCAAATCCTCAGTTTTATTTCTCTGGAATAAACCTTTAATTTGCTTTTCCTTATGGGAGGGATTTGGGCTGCGTGCACAACTATGCTGATAATTATTGTCTCTTAGGAACTAAAAATATTGTACCCCTGGTATTGTGGTTCTCACTGTTGTGGTTAAGAAGTCAGCTGTCAGTCTAACTTCAATGCTAGAACTTCTGTTTGGTTCTTTTCTCTCCTCTGCTTTTTATCTTTGATGTTTTGCAAGTGTCGTTTTAATATGCCTAGATATGGATTTCATTTTACTTGCTCTTTTTTTTTTTTTTAAGTCTCTAAACTTGTAGTTTTGTGTCTTACTTTCTTTACTTCTGGGCAATACTCAGCTGATGTCTTTGAAAATTGTTTTGGCTTCGTTCTCTCTCTTCTCGTTCTGAATGAAACTTGGATTAGACATTCTTACTCTAGCATTCCTATTATTCTGCCTCCCTGCTGTCTGGATGATTCTTTAGATATATTGTCATGTTCACTTATTTTTATTTTTATCATGTCTTATCACATCCATTGGGATTTTACTTTTTGAGATATTTTCATTTCTAGAAATTCTGTTCGGCTCATTTTCTAATTTGTTAGGTCATTTTTATATTTTTTCCTTTCTAAATTCATTCTTTGGTTTCTTTACTCATAGTAAACATATCTATTTTATATATTTCTCTGCTAATTCCCATAGATGAAGCCTCCATGGATGGGTTGAAACTGGCTGCCTTGTTTCTTTTCCTGCTTTCTTGCTCAAGGTGTCTTGCTTCTGAGTATCGCGATTAGTACTTCTTGACTGTGGGTTCATAGTTCTTGGGTCTTTGTCAGTAGAAATTAGTTGAGACGTGCATGTAAGGTGATTTTTCTCTAGAGGATTTGCATTTGTTTCCATCAATCATTGGTACCATGTTCAGTTTAAACTGTAACTATTTTTTTTGCTTGAGGTTTTGTGACCACCCAGGTAATATGAATTCAGGCTGCAAACAAACCAGAGCGAGGTCTAGTTTGGAGTTACCAAGCCTCGGAAAAATGTTTTTCTTTCTCTTACATGCAGTGCTGAGGTTCAAGACATGTAATTTCCCTTGTAGTCCTCTGGGTGGAAGGGTCAGGGGTGGGGAAGACTAGGTTGGTTGAGTTCTATTTTGTCCTTATACTGAGGGTTTGGCACATTGGGGTCCCAGTTTCATCGTGAGATCTCTTAATTAGACTGCCGGCTTCAGGTGGGCCCTGAGATTTGCTTTGTACCCATGACCCACTAGACTGAAAACTGAAACTGAATTTCATGTAGTTTAGCAAAATCTGTAAAGTTATCGCTGGCCTCCATGCTCAGATTACTTTTCCGGGTTCCCATGATATTTTCGTTTTTGGACTCTCAATAATCTTAAATAATTTCCAGTTCCTCAATGCACTTGAAATGTTTTAAAAATGTTTTTACCACTAGTTGTAGTTATTTTCAACTAAAACAACGGGTCAGGGTACTTAGACTACCATACTGCTGTACTAGAGATCCACATTTCTTGTTTTTCAAAAACTGGAGTTTGAAATTGTACAGTGATATCAACTCATCTTTAAAAGTTGACAACTTATTAGTTATTATTATTTTAAGACACGGATATGCCAATTTTTCTGACAGCCAGATCTGGCGTACGGGTTGCTGGTTTCCTAGAAAACTATCTAGAAGTTTATCAGGCACTGTGCAATTAGAGAAAGAACGCCTCTGTGAATGAGAGACGAGTACATGAGAAGAATCGAACCTTGCGAAGTGTGGGAGCTGGGGACACAGTCTCTATACGGCTGTTGTCTTCGTGTCTGATGCTGGAGCCTGAAGTCGGCAGGACAGGCAGGCAGGAAGGGAAGGTGAATGTGAAGTGGGGGAGTGAGGACGAGCTGGAACCTACCAGATGAGCTGGTACCTGTAAGAGCTTCTTACCACTTCTAGGTCTTTGATTCAGCAGAGGGAAAGCTGCCGCCCTTCCTCATGAAACTAAGACTGCTTCCAGCTCAGGAGATAGAGAAGCAGAAGAGGAAACCATTGGGAGCCAGAGGGTCTAAAGACTGGGGGCTGCCCTACACTAATACGGTAAGCCTGCAGAGGTCTCCAGCAGTGCCCGCTGCCCTGCACCCACCTTCCAGTGGGAAAGGAGTGCGGCTGAGGTTTCACTCCCACCGTCCAATCCTCACGCTAACTCAGAGAAGGGAATTCCAGGAAATGTAGTGCCAGCTGGCTAAGTGGATACAATACAAGTCCACCCCACTATGCCATCCTGTTTTAAATGGCTGCTTTGGCTTAAATACACTGTACTCAGGGGAATCAGTTTCAACTTGCAATAGAGAAACTGGTTGAAATAAGCACCTACAAAAAGTAAGAAGAAACTTAGGCTTTTCTAGTTCTATAGGATCTACTTTTAAATCAAGGAAGGCTTACTTTGAAATTCATGCTCCCGTATAGGCAGTAGCCATTTACATTTTATGAATGAAGCTGCCTGAGTGTTTAGAGATCCGTCTTTAAATCCTGAGTTGACAAATCTCAGCAGAGTTTTCCAGGGTTCTGCTCTAAAGATTTAAGAAACAGGTTGGATGTTGTCGTGGGAAGGCCATTTCTTTTAGAAAAAGCAGTGATGCTCTATTCTTCCTACACGTATATGCACAGTTTCCAGAGTAACTCTCTGTAGCCTTTCCATTTTGAAGTTTGCTTTTATGAAAGGCAGGCCAGACCATCACAAAACACTCTTTTGCAGTAACCATTTTTACCCAGGGTAGAGCTTGTTGGTTTATTTAATAAACATTTATTATAATAGACCTAAGGGGACAGAGAAGTGGCCTGTGTCCCAGACTGGTAGGGTCATTAGGAAGTGGCTCATTTATTTGGACAGCATTTATTGAATTCCTATTATATGCAAAATGCTGGGGTTACAGTTGTAAACAATATAATCCTTGCTCTAGTGAGTTTATGTGCTGTTGAGGATGAGATACATTAAGCAACTATTAGTTTACGGTGGCGAGGACTCCTTGATGGAGAAGTACTGGGGATGGTAAGAATTTATATAACAGGGGACTGGCTTGTGGGAAGAGTTGGGGTCTTGGAAGGATTATGCTGACTTCTCTTGGATGGGAAGGAGTGTTCCGAGCAGCATGCATGAAGACTTTTAGGAGAAAAATAGTTTTATGGCTTAAAGAAATTGAAAGAAGGTTGATAGAGAATGGGGTATTAACAAGAAGCGCTAAGAGACAAGTTCGGCGTGGCGTTGCAGCACATGGTGAGAAAACAAGATTTTAAATGGCGTGGGAGTGTACAGACATAAAACGATAATGAACAACATGATCTGATGTCCATGTTTGAAAAACTACTGTGATGGTTAATTTTACGTGTCAACTTGACCGAGCCACAGGGTGCCCAGACGTTTGGTCAAACGTTGGTGTGTGTCTGTGAGGTTGTTTCTGGATAAGATTAACATTTGAATCAGTGGAGCCAGTAGAGTAGATTGCCTCCCTAATGTGGGTGGGCCTCATCCAATCACCTGAAGAGCTGAATAGAGCAAAGGGCTGGGTAAGAGGGAACTTTGCCCGCCTGACTACTCAAGCAGGAACATTGGTCTTCTGCCCTCAGAGTGCAACTTATACCATCAGCTCTCCTGGAGCTCCAGCTTGCTGACTGCAGATCTTAGGACTTCTTGGCCTCCATAATCAGGTAAACCAATTCCTTATGATAAATATCTTTACATATATACTACTCAGATATTAGTCAGGGTTCTCCAGATACATATACCTGCATATGTAGGGGTGTGTGTGTGTGTGTGTGTGTGTGTGTGTGTGTGTGTGTGTGTAATATTATCCTCATATATAGCTGGCTACAGAGTGGAGAGTGCATAAGAAGGGGCAAGGGGATTGCAAGGAGACGAGCTAGGAAGCTGTGGTTATCCAGGTGGAGAAGATTGTGACTTGGATTTGGTGATGGAATGAGTTAAGAATGATTTCCAGTGTTGTGGTTTTTATAACTGGTATAGTGTGTGGGTCAGCCACGGAGATAGGAAGAGTGTAAGCAGAGAAAATTGTGAGTTAAGTTTTAGATACGTCGAATTGGAGGTGTTTGAGATGTCAAGTGGAAATGTGTATACGCAGGGCTAGAGACAGAGAAGTGGGAGGTATGTGTGATTGTAGTTGACGGCATATTCCCGTATGGCTTAGTTAACGGCAGTATGTACCTACAGCCTCAAAACAAAACAAAACCTTTGGAAACAGTCAAAGTCTGTGGAGTGTCAGCTGACTCGCTTGGGCTGGTGAGACTAGGAAGGTGTGCTCTGAGAACTGGTTGTCTCAGCCAAGTCACCCTGCAGGGGGCATCGTACCAGGGTGAACATTTCCTCTGAAATGTTCTCATTCTATAGCTAGACACAAAGCAAAGTCCTACCCGAGTTCCAAAGTTCCCAGAGTCTGTTTACTGTCCTCTGAGATGGTTTCACAGCTCCTGTGAGGCTCAAGGACTATGACGAGGGGAAACCAGGTCGTGTCTCCTAGGTTTATGAAGCCCTGGGGAGATGTTTCCTCTATGCAACCATCATTTCCTGGCACATGTCTGCGTTCATTTGAAACCTCTCCTCCTTTGCTCAAATTCCATTTCAAGTACCTGTGAAACATGGGGTAGCAAGTGTCTCTTTCCTCCCGTTATACTCAGAAGTGTCATGAATCAAAAAGAAGAAGAAGAAGAAGAAATCCACAAAACTTAAAATGCTATCACAAGGTCTGAGTTTTTAAAACTCAGAGAATAATTTATTTGCTGTTGGCATTATCAGTTTGTTCTCTCTGTTTCAAGCTCATTTTTTGTTGAAATTGTTTTTGTTCAAATAGTGATTACTTATCCAGATTTCGCGTTTTCATTTCCTTCATCATAAGAATCTACATTAATCACTTCTAAACCTAGACAGGCTTTTAGATCATATTTTTCTCCTATCCTCAGAGAATGGAGGCAATGGCTTTTATTACTTTGGGGAATGACCTTCAAAACCTCATAAAAACCAAGTAATACATGTGGTAATTGAAATAGCAGAGGATTAGCCCCAGCCTTTCCTAGGAAAGAACAGTCACACCAACACCTAGGATTCCTCTGTATGTTCTATGTTTGAGGGAGAAAAAAAATTAAATCAGAATGCCAGGGCATCTAAATTTAAAAAAAATTATCTATAGGGTGATGGTTGAAAATCACTGACTTAGACTGACTTAGCAGATCTGTGTGTGTGTTACAGATATACCAGCTTTAATATGGAACCCTACCAAGGATGGGAACAGAATGGTTACGGTATTGCTTCTGGGAGAAACCTAATTGTGACCCCAGGAGCTAAGTTAATGTACTTGACATAATGAAGACCCGCAGTGCCTACTCTGTGGGTTCAGTGTCCTACCTGGGCTATTTGCATTTTTGAGGTGCTAATCTAATGATCCTGTGTTTATAAAACCTTCACATACCAGTGGAACTCAGAGTGTGTATAGTTCTTAAACAATTTCTTTGTTGACTTGAAAGTTTATTAGTTCTCACTGAAGCTTCATGAGCTCAAAGTTGAATTCCTATTTCAAGAAAAGTACCCTATTTTCAGTCGTGCTGTTGGATAAACGCTAATGAACCAACCACCATTTTGGAGATCCTGGTTTATGTCAGTAGAAAGGGCCACTTAAAATAATGGTGAGATTTTGATGCTAGATAACTTTCAGACACGGTACTGGCTACTGCCATGTTAAACACTGTGGCCCATTTAGTTTTCAGCTTGAAAATTCATAGTGCTCCCTCGGACCACATTTCCCGGCAACCTTGGTGACTCGGCCTGTGTTTCTGAGATAGGCATTCACAAAGTCTGATGCAAAGGGACTTCCGAGGACTCACACAGAAGCCCAGTGTCGAGTTCCAGTGACGGATTTAGATTCCATCAGTGAATTGATATTATATGCCCTGCCTGGTGGGGATTTTCATGTATATTGTCCTTTCTGGTATTCACTACCAGCCCCATTTGTGAGAACAGGCAGTGGAGGCTCGGGGAGGTTAAATGTCATGTCTAGACGATGTGTCTACAGAGTTGCAGTTCAAACCCAGGCCTCCTGATTCCTAGCAAATGTTTTATAATATTCTAAGCTTCTGATTGTTGAAAAGAAGTTCTGCGTATTGGGTGGAAATCTCCTCCTGTAACCTGCTACGCCATCTGGAGTTTCCTTAGGTTAGGGCTCCAAATGTATTAAAGACAAGCATTTGTTTTTAGCAAGCGATTTGGTTATCCTGAGGTTCACTTTACCCAGGCCAAAGAGGGTCTTCAACAGATTTTTCACTGAGGAGACTTGAGCGACCTCCTGGTCACCTGCCTGCAACAAACGGTAGGTTCACCTGCCCCATCCGCTAACCTTCCCCTTATGATGTCTGTTTCCTTCTCATGCTTCAAGTCTCGCTTAAATGCCACCTTTTTAGAGAGGACTTCAGTGACAGTCCTTCATGCCACTGAACACAACTTGTAATTATTTATTTGTCTGTTTACTTGTTTTAACCGATTTTTTTCTTCCTCTAGAATAAACTCTGCAAGAGCAGTAACTCCAGTAGATTTATGCCCAGCATCAAGGATGTTGCCTGGTATTCAATAAATGTGTGTTGCATCGATGTCCCTCTTAGCTTCTGCTCCTGGCATTAAATACAGTGCTCCTGTTACGTTCTGTGTAAGTTCTAGGACCAAAAAACACTCTTCCTTTTCCTCCCCTTCTTGGTAGGAGCCTGGACAATTTATTACTATTGTCTAATTACATTAGAATTGGCAGTCACATTAGTATTATCTCATACTGTGTTTCGCTGAAAATAAGACCTAGCCGGACAATTAGCTCTAATGCGTCTTTTGGAGCAAAATTTAAGACCCGGTCTTATTTTAACATAATATAAGACCGGGTCTTTAATATAATATAGTATAGTACAGTATAATATAATATAATATAATATAATATAATATAATATAATATAATATAATAATATAATGCCAGGCCTAATATAATATAATACCAGGTCTTATATTAATTTTTGCTCCAAAAGATGCATTAGAGCTGATTGTCCAGCTAGGTCTTATTTTCAGGAAAACAGGGTACTAAGTTTAGATCAAAAAAATAATAAATCCCTCATTTTGTGACCCATTTTGCTAGTAACTACCTCTTTCTGTATTTTTGCTGCTAGGGCCCTAGCTTTCCCCACCTCTGAAAATTTTTAATCCAAATTTCTTGGAGGGAACGTAGGGTAGTGGTTTGAAGCTTGAGCTTCAGAGTCAGGATTTTGAGTCCAGGCATTTCCATTTGCTGGATGTTTGACCTAGGAAAAGTGGCTAAGAGTGTTTGAGGCTCAGCTGTTTCTCACATTCAGCAGGGATAACAATATCTCCCTTACAGGACGGTTAAGAAGCTGGAATGTGGAAATGTAGGTGAAGCCTTGGTCCAGTACATTGGATGTGGTGGTAAGTGCTACCTTTCATTATTGTATTCAGCCAGATAAAAATTCTGTCTCACCCATTCCCCCTCTGGCTTCCTTAACATTTCATCACCCACAAGCGGCACCCAGGTGTACCTAGTGGCCCCATGACAGACTTTGCACAAAGCTTGAAGGCCAACAGTAATTTTAAGCCAAAACGTTCAAAGGCAAGTGGCTAAAGAAGTCCATTTTTCCTGCACACTATGTTTTTGACTGTTACAAGATTTCCTAACTGTCAATGGCTTTGAGAGGGGAAAATCTTGACAGATTCTCTGTAGAGTTTGTCAGTTACTTTTGCCAGAGGTAAAAACTGATCACAAATATTGTGCCTTCGTAGCCTAACATGGACTTCTGAATGGTGATTAGAAGCTTGGATTTTTTTTAGCAAATTGTGTTTCTCAGAACCTGAGGTTTCCAAGGTGACTGCATATGTAAGCAGTTTCCAGAGGAACTCTGTAGTCCTGCCTGTACCCGACCGTCTCCAAACCATTACATTCTTTACACTGAGAGATTTTTTTTCTCAAGTGAGAAAGAAACTAAATAATTGATTTGAATATCAAAGAAATTAAGTACATTTCCATACTCCTAGCTCTCATTAATGAGAGTAATAACTCTCAAGTCTTCCCAATAAGATCTAATGCTTTCAGAATGTTTAATGACCCATGCAACTAACCCGACTCCATGTGTTAACAGAGCTAGGCTGTCGATTATTTTAATAAAGAATGGAAATTAAGAAATTCATAGACGTTAGATTTTTCCTTTAAATGAAATTGCTAGCTTTGATCTGGATTGGAAGTCAGTTCAACCCGATGGGACCGTGTATTATAGCAAAAGGAACACTGGACTAGGAATTAGGAATGCATTCTTGTTACCAGGTTTGCCACTAAGTTGCCGTGGGGGACCCCCTCTCCTTTATACAGTGAGGGTTGGAGTAGCAGTTGGAAGGATACTTGTCCCAGCCCTAGAATTCACTTCGTTACAGATTTTGGAAGATTAACAGCACGTGAGTATATTGCATGCACAATAATTATAATGCAAGAGAGCAGGATGACCTTGCTTCATCCTCAATGCTGACCCTCAGTAGACAACACCTTAAAGCATACGCTGCACCCGTTTCTGTTACACAGGAATCCCTGTCTGTGGGACCTACATAGGTGAGCCACATAGCTCTAAGAAGGCTGAAAAGCCGAAATTAATACTCATATGTGAATAATTATACTTCATTCAAGTTTAATTTTGTGAAAGCTATTTGATAAAAAATTATTACACATGTACCATGTGCTAGTCAAACAATTCTAGGAAGAAGTCATTATATTATTAATGTTATTGTTAATGATCCCCACTTCATAAACAGGGAAAGTAGGCTTGGGGATGTTGAGCCTAAGGTCACACAGCTAGGTGGCAAAAGCTGTTCCAACCACAGCTCGATCATCAGAACCCACATTTGTAAATGCCACCCTAAAACTGCCTCTATTTACTGAAAATGAGCACATGTTAGAATAACAGGACGAAGTTTTAGGGCTCTCGGGGAATAGTCAATTATAATCAAATGAAATTGGGGGAATGACTTATTTGTGTTGAAAGACATTTTGGATAATGCGACTGTATCATTTAAAGTGAAAGTAAACACTTTCTATTTGATATTCATTGAAAATTTCTATTTTTGGTCCAGCCATAAAGTAAATAATTGGGTTACTATCTAGTCTACATACCTTGCAATTTTTTACACCCCATTTCGGGATCCTCTCTTAGTTAAAAGGATAACATGGGAAGCCTGAAGTTGCAGTTGAAAGCAATATGGAGAGAGGGCCCGTGGTTCTGTCTCGGCCTCAGTGTGGTCGGCGGTGGGACTGCATGTAAGCTGGTGGCTGAACAAAACGGAGGGCAGGTTTTGAGAGTGATATGTGACGGCTGAATAGTAAGGGCCACTGCTACCGCATGCCTCGATGCTGTGGCGCTTTCACATGGTCCAGTATGTGGCCGAATTCATTCTGAACAGACGAAGTTCACTAAGGTGGATGATTTGCCCAATCACTGACTCACAGAGGTGGGACACAGGTCCCCCTAGACGGCCAGAAGTTTTGGTCCCTGAAACTTCTTTGCAGTTTCTTGTACTCAGCCTAAACAGTTACAGTGTGCTGCAGCATCAAATATTCCTACTTAATGGAAAACTAGTGGTTTCATTTATCATTGGCTACATTATTTGATTTCTATCTTAAAATCTTTAGGCAAAACATTCTCCAGGAAGACGTGTCAAGTTGGTCCTATGGTTTTATGCATCCTAGTAATTCGAGAAGCAGCGCTGGAATAAAGCAGAGTAATAGCAGGTCTGACATTCCACTCAGCAGCTGTGGGATCTTAAGATGCTCACCTCTGGGCCTCAACTTATCTCTGAAATAAAGGTAATGATGATTCTAACACTTTATAGAGCTCTGTGTATACAGCACTTAGCACAGGCCTGGGCCAGTCTATCCTAACACAGGAAGGAGGAGCAAAGTTCTCACACATGGCTTGTTGGAGACACAGAAAAAATGGTTTCCCTCACATCTCTTCTGCCATTGTTTTGATTGTTGGTTCCCTGTTAAAAGCATGATTTGATTTCCATCTGCAGATGATCATTAGGGAGTCTTTGCTCTTCATCTCAGTTTGCTGAAGAACTGAGTAGAATGGTTTTAGCAGCTCCCAAAGTCACCAAACTAAAAGTAACCGTTGATCTATTTTTCACTTGGGATCCTGTAGTGGGGTGGGTGGTCCTTTTCAGTCATGCCCAGGGCTGTTGTGGAGAATATAGCTCATGTCTCCGTTCTTCATGTGTTTGTAAAATGCTTGTCCCTATGACCCCTACTAGTACAACACCATTTAAATAAAACCTCATCCTAGAACTCAGGATGTTGCCTTAAAAGAAGACAGAGATGGTAATGATAATAACAATAGTACTGTTTATAACCATTGAGTGCTGCCTGGAGTCCAAGAATTTGCTTAGAGCTGTGATGCTATTATCCCATTTAATGCTTGCTGCAACCCCAAGAGGTATAGCCTATCATCATCTCCATTTAGTCAACGCGAGACCTCACAGCTCAGTCTCGCTGTCTCTAAGGCCTTTGCTCCAACCCACTGTTAGAAACA